>NC_083404.1:43830310-44132726 GCF_020745735.1 Hemiscyllium ocellatum
CTAAAGAGATAAGTTCTAGTTTGGATAGCAGCCCAAATGAAATGGTCGATCCAGGTCAAAACCACCCTGATAACTGTGACATTGAAGAAGAAGAAAATATGGAAGAAGGACTTTTGGCTTCTGCAAAAGATGTTGAAGGTAGTTCTGTACAAGATGGATGCCATTTGCAACCTGGGAAGAATTCAGAACATACCCATGTTAACCGTGTACAACAAATTGATAGCAACGATCAAAACATAGAGGCGGTAAGCGAGGAGATGTCTGTGCAAGGTGACATCAATCCTCCACATGATTTTGGAGGGAGTGAAAATCTTTTGGATGATCAAAATAAAAGGGAAGCAGATTTAAAGGAAAAGGCTGGGGATATGAAAAGTGCAAATGAGAATAGTCAAGAATTGGAAATAACTGAAAGTACTGGTGACAACCTTAAGCTTGATTTGCAAGGTAAGGGATTCCAAAAATATTTTGAGTTTGATGCATCTATAGTACGACTAAAGAACAAGTTTGGGAGTGAAAAATCTGAATGCACTGATAACAGTGAAGACAGCCAGGGAGCCGATGGCATCTCGCCAGATGAATGGGCAGTTGCAGTCTATAAGACAGATACTTCCCAAGTTATGAAGAAGAGAAAGAATAAAGGCTCTTTATTTCAGTATCCCAAACGCATTCGCTGTGAGGACTGTGGGTTCCTGGCTGATGGTGTAAATGGGCTGAATGTTCACATTGCCATGAAACATCCTTCTGCGGAAAAGCATTTCCACTGCTTCCTGTGTGGCAAATCATTTTACACAGAGAGTAACTTGCATCAGCATTTGGCCAGCATGGGCCACCAACGAATGGAACAAGAGAGCATTGAGGAGTTGCCAGAAGGTGGTGCTACCTTCAAGTGCGTCAAGTGCAACACAGCTTTTGATTTAGAGGAGTACCTCTTTGTGCACATCAAGCAGAAGCATGGGGAAATGCTGAGGGAAGTGAACAAGTACATTGTGGAAGACACAGAACAGATAAACTGTGAGCGGCAGGAGAATCAAGGCAATGTCTGCAAGTATTGTGGGAAGGTCTGCAAGAGCAGCAATTCACTAGCATTTCTTGCTCATATCCGCACACATACTGGTATGTATGTATATATTTGGTATTGCTGACTTGAATTTAACTCTAGCTCTTTAATTTTTGTTAAAAGTCAAAGAACCCCAAGAAGTAAAATCATAGATTTTGGTGGCCTGAAACAAACAAAAACAGAAAGTGCTGGAGAACTTTTGGCAAAGTTCTGACAAAGGGTCATTGACATAAAACGATAACTATTTTTCTCTCCCTGGATGTTGCTACTGCCAGACCTGCTGAGTTTCTCCATCACTTCCTGTTTTTGTTCATTGACTTTTATGGTTGATTTCTAGAAAATTGATCACAGCACTGGGTCTACTCTGAAGGATGGTCTGTACAAAATCTGGGCATTGTTTTCTATTTGTGCACAAAGTTTTGTTCAGGTTCTCCATGTTGGAATGATGTGTAACATTGACTTCAAGAAGCTACTTACACTTGGAATGAGGCCACAGAATATTCTCAACATTCATTTTTAAATTGATAGTTACTTTTAGCAGTCTTAGATCTCAGACACCCAGGATTAAGTGTTAATATTATTTGATGCTTATTGATAAGTCTGCTCAAGTGGTGAGCATGTTGCAGTTCTTTATGCAGTTGTCCAGTTAAGGCACGTTACCCATAACTGATGTGTCTATTACCTGAATTGCCTTGTAATTATGGTCCATAAGTCTTGTAAATGTGCTAAAGCTCACTAAAAGCATACCAAATCTAGAAGAGAGTCAAAGATGTTTTATGTTCTCAGCTCAATAATTTAAAATAATCAATGCAGGCTTCTCAGCACTTAATTTCCCTTGTGTTTTGATAGCTAATCATTCTTTATCCATTAAGATTTGTTCTATAATTCAAAACGTAAATTCTATTTGCAGTAGATACATTTAAAATCAGGCTCTGTCCAGTAGGTTAAATATTGCTGAATGCAGTTGACCTTTTTCCTGTTTGACTATATGTACTAATTCTATTCACATTCAAATTAATATGATCACTAAAGTAATGTAACTACTTGTAAATAACACTTTGACCATTGGACCTTTCAACATTGGAAAACATTCCCAATACCAAGTATACTATGATTTTATTGTATAAATCTGTGTAGATAATATAATCTGAACATGGCAGAATAGTGAAAAAATGGAAGGTTGATGATTGAAGCACAGTTTTCTTTATAATAGATATGAACAATATTAACTTACACTTATGCAAATCATATTGTCAGCCAAAACTACCATATAATGTCGTATGGCAGGTTTTGCTTCAGATGTACTTGGCAATTGCACACGGAAAGATGAAATGTGGCTTCCTTACTGTTCTGGTTCAGTACCTTTTGGTCTGTTTAATTTAGCATAGATTTAGAGATGACCCAATGCAGCCTGATAAAATAACTAACTGGCAGGAACGGATGTTCAGTCCTGATGTTCTGACTATCAGAGTACGAGTTATACTAGTTATTCTTTTTCCAGCACTCAGTATGTAAATTTGTCTGAATCTTCCAGGGTGGGTGTATTTGAATAGGTAAGAGCATTGCTGGCAGCTCGAGAAGCCAGGCGAAATCCTTCAAAAACACAAAAAGGGTGACAAGAAAGAACTCTGAATAGTCACACTACAGTGAAAATGGAAACTTTATAGATTTGATTTTTGGAATTATTGTGCAAATGTTTTTCCCTCATAGGATGTTACATTGCAGCGCTTTATCAGTGACCTTTGGATACTAGCACTTCCAACATCTCCATCTTTTAACTCTAAGCTTCATTGTCCTTTGTTCAAAATCTTCAGCTCCTTGAAAGGGGTCAGGTCCTTTTTTTTTTATGAAGGCTTTCCATCCTTCCTGATGTTCAGTGCTATTCTTCATGACCTGCTTTTACTTTTAAAAAATTAAAACAAATGTTTGGCTTGTATTACACTGAAAAGTAGCTTTTAAGAATTCTTCATGTTTTAAAATTATTTCATTACATGTGGGCATTGTTGACAAGATCAGTATGTTTTGCTTATGATGGCAGAATATTAAAAGAAAATAGCTTGAAGTGGATAATCAGACTTTCAAACTTGGAAGTCTTTACCAATGGATCTGACACTATCAGAATAAATTATTAGCTATAGAAAATTAAGCTTTGGCAACTGAAAGAAAGAAATCCAGTATTAGAGACCTGAAAATCGGGGATGTGTATAAAGTAGTTTCTTAGATACTGAAACAGCCCATGCCCAAATGCAGCAAGACATGGACAACATCCTGCCTGTGGTTGATAAGCGATAAGCAATATTTGTGCTACATGTGTACTGGGTAATGACCACCTCCCCTTGGTGTTCAATTGAATCATCACTGCTGAATCCCCCATTATCAGCATTTTAGAGGGCCTACCAAGACCATAAACGGAATTGGGCTAGCTATACTAATACTGTGGCTGCAAGAGCAGGTCAGAGATCAGGAATTCTATGGCAATTAACTAACCTCCTGTTTATCTGATTGATGCTCATCATTTATAAGGCACCAATGAAGGGATATAATGGAATATTCTTCACTTACCTGGAGGGATACAGTTCCAACTACAATCAGTAAGCTTGACCATATTCAGGACAAAGCAGCTGGTTTGATTGCGATCCACTCCACCACCTTCAACATTCACTTCCTCTGCCACAAGTAACACGCAGTGACGTCAGTATGTACTATTTGCAAGCTAATGCATCAATTTACCTAGGCACCTATAACAGTACTTTGCAAACCTGTGACCTTTGAAACCTAGAAAGACAAAGGACAGCAGATTATTAGGAACTGAAGGTTCCCCTCCACGCCATGCAGCATCTTGAATTGGAATTCTATTGCCATTACTTCAATGTCACTGGGTCAAACTCCTGAAACTCCTCCTATTAGTAGGTGGAACCATCACATTAGGACTGCAGCAGTTCAAGAATGTAGCTCACTGCCACCTTTTTGAGGGCAGTTAGGGATGGGTAGTAAATGACATAACCAATATTTCATAAAGGAATAAAAATAAATCACTTTGTTTGAAATGATCTGGAACTTTGCTTAGATTTTGTTTTGCCAGATTAATGCCTTATTTGTTGCTAGCCAGAAAAAAAATGTGTAGTCATTAGCAATCTATGCACATTTTAAATAAGCATTTATCTGAGTGCCTTTATAAACAATGAATATTTCACCAGCAGCTGCCAGGAAACGCTCAGTAGAAGGTTTTGGGCTTAAACCTTGCTTTTCATAGTCTTATTAAAATACATGATTTGGAGATGCCGGTGTTGAACTGGGGTGTACAAAGTTAAAAATCACAACAACAGGTTTAATTGGAAGCACACTAACTTTTGGAGTGACGCTCCTTCATCAGGTGATTGTCATCTGATGAAGGAGCGTCACTCCAAAGGCTCATGTGCTTCCAATTAAACCTGTTGGACTATAACCTGGTGTTGTGATTTTTAACTTTGTACCCCCCAGTCCAACACCTGGTGTTGTGTGATTTTAAACTTATTAAAATACATTTTTGTTGGCAGTGAATATGAAGATAAATCCCTAACAAACAAATTGCTTGTCAGGTTAGGCATGCAATAAGTGTCACCTTTTATCATAATTTTCTTCTAGGTAAATAATTTGCAATGTAAAAAGAACTGATTGATGAGTATAAACGCTATAGGCATTTTGAGGAGTTGTACTGGGGCTTGGGAGGAGTTGAGAAAAATGTATTAAGTGGAATGAATTAGGGATTGATAGTCATTTTAACCAATCAGCAGTTAGAAAAGCTTATGATGCTCAATTATTTAGCCAAAGCAATGATATACAAGTCAAAGGAAAGGCTCTTGTGACTCAGTGGTACTGTCCCTACCTCTGAGTTAGGAGGTCCAGGTTCAAGTCCCATCTGCCTTGGAGGTGTGTCATAACATGTACTAACAAGGTGATTGAAATAATAACATTTCAGAGGATATCATCGTACATAACCTTGTGACTTAGTCAGGTAACACCTCAACTGGCAGGTCAGGTTATAGATGAAACATAATGGTTCCAGCACCAAATGTAGCTAAGGCAAACGCATAAGGCAAATTTTTGATTGACAAGGGAGTCCAGGAATTTGAGATGTCAGCAAGAATGTGGAGTTTTGGCCACTATTAGATTAGCTGAGTTCTTGTTTGAATGATGGACTAGAGGGGTGGACTGGCTTACTTCTTATAATTTTATGCCTTTTCCAGGCGGTCTTCACTATAAAAAAAATTTGAGAAACATAATGTAGTTTTTACAACTTGGAAAGAAGAGATGAAGGACAGAAATTTGCCTTTCCTCATGTGATGTGAAAAGTGACCAGGAAGGTAGGGTAGCACGAAGAGAATAGAAAAATCAAAATCTCAAAGTCGATTAACATTTTTCTGATCTTCCCCATGAGCCTGAAATAGTTTCTTCAGAATTTTTCCTTTGAGTGCAACTACCTTATTTCCATGTAATTTCTTCTCCGTAAATCCCCAAATCATCTTATTTATGTGCTATTTCCAATTCTGGTCTTTTTCCCGAGAAGCTAGAAGGCGTAAATGCTGGAAAATCTCAGCAGGTCTGGCCGCATCTGTAAGCAGAGAAAAGAGCTGACGTTTCGAGTCTAACTGACCCTTTGTCAAAGCAGCTTTGACAAAGGGTCAGTTAGACTTGAAACATCAGCTCTTTTCTCTGCTTACATATGCTGCCAGACCTGCTGAGATTTTCCAGCATTTTCTCTTTTGGTTTCAGATTCCAGCATTCGCGGTAATTTGCTTTTATATAGAAGGCATAAATTTCTGTTATGCAAGTCAGAGCGGGTAGCTGGTGGGTGTAGTTTGCCATCCTTCAACTGCTTTATTACTATCCAAAGGGGTTTTACAATATATTAAGGACAAAAGGGTAACTAGGGAGAGAATAGGGCCCCTCAAAGATCAGCAAGGTGGCCTTTGTGTGGAGCCACAGAAAATGGGGGAGATACTAAATGAATATTTTTCATCAGTATTTACTGTGGAAAAGGATATGGAAGATATAAACTGTAGGGAAATAGATGGTGACATCTTGCAAAATGTCCAGATTACAGAGGAGGAAGTGCTGGATGTCTTGAAACGGTTAACGGTGGATAAATCCCCAGGACCTGATCAGGTGTACCCGAGAACTCTGTGGGAAGCTAGAGAAGTGATTGCTGGGCCTCTTGCTGAGATATTTGTATGATCAATAGTCACAGGAGACTGGAGGTTGGCAATTGTGGTGCCACTGTTTAAGAAGGGCGGTAAAGATAAGCCAAGGAACTATAGACCGGTGAGCCTGAAGTCGGTGGTGGGCAAGTTGTAGGAGGGAATCCTGAGGGACAGGATGTACATGTATTTGGAAAGGCAAGGACTGATTTGGGATAGTCAACATGGCTTTGTATGTGGGAAATCATGTCTCACAAACTTGATTGAGTTTTTTGAAGAAGTAACAAAGATGATTGATTAGGGCAGAGCAGTAGATGTGATCTATATGGACTTCAGTAAGGTGTTCAACAAGGTTCCCCATGGGAAACTGATTAGCAAGGTTAGATCTCACAAAATACAGGGAGAACTAGCCATTTGGATACAGAACTGGCTCAAAGGTAGAAGACAGAGGGTGGTGGTGGAGGGTTGTTTTTCAGACTGGAGGCCTGTGACCAGTGGAGTGCCACAAGGATCGGTGCTGGGCCCTCTACTTTTTGTCATTTACATAAATGATTTTGATGCGAGCATAAGAGGTACAGTTAGTAAGTTTGCATATGACACCAAAATTGGAGATGTAGTGGACAACGAAGAGGGTTACCTCAGATTACGACATGATCTGGACCAGATGGGCCCATGGGCTGAGAAGTGGCAGATGGAGTTTAATTCAAATAAATGCGAGGTGCTGCATTTTGGGAAAGCAAATCTAAGCAGGACTTATACATTAAATGGTAAGGTCCTAGGGAGTGTTGCTGATCAAAGAGACCCTGAAGTGCAGGTTCATAGCTCCTTGAAAGTGGAGTTGCAGGTAGATAGGATAGTGAAGAAGGCGTTTGGTATGCTTTCCTTTATTGGTCAGAGTATTGAGTACAGGAGTTGGGAGGTCATGTTGTGGCTGTACAGGACATTGGTTAGGCCACTGTTGGAATATTGCCTGCAATTCTGGTCTCCTACCTATTGGAAAGATGTTGTGAAACTTGAAAGGGTTCAGAAAAGATTTACAAGGATGTTGCCAGGGTTGGAGGATCCGAGCTACAGGGAGAGGCTGAACAGGCAGGGGCTGTTTTCCCTGGAGTGTCGGAGGCTGACGGGTGACCTTAGAGGTTTACAAAATTATGAGGGCCATGGATAGAATAAATAGACAAAGTCTTTTCCTTGGGGTGGGGGAGTCCAGAACTAGAGAACATAGGTTTAGGTGAGAGGGGAAAGATAGAAAAGAAATCTAAGGGGCAACTTTTTCATGCAGAGGGTGGTACATGTATGGAATGAGCTGCCAGAGGATGTGGTGGAGGCTGGTACAATTGCAACATTTAAGAGGCATTTGGATGGGTATATGAATAGGAAGGGTTTGGAGGGGTATGGGCTGGGTGCTGGCAGGTGGGACTAGATTGGGTTGGGATATCCGGTCAGCATTGACGGTTTGGACCGAAGGGTCTGTACATCTCTATAACGCTATGACTTGCCAGTAATGTTTCATTGCCACCACCTTCATTGAATCTTTGTTCACACAAGTCAGCATTAGCTGACCAGTCTCACCATGTTCTCATATCTGCTGTTGGACCATTCAACACACCAATTCAGCCCTTTAACAATTTACTTTGGAGCTCAGCGATATGCATGACTTGCATGCTTTTGCAGATCTCTTAACAAACACCTCATGCATTTGCGCAGGGTGCATCTTGTTGTTCCCTGCTTGCTTTCTTAGCACACAGTTTTTAATGCTTTGTTACAGATTGCCAGCCTCTGTGGCTTGCATTGCTTTTTAGCAAAGAATGAGGGGCAGGTAGTGTGTCACAGTGATGAGCACTGATCAGTGAAGGGAATGAACATATTGAAGTATGGCAATATGCTATGTGAAAGTCACACTTGTAGTACATGCAAGCAGCTTACATGGCAAACATACTGCATGTGCCAATAGCAATGGTTATATGTGTGCAAATGGGGAAAAAGGGGGTTAATTGTCAATCAGGGTTACCGCCATAGTCAGTCAAGGGCTTTTACCAATTCTAGTCCAGAGGTTGGCCACTGTCAGTCAATCACTTGGTCCTATCAGTGTCGAGATATCTATGTCCTACAGTCTGGTTTGTATTGTACTGTGATACCAAAGGCATGAAAGCTGTAGGGTCCTGGCATTGCAAATGCTTCCACCTCTCTGCCTATGTGATATCATGAGAAAAATGCCCAAGATCCTGGTTGCATAAATAATTAGGTGAAGAGTGGAACATTGATTGAGGAAAGTTACTCTGAGCTTTGGTAGACTGAGTGTTAGGCAGCCAATTTGGGCAATTAACGGGTTACTCATCTAACAGTGTTAGCTCAGAGATAGTAAATGCACTGGTAGTAATTTTCCAAGAAGCTGTAGATTCTGGATAAGTTCTAGAGGATTCAAAAACTGTCAAGGTAACATCCTTAATCAAAAAGAGAAGGAGATTAAAAATAATGTAACTATCGGCCAGTTAGCTGGATAGCTATTATTTGAGTAAATGTTAGAATCTATTATAAACAATGTAATAGAACATTCGGAAACACACAATATGGTCAAGCAGAGTCAACATAGTTTTGTAAAAGGAGAAATCATGCCTGACAAATTTACTAGAACTCTTTTGAAGAAGTACCAGGCACAATTGATATACAGGAAGCAGTGGATGTAATATATTTGGATTTTCAGAAGACATTTGATAAGATACTACACATTAGGCGACTTAATATTTTAAGAGTTTATGGTGTTGGGCTAGTGTATTTGTAAGGATGAGGGTTGCCCAATGAATAGAAGGCAGAGTATTGGGATAAGTGGAGTAATTTTGAAAATGACAGTCTGTGACTAGTAGAATGCCACAGGGATCAGTCCTTGGGCTACTGTTATTTACAGATATTAAAATGTTAATGGCTTGTAACAGGGAAGTAAGTGTACTTCAGCCAAGTTTGCAAATTACACTGAAGTAGGTAGGGAGGCAAATGATGAGGTTGATACAAAGTATCTATGGAGGGATGAAGTGAGATAAAGTGAATAGGTAAAATCAGAAAATGAAATATAATGTGGGGAAAGTGTGAGATCATGCATTTTGTCAGGAAAAAGAGAGAAGTTGCATATTATTTAAACGGAGAAAGATTGCAGAAAGATATAGCACGTAGGAATTTGGGAATCCTCTTGCATTAATCCTAAAAGACTAGCATCCAGGTTCATCAGGGAATAAGCTTGGCAAATGGAATGTTGACATTATTTCAAATGGAATGGTGTATAAATGGAATACATTCCAGGTGTGGAATAATCATCACAAGGAGAGGTTGCGTAGGTTGGCCTTGCTCTCGCTGGAGTTTACAAGAATGAGAGATGATATTATTGAAACTTAAGATTTTTAGAGGTGACAGGCAGTTGCTGGGTGCTGTGGGAGAGTCTAGGATCAAAAAAACATAATCTCAGAGTAAGGGGTCACCCAATTAGGACAGAAATGAGGAGGAATTTCTTCTCTCAGTATTTGTGGAATTTTTACTGGTGAGAACTGTGGAGGTTGGGTCATTTAGTATATTCAAGGCTGAGATAAACAGATTTTTAGTATGAGAGGGAATCTTGGGTTTCGGGGAACTATCAACATCCTGGAGGTTACCATTGACCAGAAATTGACCTGTACTTGCCATATAAATACAGTGGTTAAAAGAGCAGCTCAGAAGCTAGGAATAAGTTCATTTCACATGTGGACCTTCCTCTGTGTAAAAGGTTTGCCCCGATGTCGGTCTTAAATTTCTCTCCTCTCACCTTAAAAAATGTGCCCCCTAGTCTTGAAAACCTGCCATCCTAGGGAAAAGACAACTACCATTAACTCTATCTATATCCCTCATTATTTTATAAACTTCTATAAGGTTGCCTCTCAACCTCCTCCACTTCAGTTAAACAGATCCCAGCCTAACCAGCATTTCTTTATAACTCGAATCTCCCATACCCAGCAACATCCTGGTAAGTCTGTTCTGAACCCTCTCCAGCGTAATAATGTCTTTCCTGTAACTGGGTGACCAGAACTAGGGCCTTTGCCCCTCTAATTTACTGCTTCCATTTGTGCAATTTAGTATGCCATCCAACTTGATGTCACCAGCAAATCTGAATATGCAGTTCTCCTTTCCTTCATCCAAATCTGATGCATGTGTGGTGAAAAGTTGAAGCTCCAGTACAGCACTATTTGTTACACGCTGCCAATCAGCACATATTAACTTTATTACCCCATCAAACAATTACCAACTCACACATTTGAAATTTACTGAGATTAGACAAAGCTCATGAAACACAAATCAGCAAAACTGTGAATACCCAACCACCACCCAACCAAATAATGCCCCATTGTACTCCTTTTGAGAGAAATCAATGAAAATAAAATGTGGTTGATGAATAGTTAGGAATAGGATGGCTGAGAAAATATACAGGTTATAATCTAGACTTCCTTGATAGTGAGGTCAATGAAATTAAAGTGGCCTAGTGATGGATGATACAAATTTGAACTTTACTTTGCATTTTTAGCTTTTTGATATGATTAGGGAAATGATCCATGCCTAAACCCAGCCAAGTTTATTTTCTTACAGATATCATTCCCTGGTTTGCGTCAAGAGATTCACATATCGATTTTGACTGATTTTATTTAAAATTTTCTTTACTAATTGTCCTTTTAATCCCTGGGTGTGTGTCTTTTTCGTTGATTGGCTTCCTCAGTGTTTCCCATGATATAGTATTTTAAAGCTAACCATTTTCTAAGTATAGTAGGTGTTGTATGAAGGCTTCAGAGAGCCAATCCTTAGTGTTTACTTTTACTGCACAGCTTCTCTCTTCGAATTCAGCATCTTTTCAGTTAACTATAAGTACTCCTTGCCTACATACAGATTTATCTACTATTCAGTTTAACGTTTGTAGTTCATTGAATTATATGTATAACTGGTTACACTTTTCAGGCAGGAATCCATCTGATTTCTTGTTTGGTTTAGATATCTGTGCCATCACTGTGACTGCCTTTTTCAACCTCTGTGATATTACCCAACTTGAATCTTGCCTACATTTCCTATTTATTTAATCATGTTGTGGGTATTGCTGGCTATACCAGTTTTGTAGTCAATCTGCAGTTACCCTTGTGAAGTTGGTTGTAACTGTCTTCTTTAACTGCTGCAGTCCATCTGGTAAAGGTACCCTCAGATTGCTATTAGGAAGGGAGTTCCAGATTTTTGACCCGGGGACAGCAAGGAACTGTTATAGTTCCAAGTCAGATGGTCGTATGGCCTGGAGGGAAACTTGCAGGTAGACATGTCTCCATGTATCAGCTGCCCATGTCCTAGGTGGTGAAGGTCTCCTCCTGCTGTTGCTGTGTATCAGTGGTTGTGGGACTGAGTGCTTCAACTGATGGATGGGATATCATTCAAGTAGGCAGCTTTGTCCTGGATGGTGTCAAGGTTCTTGAGTGTCATTGGAGCTGCACTCATCCAGGCAAGTGAAGAGTATTCCATCACATTCTCTATTTGTACTTAGTAGATGATCAATAGACTTTGGAGAGACAAGAGGTGAGTTCTTATCATAGAATTCCAAGCCTTTGATTTGCTTTTGTAGCCACAGTATTTTAATAGGTAGTTCCAGTTCATTTTCTGATCCCCCTAGGATGTTTATAGTGGGGACTTCAGAAATGGTAATGCCATCAAATGCTAAGGGGTGATGGTTAGATTTTCTCTTGTTGGAGATTATCATTGTCTGACATTTGTTTGTTGCGAACGTTACAGGCCACTCATCAGGCTGAAACCTGGATATTGTACAGAATATGCTGGATATGAGCATGGACTGCTTCAGTATTTGAGGAGTTGTGCGTGATATTGAATATTATATGATTATCAGTGAATATTCCCACTTTTGATCTTGTGTTAGTGAGAAAAGGTAATTGAAGCAGTTGAAGGTGTTTTGGTCTAGAAAGTTAACCTGGGACTGAGGCCCTCTAGTGTTCTTTACCCCTGGACCGGGAGGTGTGGGTTCAAGTCCCGCCTACTCCAGAGGTGTGTAATATCATCTCTGAACAGATTGATTAGAAAGAAGAAACCTGGGACTGTCAGACTCAGTCAGCAACAATCTGTGCGCTAGGTATGACTCCAACCAGTGGAGAGCTTCCCCCAATTTCATTGACCAGTTTTGCTAGGGCTCCTTCATACCACACTCTGCCAAATGCTTCTTAAAGTTAAGTACAAATCACTGTCATCACCTCCAGAGTTCATCTGTTTTGACCATGTCTGAATTGATGCTCCAGTGAGGTAACGAGCTGCGTGGCAGAAGACAAACTGAGTATCAATTAACAGGTTAATGCTGAGCAAATACATCTTGATTGTTCTGTTGGTAATGGTTCCCTGCAATTGTTGATGATTTAGTTAGGTTGTTGAGCTGGTAATTAGGTTGGATTTGGCCTATGTTATGCCAGGGTAATTTTACACATTATTGCCTGTGTACTTGCTGTACCGAAACAGCTTGGCTAGGGGCATGGCTAATTCTGGAGCACTCTTCTTGAATACTATTACCAGAATGTTGTCAGGACCCATAGTCTTTGCATTATTCAGGGCCTTCACCACTTCTTGATATCATTCGGCATGAATTGAATTGGCTGAAGACTGTCACCTATAGTCCTGTGAACCTCTGGAGGAATTGCAGATGGAACAAGTGAGACTTTAAACTGGGCCTCCTGGCTTAGATGTAGAGATACTAATATACTGCACCGCAGAACTTTTCCAGGTGGTCTTGATGACTATGCTTTCATGGTCATCATTAGGCAAGTTTTTAGTTTCTTATTTATCAATTGAATTCAAATTCAACAATCTGCCTTGTTGGGATTTGAAGCCTCAGCACTAGCTGAGCCTCTAGATTACCAGTCCAATGACATTACATCTAATCCAGTGCCTCCCAATCCTCTCATCTGCTGTTGAAAGCTTTCAATGCTTTTTAAATATCTAGATTTGACTCTTAGAGCTTCCTTCTACCTGGGCTTCCATTGTCTCAACGAACAGCAGCTCATCCAAAGCTGTTACCCTTATCCTAACTTGTATAACATTCTGTTCTCTTGTTGTACATGCATTGGCTGCCTGTTAAGGAATGCCCTGACTTTAAAAAACATTCTCATCCTTGCTTTTAGTTACCTTTTTAAATTGCTTGCCCCTTCCTATTTCTGTGACTTCCTCCAGGCATTTGTCTGTCCGAGATATATTTGGTCCTTCAATTCTGACTACCTAATTACCCCAAACTTTAATTGATTGCTACTGTGGCTATGCCTTTGTTTGCTTATGTTAAGCTCTATAGTTTTCTCTCTGAACCTCCCAGACTTTTTTCCCTCACTTTCCTTGTTTAAACGAAACTCTTCAACTAAACATTTCGTTATCAGCCCTAATGTCTCCAGTGTGCCTTGGTATCACATTTTGTTTGATAACATTACTGTAAAACGTCTTGGTACATTTTACCATATCAAAAGTGTAATTTAGTAATTTATCTTGCAGCTAGGCTTGCCCACTGAAGATCTGAGTAACTGACTGGCTTCTCGCTTTTTTGCAAGTAACTAGGTGTACTCGTTTTGTAGTGACTATGTCTGCCTTGCCAGCCTTTTGTTCATTTGTTCACTCATCCTCCGCAAGATAAGGAGCCATCATTCGCGTTTTACCCATTGCATGAATTAGACAGGAAGCAACTGGGCCAAGCACACCACATGAAATTATTTGTGTTTTGGGATGATGTGAAGCAGAGCAAAAGCACAGGCCCAGGTCAGTAATGGCCCTACATGCAATGCCATGTCAGTCTAAAAGATGGAGAAAGTGTCATTTATTTGTTTATCTACTTATTTTTTTCTGCTGCAGTACTTTCACTCTTCTTGATTAACCATTTTGAATATTGAGCTTCCCTGATATTTAATGGAATAGAATAAATTTATCATTACTGTTGTACTTGATGCTTGCTGTAATTAGAATGCTGTATTTTATTCGGGAGTGCAAGCAGTTTAGAATGCTGTTGTGTTATTCATGATTAACATAGTGCTTGTCACTTGTGATTTTTAAAAAGGGCTCATGTCTTTCTAAATTTTTTGGAGGGTGTACTGTGGTTAATTGGTTAGCACTGCTACCTTACAGCACCCGGGTTCGATTCCAGCTTCAGGCAACTGTCTGTGTGGAGTTTGCACATTCTCTGTATCTGTGTGGGTTTCTTCTACATGCTCTAGTTTCTTCCCACAGTCCAAAGACGTGCAGGTTAGATGGATTGGCTGTGCTAAACTGCCCATTTTGTTCACGGATGTGCAGGCTAAGTGGGTTAGCTATGGGAAATGCAGGGTTACAGGGGTAGGGGTTGGGTCTAGGTGGGATGCTATTCAGATGGTTGTTGTGGACTTGATAATGGCCTGTTTCCACACTGTAGGGTCCTATGATTCTAAACTGAAAATATACACTAAGAAATCTGAATTACTTAGTAAAAGGTTCTTCATGAAAGATTTAGAATGTTATCTCCAGCAGGGCAAATCTTGTTTCTTTGTCAGCATGCTGCGAAGTAAAATTTTGCAGTTGAAATGAACCTATTTGTATAGGTTATATTTCTTTCCTCTTAAACCACTGTGGATTATTAGTCACTTCACACTGCTCTCCTGAACATTTACTCCATCCCAAATTAAGCCATCACAATCCTTGGCTTCTTTGAAAGATAGGTCTATGTGTTGCTTTGCAGTAAAAGGTATTTTTATTGGCTTTTCATGATCTCATGATATTCTAAAGCACTTTATATGCCTAAAACTATTTCATTGGCTATGGTAACTATTGCTTTGTAGGACTATTGCAGTGCAGTCAAGATTAGAGTGGTGCTGGAAAAGCATAGCAAGTCAGGCAGCATCTGAGGAGCAGGGAAAATCAATGTTTCGGGCAAAAGCCCTTCATCAGGTTTTTGCCCAAAACATTGAATTTTCCTACTTCTTGGATGCTGCCTGACCTGCTGCGCTTTTCCAGCACCACTCTAATCTCCAACATCTGCAGTGCCCACTTCTGCCTAGAACATATAGCAACCAATTTATAGACAGCAAACTTCCAAAATCAGTAATTTAATAATGCCACCTGTAAATTTCTGTTTAGTTTGTAGCCTTCAATATTCAGTGTCATTCTTTTTTTTAACGTAGCCATGTTTGTGCCATATCTTGCATAACATGTGAGCAATCCAACTGGAACATTTTCTGAAAATTTGTTTTTGTAAGGTTGGCTGAGGGATTAAATATTGGTCAGGGTACTGGGGATAATACACCTAGTCTTAGTTTGTTCATGTAAGCAATTTCCTACTTTTTTTGGCTAATTTGTATGACAAAAGTTTTATCTCTAAGCTTTGGTTTATAGATTTTTAAAAAAATTAAATTAAGGGCTCCTTTCTTCTCATGCCAATATATCAGTTCAAAAGGATTGAATCCTCTGAACCCATTAAGGGCACATCTAATGACAAACAGTAACAAGGGAATACCTTTATCCAAATCTTTAGGACATTCCTGACAATATGTTCTAACCCTGGTCTTTAAAGTTGAATGCCATCTTTCCAAGGCTCCTTGTGATTGTGAATAATAAGTTGAAGTTTATTCATAATCTATTCATTTTTTCCTTGACTATTTGTGACATAAAATTTGAATCTTGATCTGGTTGTATTTCCTTGACTACCTCTTTTGTCATGATTTGCCTCCAAAGCACTTCTCAAGATATTCTGTTGTAACATTCATAATTGTTAAAAAGTACTGATTCCCATTTTAGGTAGGACCCTAAAGTCTTTTAGGAAAGGCAATCTCTATTCTTCCCCAGCAATATAGTTGACTCTCACTGCTTCGCTGTAAAGCATTCAGTCACAAGGCAAATGCTGGTTTAACCAGTGGCACTCATGTCTTTTAAATGCAGTACTATACCTGACTCAATTAATGCCATTTGGCATGACCTTTCCTTGTCTCACTTGAAACTCCCAGATTTTCAAGTTACAGCCTTTCCTTGTGCTGCATCACTGTCTGAACTCTTCACCAGGGAGCCCTTCCTGAAGAAGGGCTCATGCTTGAAATGTCGATTCTCCTGCTCTTTGGATGCTGCCTGACCTGCTGCACTTTTCCAGCAACACATTTTCACCAGGGAACCAAAACCACCAGCTGGGCTCTCTCACTGTGCTGCAGCTGCTGCCTGACAGCTTTCCCCTTGACAGGTTGTGCAGATGTGCTGGAACTGTTCCTCCTAGCCTATAAGGCATTAGCTACACGTGAGCCCAATATCCTCTCTCCCACACCCACCCTGGCCTGCAGAAGGCTTGCTTGAACCACTTTCGGCAGCAACGCCTCCTTCAGAGGCAGCGGTGTAGACTGCAGTGCCCCAGAGCAGACTGTCTTCCATAGCCTGCAAAATTCTGCAGTAGTGCTGTCAAACTCCTATTGCACATGAGTGGCAATGTCCCAGTTGTCAGAAAGTGAACTCGAAGGCCAAGGCCTTGTAGTCAGCCAAGAAGCACAGATCC
The DNA here is from genome assembly GCF_020745735.1 of Hemiscyllium ocellatum. NCBI lineage: Eukaryota > Metazoa > Chordata > Chondrichthyes > Orectolobiformes > Hemiscylliidae > Hemiscyllium > Hemiscyllium ocellatum. Next base: position 43,847,076 of record NC_083404.1, read on the forward strand.
ACTGAGTGGTTTGAGCAAATCATGGGTGCATTGTCTGCGAGCAAGAAAGGTGGTTAATGACTCTGAAAGAGATGCCATCAGAAATTGGCCACAAAGCAGGTAGTAACCGGCAACACCCTCAGCACGTGGTCCCTTGATATAGACCTTGGGCAGTGGTCTCCCTGGCTCTGCACAACAATGTGAGAATTTAATCACTGAAAATTCAGGTGGTTCCGTGTTTCAACTTAGAGGGCTTTGACAAATTGTTTTAAATTTTAATTTTTTTTCTGGTATAGAAGGCACTATGAGCCCTCATTCCGCTTTTAACATTGATTCCCATGCTTCAATTAAAATGTTGGACGTCAATTTTCAGGAATGCACCCTCTGTATATGTTTTGTTGGAGGAAGAAAGGAACAGTTAAAATGTCTAGGGCTCCATTACTTTTACATAACTAATAATTAAGGAAGACTTCTCTAGACTATCCTGAGCCATCTCTTCGTTATTAGTTAGTACTGAAGGAAAACACTGTTCCTTCAGTATTCTTGGTGCAACCTTTCTGAAGATTCTTTTAAGTGTTACCTACTACTGCAGTAGGTCTCCCACTAATTCCAATAATTAGCTGAAGTATGTTCAATAGCTTTAGTGTGTTCAATCTTACTCTGATGGAAGCATATTATTTTCCTTGCAGCTTTAGATTCTAGCCTTTCTCCTTTTGTTTATTCCTAAAATCAATATCTTTTCAATCTCCAGATTTTCTATTCCTTCAATTTCTTCTGAATCCACCAGAATAACTGCTCCTTAGATCTTTGATATTGGCGCTTATCTAAATAACTTGAGGGTCACTGAAATACTACTGTATAATTCTTCCATAATTATGACTTTTGTCATATTTCCAAAATTGCTTTCTAACATCTCTTGCAAATTCCACAGATGTCTGATTAAAGTTATTCCTTAAGTTCTAAACTTACCAACTTTGGAGACAACCTCTGAGTTCTACTTTGCTGGATGCACCCTAACTTTGTTTTGCTTTTAAACGTGGAAATCAGTTACTGAACACATCAATAAGAGACAGTTAGTATATTTTTAACACCAAGTAAAATATCTATGAAATAAAAATGTGAACTATATTACACTAGACAGCAAGTTTAGAAAGATTTTAAATTCAATTCCTTTTGTCCTAGCAATATGCCAAAATGCCAAACACCAAAATGCTTGTGAATATTTACTGCTGACTGCACTCTGTTTTCTTGCTAAGACCAGCACAGCTGCACCTGGTTTCCTTCTGGTGAATTACTGCACATGAGTTCAATGCTTTTTCTTCAGCTGCTTTTGAATTACACTGCAAATTAAATGCACTTACTTTGATGAAATAGCACTTTCACTAAACTTAGGTTGGAGCCGTCCTTCTCTGGCACACACCCCTGATTGATTTTTTTTGCCCCCCCATGTGTCCCTGGACTCTTGACTCTCAGCAACAGGACCTTTTCTAAATGTATCATCTTTTTAATGCAATGAACTGCTAACACCCTATTCTCTTCATTGCTTGAATTGTAAAACCTCATTAAAAACACATGCAACCAAACTGGCCCTTGCTCTCTTATACTGAGACTAGAAGAACAACTTGTTTTAAAAAATGAAATTAAACCATGTCTCTGTCTTCTTAACACACAAAATACAAAATAAAATTTATACTTAGTTATATATTGTTCCTAACAGATTAGATTGTGGAATCTGACTCACCTCTGTATTTGCTGATGACACCTCAGATCTTGCAATTTTCAGAATGAGCATTCACATATTTCGTTTGTAGCTTAGTGGATATGTGGAAAATCTTAGAGAATTAATAATTCCATACCTATGTACCCTCTCATTCATAATTTTGAACAATATTATAAAGGACATCATGTTGGTTCAACTTATGTTTTCCTCATTTTACATCATGGATACCTCATGCAATATTTCTCTTGGGTTTGTGACAAAATCTCTCTGGTTTTGAAAAATGCATTGTGATTAGCTGATGGCCGCATAATGATTTGTAATTAGCAAAGGACAACTGGGAATGATCTGTAAGTGGAGTGTTTAAATTGAATGCCACAAGATTGTACTCTGATTTGGGCAGTGAGAGATGGGGATGGGTGTTTAGAAGGGGTAGGAGGTGGTTGCATGACGTGTTTAATTGTATTTTGTGGGATAAATGAAATTAATAGTCCTTATTTGTTTAATAATCAATTAGTAAACATTAAACTCACTTGACAATAGCTCAATGGAATGCACGTACAGCCTTGGAACTATGACAGTTGTAATAACCTACTTTTCATCAAAATGTTTAGCACCATTTTGTTTTCTCAAATACAAGATAATTGGACATCTAAAAATCACTTAAAATTACTGAAACAATTGTGAGCATTTCTATCTGGGTAATTAGCATTGTCATTCCTAAAATGTAATTGTATGCTGTTTATTCTTATCTATAATTGGTTCTGTAAACACTTTCATATACAGTGGAATTGGTAGGCAATCAATGTAGGAGTGTTAAAATGTGCTGAGATATCCATTACTTAAAGATAAATTATCTTTTTTTTCACGGGAGTATTATTTATAGTTCATGATATAAACAGAGACCTTTTCATAATGCTGCAAAACTGTAGCATAGTTGTCTGATATAAAGAAGACTTGTGAATTTTTATTGATTTTTTTTTAATGAGCTATGCATGGTAACATTTTCTTCTAAGTGCCAAATTAACCCTTCTGAACTTATGGAATTTTTGTTTAATACATAACTTGTGACTGGTTTCAACCTGCATTCCAACAAATAAATAAAGACCTGGCATTTCTAAAGGACCCTAGTCAATCTCAGGATATCCCAAGGTGCTTTGCAAACAGTTGAAGCACTCTTGAAGTGTTGTCATTGTAATGTTGGAAACGCTGCAGTTAATTTGCATGTAGTAAGATTCTAGCAGCACTCCAGATGATTCTTTTTTAGTTGTTGGTTGAGGGAAAAATATTGGCTAAGATACAAGTGATATTTCTCCTTTTGTTCTTCGAAATCATGCTATGGGATCTTTTACATTCACCTGAGAGGGCAAATGAGGTCTTGGTTTAGTGTCTCTGTCTAAAGATGACAAAAGTGCAGCACTCCCTCAGTACTGCAGTAGAATGTCATTTTATATTTTTGTGTTTAAGACTTTGGAGTGAGATTTGCATCCAGGACCTTCTCACTTAAAGGGAAGGTTGGTACTTATTGAGATAAAGCATAATCTCATTAGCTTGTATTGTATAGGGAGAGCTAAGGCCACAGCAAATTAATAATAGAATTAGTATGTGAGTGCCATTTTGTTTTAGAATATTTCCTTAATTAGTTGGCAAGATTCAGTGCCTTTGGCATTTGGACTGTGACCCTTGGCGCTCTGAGATTTATTTCATCTGAGAAATGCTAAAAATGCATAACATTAGGGATTTTTTAAAATATTTGGACTTCACAGGCTGAGGCAGCATTTATTGCCCATCTCTATTTTCCTTTGAGAAAATGTTTCTTAATTTTTCTTTGTGCCTCCTATTAATTTCCTACATTTGTACTTTCACCGCCGTATTCCTGTATTTCTCCTCTCTGTCCCTTCCTCAAAAGAACACACAAATTAGGAGCAGGAGAAACTTAACAATCCTGGCAGTTGTGGAGAAAGAAGTTTTGAACAGTTCTGAAGAGTTATGTTGGGCTCGAAATGTTAACTCTGCTTCTTTCTCCATAGATACTGCCAGTCCTGCTAAGTTTGTCCAGCACTTTCTGTGTTTGTTTCAGATTTCTAGCATCCACAGTATTTTGAATTTAATTGGGTGCAGGAGTAAGCCTTGACCCCACAAACCTGCCCTACTGTTCAGTAAGACAATGGCTGATCTGAATTAGTCCATGTTCTCACTGGCACCCGGTAACCTTTCACCCCTCACAGCAAGAATTTATCTACTTCTGCCTTAAAAGTATTCAAAAACTTTGCTTCCACCACCTTTTCAAGAACAGAGGCTTCCAAAGAGTCCTGACCCTTTGAGATAAAAGCAATTCCTTTATCTCTGTCTTAAATAGCTGACCCCTCATTTTAAACAGTGACCCATATTTCTAGATTCGTCCACAAGAGGAAATATCCTATTCACATGCGCTTTGTCAAGGTCCCTCATGACCTTCTAAATATTTTCACTAAACCTCTTCAGCGATGTTATGGCACAACAATTGAGCAGTTGGGACCAGAAGAAAGTGAGGACTGCAGATGCTGGAAATCAAAGTGTGGTGCTGGAAAAGCATAGCAGGTCAGGCAGCATCTGCAAAACAGGAGAATTGATGTTTCGGGCATTCCTGATGAAGGGCTTATGCCTGAAACATCGTTTTTTTCCTGCTCCTCAGATGCTACCTGAGCTGCTGTGCTTTTCCAGCACCACACTCCCAACAGTTGGGACTGGGACACAGCCCTTTTGACTCAGAGATCAGACATTAAGACTGTGCCACAAGAGCCTTCAAAATACACCACTGCAGATGGGAACAGCACTTGGGTATTTTTAATCAACCAATTTGGACACACTGTGACTCATCTGCGGCAGGTGAGAGTCAGCTGGACCTTTTGGCCCAGAGGCAGGCACAATAGGGAGGTGATGGTCTCATGGTATTAATGCTGGACTGTTAATCCAAAGACCCAGTTAATGTTCTGGGAACATGGGAGTTCAAATCCAACCACTGCAGATGGTGGAATTTGAATTCAATAAAAATCTGGAATTAAGAGTCTAATGATAACTTGTTGATTGTTGAAAAACTAACTCTGATTCACAAATGTCCTTTAGGAAAGGAAACTGCCATCTCTACCTGGTCTGGCCTAAATGTGACTGCAGACCCACAGCAATGTGATTGACTTTTAACTGCCTTCTAGGGATGAGCAGTAAATGCTGATCTAGCCTGCTATGCTCTCAACGCGTGAATGAATAAAAAAAAACTACCACTGTGTCAGTTGGTTGATGCACAACCACTCTCCGTTCTATCAGATGAGGTCTGGAAAGAGAATCTTCAATCTTATCTTATACGTTTCAGTCAAGATCCCTCACTCTTCTAAACACCAGCTGATACAAATCTAGTCTGTTTAAACTTTTCTCTTAAAAGAACCCACCTATTCCCGATATTTTTCTTGTGAACCTTCTTTGACCTGTTTTGAATACCTTTGCATCCTTAAATAAGGAAACCATATTGTACACATGGCCTGTATAATTTAAATATAACCTCGTCCTTTTGTAGTCAATTCCTCTCGCAATAAATGATAACATTCTATTAGCTTTCCTCATTACATGTTTTCATTGTTCCATGTGTCTTTGATATAATCCTTTATAACTGCTCTGATTTCCTCAGTAAGATAGTGCTGCCAGTACCTGCTCTGGCAGCTAAACAATGATTCATTGAATGAACTTTTGAAATAAGCTTTACTCTTTATCATCTTGGTGTGTTATCTCTGGGATTGGTTCCAGTTGCTGAATTCTTCAGAATACACTAATATGCCCTTAATTATGATGGCAAACTGAACACCAAGGAAGCTAAATTGAGATCCATATCAGGCAAGTAATGTTGTACAGAATTATGTCTGGAGTGATTACAAGGAAGGCAAAGACATGCCTCATGCATTTCATGTCACTTCAGAAACTGGTGGTATATCTGTAACTAGTAGCCCCCTGCCAATATGATGTTTGTATGTAGGCAGTTTGACAATAAAAGATGTAGAGTAGATGTTCACTATTTGGCTGATAGAGTTTCACATTTTTCAAAAACACAATAGAACTTTGGTTTAAAGTGATTTGTTCTCCTACCTTTCCTTGTGTTTCTTTCTTTCACTGTACTTGCTCTTGATTTCCCTGGATCTGCATTCACCTCTGATATGGCAACGCCTCCCTTTAAGGCCTTCCCCTTCCCCTTCCCCCTATTTTAAAACCTTTAGATCTTTGCATTCCAATCCTCATGAATATTTCTGAGTTTAATTCATGGCCATATCTTCACTTGATGAGGTCCTAGAGTTTGCTTCCTATACTCCACTTCTCTAGGAAATTAGTCTGAAATAAATTCTATCTAACAGGAAAATAACAAGCTGCTCCTTTCGTATATTTCTTGTGAAGTAGCCATTTTGGTGGCACCATGCTGCATCATTGTGCCAGGGACCCAGGTTCGATTCTGCCCTTGGTTGACTGTCTGTGTGGAGTTTGCACATTCCCTCTATATCTGCGTGGGTTTCTGCTGGGTGCTGTGGTTTCCTCCCACAGTCCAATGATGTGCAGGTTAGGTGGATTAGAGATGCTAAATTGCCCATATTGTAAGCTAGGTGGATTAGCCATGGGAAATGCAGGGTTACGGAGATAGGGAAGATTGGGTGGGTGGGTGGGTGGGGGGGCTAGGTGTAACTTGATGGGCCGAATCACCTGTTTCCACAGTGTAGGGATTCTATGATTCTATTTTGCAGCATCTTAGTGGAATGCACATGAGTTTACTGATAGGAGAATTGTACATAATGGTAGGATCTCTGAATTCAGGGTACAGCTGTTAAAGGACTGGCAATCTACTCTGACACAGTAAAGGCACCCTGGGGTCAGAGCTCCTCTTTGTCACCTTGACTGGTGATTTCAAATTGGAGAGAGTAGCTGACAAAAACCTCAAATTATTAATTTGGGCTAAAAATCAAAATGTAATTTTTTTAAATCAACATGTGCAGATATATTATGAGACAGCTCTGAGATAGGTTCGTCTTGAACCTAGATCCTCTGGCTCAGAGGTAGAGACACGACTACTGCACTTCTAGACCCTTAAGATGAAAACGTAAGCTTGTTTTTTGTTTGAAAGTATCTTTGTATTCAAAAATGGTTAATTTTTCAAATTGTATTTATGGTTTGAAAAGTATATAATGCAGAATGCCAACAAGTTTGAAGGCTGTGGAGCCATGGAAAATACAGTGAGTGAACTCTGCAATGCTCACTCACTCACTTACTCCTTACCTTTCTGAAATCTTACAGATTGGGGACACATAGGTGGGATGGGAGGAGATGTTAAGTGTCCCAGACTTATACCTAGAAGTCACACAGCACAGAAACAGACCTGTCAGCCCAAGTTGTCCATCCTGGCCAAGTTTTCTAAACTGACCATATTCTTGTAGACCTTTCCCATCTATGTACCTGTCCTAATGTCTTTTAATTGTTGGAATTGTACTTGTGTCTACCAATTCCTCTGGCAACCTTTCCCACATATGCACCACCCTCTGGGTGAAAAAGTTGCCCCTCAGGTCCCTTTTACATCTTTCCCCTCTCACCTTAAACCTATGCCCATTAGTCACTAATTAATAGCACATTAAGGGCCTCAATTCCCACCACCATTGATTTTCTACCATGGCAGGAAAGTCCCATTGCCATTCAGGAATCTTGACAGATTTATCTGTACGATCTGGTGTCATGCAATGATGCCGCCTTCTTCTGTAGGTCTACAGAGCCCTTTGGAGGCACTCCCTAATCCTCAAGGTCATCTTTCACTAGTCACTCCCCACTTTTTACCCTCTACGTAGGCTCTAGAACTCAACCTCATTCCTGTATTCACCACTCCCAGATGGCAATGTTGGGATCACAAAACCGCTGGTGAATCACTTGGTTGCCAGCTGTCCAAGATGGACTTCCAACAGTAACAGGGATTGCCTTAAAGCAAATAACACTGTTCCCACTGTTACATGACAGTGGGACAGCAACTATAGGCAGGCTTCCTCCTATGTTTTAATGGGGGATGAAGGTACGTGTAGAATTCAGTCCTTTAATCGTTCTCACTTAATAAATTTTGCACTACTTCTCCTTTTATAATGTTTGGTGACCAGGACAGGTTTCCTCTTTAACAAAGTCGTAAATTAGTTCGAAAGCAACATGTTTACACAGTGGTTATGCACAGAGGAATGTCAAGATTTCACGCCAATACCCTAGAACAATCTGATTTACATGATAGAGAAAATAGGTTCGAAAACTGCTTTTGACTATATATTAAAGTTGCAAAATAGTTTGTAGCAATGAGACATTTCTTGTTTTCTAAAGCACAATATTCATTTTTCCCAGTTCCACACCCTCAGTCCTGACCTACATTTGGAAGTTTAAGTGCAAACTTTTTCTCAATTAACACAAATATCGAGTTTTGTGCAAATGTGCAATCTATGCTGAGACTTTCGAAGATGTTTTGCTGCAGTTGGTTAAAGTGTTTCTTCTACATTGTGCAAGTGAAGCTCCATATGGTGCTTGGGCTTTCCAATTACTTGCAAAGAAGAAATTATAACTGTACAAGACTAATATCCATGTTATTTCTGAAATACTATGACATCTTAAAAAATATTTTGGAGTAGTTTGTGTGATAGCCAAGGTTTAAACTGTTGGGAACGGAGCATTTTAATGCGCTCTCATGGATCACAAGGAAATACTGCACAACATGGAGAAAGAATGGGAAATTCATACTGCAGTATCATTATTTAAAAATGATCGGTTCATTGTAAGGCTTAAAATAGTACGTAGGACTCCCAAAGCAGGCTCTGTAACTTATTAGAAGAAGACTAAAGGTGCATATTGTTGTCCCTTAGGTGGAATTGACTCTAAAATATTTAATTATTAATGATATTAATGACCATGGTCCATCCTCTGATTCAATTGATGATTAAGTTAATTTAAATGATGTGATCTCACATCGACCCCCCCCCCCCCAACCAAAAGAAAAGTTGAGTTTGGAGCCCTACTCATCCTTTTGTTAATTAAGAATCATTCTATTCCTTTTCATAATGCTTCAACAAAAATTTTCTCTCGATGCAGTAGTTGTTGGACTCTCTCAAAAATCAGCAATCTTAATGGTCAGGTAATTAGTTTTTTTGTCATGCTTGGCTTGTGATTTTGCACTCTCTTGGCTCAGCACAAAAGGAATCTCGCAACATTTACCTCCGAAGATTCCCCTTGTGAATTTGGAATCTTGGGATCATATTTGTCTGACCATCGTTTGAGAGTTCTTGTCTTGCTCCCTATTATTATTGACCCTGTACTAACGAAAAAGTAGAACAGTTTTCCCATATTAATCATCCTCTCCAATAGATGCTGTTAATCTTATCAAAAATTGTTGGTACTTTATACTGCAGGTTAATAGCCACTATAAAGAAAAGGTTTTGGCCAATTCATCTGGGCTGAATTAAAATTGAGCTCCCAGAGCTAAAGTGCTAAAGGACAAACTAACTGTGCTGAGCAGTCCAATGTTAAGATTTTATCTGCTGGTGCTTGTAATTTTATAATTTTGTTTCAATTTCAGGATCAAAACCTTTCCGATGTACTCTCTGCAACTTTGCAACAGCACAGTTAGGAGATGCCCGTAATCATGTCAAACGGCACCTTGGAGTTCGCGAGTATAAGTGCCACATATGTGGGTAAGTACTCTAATAATGTATCCTGTTTTCCAAAAGGAATGTCATGGATACCATTTTTCTGAAATGATGATTATAAACCCGGAAGTTTCAGAAAACTTTGAAAATATTCTGTTTTTTAGTATATAGCTTTTATTTTGACAAGAAATAGTCCTCGTTTTATCTGAAGTGCTGCAGACTGTCCTTTACTTTGATAGCTTTAGTACATTTACAAAAGGCAGCTTGTAGCTTTATAGCATATTGAGAATGAGAGCATTTTGATATGAGTTTTATTTCAACCTGCACTGTTTGAAATACTTGAATAAAATAGTAGTTAATGGAGCAAATTATTATTTTATTTTACAATAATATTATTTGGATTAAAGGAAAATAATGGTAAATAGTGAGAAACAGTGCTAGGTTCAGAACTAAAGGCACAAGATCTGTTTAAGAAAAGACTAAAAAATAAGAATATCTAATTTGGATAGCAGTGTAAATTAAGAGTATATAGAATTCTGAAAGATTGTTGATGTTACTATTAACACCATGTGGATATTAGTAAGTGAGGGACCTCACTCACATAAAGGGAACATGAATTAAGAGAATATGATATACTTGGTGAAGTTTGTTTCATATTAATTAAAATGTGATGACTGTAAAATGCTTTCTTGAACCCGTTTATTTCCTGCTTTCAGCTAATCAAACAGTTACAGAACTTGGAGGAGTGGAAATAGTATGTTAAGATCTCCAAGATAAACCCAACTGAAAGAATGTTTTAAAATTAGTTGATTTATTTATAAACGATGTTTTGAGTCTGTTTATTGCCTGTTGTAAATGGAATAATGAGTGGTGAGTAGGTTCAACAAACACATTTTTGTGTCTGTGTCACATCTGTTAACCATTTAGATGATTACAGGTTTAGGATTTCTTCTATGAAAAGCAAACCTAATAAAAGGATCCTCCTTGCGCTCATACCCTGTGACTGCCTGAATTCATGCTAATAGCTACCACCTTAGGCATTTGGACAAAGGTAGCAATTTGAAATCAATACAGAATCGATGTTTGAATTCTGCTACTTTACATGCTAAATTGTTGGCAGTACACACATCTGCAGAGATCTGAGTAACGAGCATGAACATCCGACTGCTCTTGCTTTCAGCATCCAGAATAAAGACAAAGCCATTTTACGAATTAAAGAGCTGCAGCTTTGGGGGAATGTCTCGTCATAAAGGATTTGCCAGCAATGGCAGTCTTAAATTTAATGAGTTTATGTGCAAAACATTGAGTTTCCAGCACATTGCTGTTAAATTGAATTAAATGTTTAATTGCGTACATGTGAGATCAGTGGTCAATGTCTGTTTTAGTTGTAAAGCTTATACAATATTTTTGTTTTGAAGCATGCTGCTATTCTTGTTACTTTCTAAACTTTAACCCTTATCTTTGTTGTCGTTCTGTTCGCCAAGCTGGGAATTTGTGTTGCAGACGTTTCGTCCCCTGTCTAGGTGACATCCTCAGTGCTTGGGAGCCTCCTGTGAAGCGCTTCTGTGATGTTTCCTCCGGCATTTATAGTGATTTATACCTGCCGCTTCCGGTTGTCAGTTCCAGCTGTCCACTGCAGTGGCCGGTATATTGGGTCCAGGTCGATGTGCTTATTGATCGAATCTGTGGATGAGTGCCATGCCTCTAGGAATTCCCTGGCTGTTCTCTGTTTGGCTTGTCCTATAATAGTAGTGTTGTTGCAGTCGAACTCATGTTGCTTGTCATCTGCGTGTGTGGCTACTAAGGATAGCTGGTCATGTCGTTTCGTGGCTAGTTGGTGTCATGGATGCGGATCGTTAGCTGTCTTCCTGTTTGTCCTATGTGTAGTCCTTACATGGGATTTTGTACACTACATTGGTTTTGCTCATGCTGGGTATCGGGTCCTTCGTCCTGGTGAGTTGTTGTCTGAGAGTGGCCGTTGGTTTGTGTGCTGTTATGAGTCCTAGTGATCGCAGTAGGCTGGCTGTCAGTTCAGAAATGTTTTTGATGTATGGTAGTGTGGCTAGTCCTTTGGGTTGTGGCATGTCCTCATTCTGTTGTCTTTCTCTTAGGCATCTATTGATGAAATTGCGGGGGTGTCCGTTTTTGGTGAATACATTGTATAGGTGTTCAAAGTTTGTGCGAAGATTTGTAGCTCAGGTGCTCGTTGTTGTGGTTCTGTTCGCCAAGCTGGAAGTTTTTGTTGCAAACGTTTCGTCCCCTGGCTAGGCGACATCATCAGTGCTCTGGAGCCTCCTGCGAAGCTTCTCAGGAGGCTCCAGAGCACTGATGATGTCGCCTAGCCAGGGGACAAAACGTTTGCAACAAAAACTTCCAGCTTGGCGAACAGAACCACAACATTGTATAGGTGTTCTTGTTCCTCTTTTTGCAGTTCTGGTGTACTGCAGTGTGTTGTGGCTCTTTTGAAGAGTGCCTTGATGCAACTTCTTTTGTGTGTGTTGGGGTGGTTGCTTTCGTAGTTCAGGACTTGGTCTCTGTGTGTGGCTTTCCTGTATACCTTTGTGGTGAAATATCCGTTTGGTGTTCTCTGTACCATCACATCTAGGAATGGGAGTTGGTTGTCCTTTTCTTCCTCTCTAGTGAATCGGATTCCTGTGAGTGTGGCGTTGATGATCCAGTGTGTGTTTTCTATTTCTGTATTTTTAATGATTACAAAGGTGTCATCCACATATCTGACCCAGAGTTTGGGTTGAATTTGCGGTAAGACTGTTTGTTCTAATCTTTGCATTACTGCTTCTGCTATGAGTCCAGAGATGGGTGAGCCCATGGATGTGCCGTTGATTTGTTCATATATTTGGTTGTTGAATGTGAAGTGTGTTGTGAGGCACAGGTCCAGTAGTTTGAGTTTGCAGTCTCTGTTGATAGGTTCCCCATCTTCTTGTCTGTTCTGTATGTCCAGCAGGTTGCCTATTGTTTCTCTGGATAGGGTTTTGTTGATAGAGGTGAACAGTGCCGTTACATCGAATGAGACCATAGTTTCTTCCTTGTCTATGTGTATATTTCTGATGATGTCCAAGAATTCCTGTGTTGATTGTATAGTGTGTCTGGATCCGCTGATAGGTGTTTCCGTTTCTGCTGTAGTTTTTTAGCCAGTTTGTGCGATGGTGTCCCTGGTAGTGATACTATGGGTCTGAGTGGGATGTTTGGTTTGTGCATTTTAGGTAGTCCATAGAATCTGGGGGTGTTGTTGCTTTCAGGTTTCATTCTCTGTAGGTCAAACCTGGTTATCTGTCTTTTTTTTTGTAGGTTCCTCAGTGTGTTGTTTATCCTTCTCCCAAACTTTGAACCCTTTGTAAAATTCATAAATGAAATACAGCATTATCCAAAAAGGGTCAGCAGCTATGTCTGTGCAGCTGTAGAAACGGTTGAACCATTGCATATCTGTTGGTTAATTAACGAAGAATTACTAAAAAGTAATTGGATGGGAGAAAGTATGTTTGCTTTTCTGTGTTTAGTGCTTCACATTTGTTTTTCAAAAAGAATGTGGTAGATGATGTTGATATTTTAATGTGACTAGTACCATTAATTATGCTTTGTTTAACTTACATTGCAATTGTTTTTAATCAATCTGTTTGGACTTGTTATGACACACCTTCATGGCTGGTGGGACTTGAACTTGGACCATCTAGCCCAAAGGTAGGGATACTACCACTGCTACACAAGCCCTGAAATTATAATTTGATGGCTTAACTCTTTTTTTTTAAATTTAACCTACATTTCTAATCAACCCTCTTCAGAGTTGTTATTGCGCACCTTTGGAACAGGTGGGACTTGAACCCGGTCCTACTGGTTTAGGAGTAGGGGCATTACCACTGCTACAAAAGAGCCCTGAAATTATTATTTGATAGCTTAACTCTTTAGATGATTGTGCAGTGATGTAACAGCTGAATAAATATTAGATTATGGAAGAATACTTGTTATCAGTATATTTTAATCGAACACGCTATAATGGCTATATTTTACAGATGTTTTAAAAATTCAAGGTTTATAAGCCTTTTAATGCAAATATATTTTTGTTGATTTACTTTGTGCTTACTTGCCTTTTTCGCCATACATTCATCTTTCCTCCCCCAAGTGACGCAGAGTTTGTTTAGAATTACCTCTATTTCGACAGATTATATTAAAGGTGGTTAAGGAGTCTTTTTCTTACTTTGCATAAGGAGAAAAGTTTTTAAACTGTTTCATTGAATCTTTTCAGCCTAGATAATTTTAAGTGGGGGAAATGTGTGACAATAAAAAATGCTTATCAATTTAAAGTGAATACAGTTGAGTTTACAGAGAAAAAGATACCTGCATTTCTGTGGTACCTCTGTATCATCAGACTGCATCTAAGCACTTTAAAACTAATGAAGTGCAGTCACTGCTGTAGTGAGGTAGGAAGTTTGACAGCTGATCTACACGCAGTCAGTTCCTTTGAAAAGCAATGTGAGTAATGAACTTGTCTATTTTAGGGATGCGAGTTGGGAAATAAATAGTGGCCTATGAAACTTATGATTCTTGATGTGGGAGCTATTACTCAGGCTTAATTTCTTATCAGTTGGATGTCTGGTTCAATCTGTAGCAAATTCTAGGAGAGAGCATGTTGGCAACAAAAACTGAAGTAGTTATAGTAGTAGTTACAAAATACCAGTCAGGAACTGGAAATATGTTAAATTGGCCTTCCAGGTATATGGAAAAGATACCATTTATCAACGTGTTGCTATATAAGCAACACCTGTTGATATTGAATTAAATAAGTGATAAATTGCTGCTTGAGAAGAAGTTGCTCTCAATGAATAATTAACCTTGTTGAATTCTGTTTGCTGTCATGTTCAAGGAAAATGAAAGGACAATTAATTTGTTTGTTTAAAAACATTCAGCATGCACAAATCAAATTGACAGGTTTTCTTGTATTTCTTAAGTTTGACTCTTTTTCGTCCATTGTCCTGTTGCATTTTCTACTGTAAATATTTGTACTATCTTTTCTAATTGGCAAATCTGTGAAATTTGATCATACAAAAGATCAGTATAATTATTTTACCTAATTCCTGTAGCAAAGCATCAGTTTACATTGATTGCAGTAATTTTGTTTAAAATGTATGATGCTTACTTATTCTAGTACAACCTCTGACTCGCCAGCCTGTGTTTCCTGTTAGCCTGGTTTACATTAACCTCAACTATTAAGTGTGTTAAATACAGAGGAGAAAATGCCCTGGTAAATCTTGAAAATGGTTTCCAGTGTACAAGTTCTGGCTTGTAATGATTAATAATTGTAGTGTTGGGTTGAGCTGGTCATGATAGAAAGCACTGATGTTTAAACTGGCCAGTAAGCAACCGTGGGGAAGGGTAAAGAGGCCTGTGGTGCAGAGACTACATGAGTAAGAAACAACATGATGCTGAGAGAACTGACCCCTTCAGAATTTAAGATTTAGCATTAATTAAGTGAAAATGTAAATTAAGTGCCAGTATCAGCTTAATGGTTAAAATGATGCAACATTTTACATTAACACGATGACAATGTCAATTCATTATCATCAATGACTAAATAATTTAGGAAATGCTCAATGGACCCATTAGTTCCTCAACATAAGCAGCTCATGCTGCATTCCTTCATTACCATAATTTTTTTTTGGATTATATTTTAAAGGGTGAAGTGATCTTTCAGCAACATTAACTATGTAGTCAAAAACAGCAATCCAGCTTGCAGTCTTTGCTTTGCTGCAATGTTTGATATTTTATTAGTACAATGGAACAACTACATTTAAATGGATTGTGTGGAAAAGAACTTTATTTTAAATACAACTTTTTAAATTTTGTTCTTAGTATTGAACATTTGCATCATCAAGATACTTTAATGGCTTTTTCTATAGACAGGTAATGTACCTGTGTTGATACAGGCAGGTTAATGTATATTTTTCTTATGACTGTTACCCTGTAGATAAAATACAGCTGTAAACAGTTACAATTGCAGTAAAATTGTTGTTAGTTGCATTACCTTGTTTAGAGGATGTGAGGGGATCTCTTTGAAGATGATTATAATGTCACTTTCTGACCTTTGCAGCTTGAATAATTGTAAATCATTGCTTCATAATGTGTCAAAGAATGTCTGAACTAGGCAATTAAATGGTAGAATATAATAGACCAAATTATTGCCTGTCATGTTTTCAACAACACAGTTAGTATTTGAGTTACACTTAATCATTACATGCATTAACAACTTCATTGGAATCTGGCACCAGGCTGGGCATGAAATGCGTTGCATTATTTAAATCTTCAATGGTTTAAGTCACTTATTTCTGGTGAACTGTTCCAACACAGAGATTTTCATGAAGTGGGCAGTCCCAAAGGGCATAATTCATTTACATCAAAGTTTCAGTACCATATTACTGTGCCCTGTTTTTGTAGTAAGATACCACAGACCTAAAAGAGCCAGAAGTTCAAAAAAAAATTATTCAGCACCAATTAACTTGGAAGCAGAAATATGAAACTGTTTTGTGGACTGACATACAGCGATATATCAATTCAACTATCTGTATTAATAACATTTGAGTTTGGGTTACATGTTATTTGCTGAAGTTCCTCCTTGTCTGGGTGTCTTTGGCCTTTTGCATGCCTTTCCTATTATTAGGAACAGTAGTAGGCCATTTGGTCCCTTGGGCCTGTGCAGTTAGATCTTGGCTGGCCTACATCTTATTGTGTCTATGCACCTTGTTTCCATAGCCCTAAATACCTTTACTTGAATAAAACACAATCGATCTTAGTTTTAAAGTTTTCACTTGATACCTGGCCTCAACAGCTTTTTGGTTGTTATTTTGAATAACTAAAGATTTTTAATGAGTAATATATTGGGATAAATGTTAAGTAATACATTTAGTGCTTTCAATATTACATTTATATTTCACCTTCCATTATCTCAATGTCCCAAAGTGCTTTAAAGCAATTAAGTATTTTTTAGTTGCATAATGAGGGTTGTAATGCAGGAAGCACAGCACTCAATTTGTGCACAGTAAGCTTCCACAAACAACAATGTGATAATGACAAGATAATTTGTTTTTAGTAAGATGTGGATGGAAATCTCTTTATGGTGTATTTTCAGTCTTTTCAGTATTTTCAGAATGCTAGCAATTAGAGAGGGAAATTGGAGGTCATATCATAGAATCATAGAATCCCTACAGTTTGGAAGCAGGCCATTTGGTCCATCAAATCTACACCGATGCTCCGAAGAGCATCCCTCCCGGACCAAGCCCCCTAGCTAATACCTGCATTTCCCATGGCCAATCCATCTATCCTGCACATCCAGACATTATGGGACAATTTAACATGGCCTATCCACCTAACCTTCACATCTTTGTACTGTGGGAGGAAATCCATGCAGACATGAGGAGAATGTGTGAACTCCACACAGAGTGGAATAGAATCCAGGTCCCCGCTGTGAGGCAGTAATGCTAACCACTGAGCCCCCATGCTGCCCTTATTCTCCTCAAGGTAAGGGTGCAAAGGGGAAGTTTATTGGATACAAATTAATGTGTTCTCATCCACTTTTGATTGACATGAAGAAAAGCCTTCATAAAGTGATGCAAACACGTTACTTGATCACTTGTTTGCTGTCAGAATACAGTTACATGACTGAGAATTTAGAAGAAGCAAGAACTAAAATGAGGGAGATGTAGAAGCTGTAAATTATGCTCCAGCATGAGTTGAGAAGTCCTTTCCAGTCACTAGTTTTGTATCGCTTGTACTTTAAATTTATTACAGCTTCAGTTTCATGGAAAACTGCATTTTTAAAATGGTTATAATGTCATCTGGATCATCTGGCAAGCTTATAAACTCGCTTTTAACTCTTGCTGAAGCTATGAACTCAAGGGCTACTCGTGTTTGTGCTATCAAAAGCACACTGCTTACGTTCATCAAGATGCATGTATCCAGTCTGCCTCATACAACATGGAACAATACTGCACAGATCAGGCCCTTCGACCCATGATGTTGTGTCGAACATTTGTCCTAGCTTAAGCACCTATCCATGTACCTATCCAATTGCCGCTTAAAGGTCACCAATGATTCTGCCTCTGCCACTCCCACAGGCAGCGCATTCCATGCCTCCACCACTCTCTGGGTAAAGAACCTACCCCTAACATCCCCCCCCCATACCTTCCACCCTTCACTTTAAATTTATGTCCCCTTGTAACACTCTGTTGTACCCGGGGAAAAAGTCTCTGACTGTCTACTCTATCTATTCCCCGATCATCTTATAAACCTCTATCAAGTCACCCCTCATCCTTTGCCGTTCCAATGAGAAAAGGCCTAGCACTCTCAACCTATCCTCGTACGACCTATTCTCCATTCCAGGCAACATCCTGGTAAATTTCCTCTGCACCCTCTCCAAAGCTCAAGGGCTACTCGTGTTTGTGCTATCAAAAGCACACTGCTTACGTTCATCAAGATGCATGTATCCAGTCTGCCTCATACAACATGGAACAATACAGCACAGATCAGGCCCTTCGACCCATGATGTTGTGTCGAACATTTGTCCTAGCTTAAGCACCTATCCATGTACCTATCCAATTGCCGCTTAAAGGTCACCAATGATTCTGCCTCTGCCATAATCTCATGATTAGATTACGAACATTATTATGATTAGATTACTTACAGTGTGGAAACAGGCCTTTTGGCCCAGCAAGTCCACTCCAACCCTCTGAAAAGCAACCCACCCAGATCCATTCCCCTACATTTACCCCTTCACCTAACACTATGGGCAATTTTGCATGCCCAATTCACTTAACCTGCACATTTTTGGACTGAGAGGGGAAACCGGAGCACCTGAAGGAAACCCACGCAGATACAGGGAGAATGTTCAAACTCCACACAGACAGTTGCCCGAGGTGGGAATTGAACCCGGGTTTCTGGCGCAGTGAGGCAGCAGTGCTAACCACTGTGCCACCGTGCCACCCCTTCATTGTGAGGAGTAGTCAGCCTGAATTTATTGACAGAATGTTATACTTTAAAGGTTTTATCTAACCTCTGTCCAGTGTTCATGTTCAAACTTGACCATAGCTAGGCAAGATTGTGATTTTCAGTAGCAGCTCAGATGCTTCAAGAACACAGAAAAGATATTTGAATATGAGAAACATGCTAGAACTATACAGTAAGTGAGTTTTGAATGATCACGATTATTGTTGAAGGCCTTTGGACAGTTGACAGAATGATCACCAATAAGAAATTGGACCAGGAGTAGGCCATTTAGCCCCTACAGAGATACAGTAATTCAGTAAGATCCAGTTGTAAACATAAGTTGTATTGATTTTGGAACAGGGATCAAATTGAAGTTCAAAAGTAGCAAGCAAAGACTGGGGAAATAGTAGAGATATAATAACACATGAGTCAGAACAAGACAGAGGTTTGAAATTGATCCATAGAACCATAACAGAGTTTGGTAATTGATGGAGATCTTCTTTGTGCTGAAGGGGCTCTGGTGTATCGAGTAAATGATTGCTTAACTTTTGGAAATTGTGAGATTGAAATGGCCAAAGAGGAGGGTTTTGCAGTCTTTGAATGAATAGAAGTGTTGTTGATTGTTTTGCCATTGGTGTGGGGAAACTAAGCGAGCAACATGCTGGAGGTATTAGGAAAAGGTCGTGAATGTGCTGTGTGAAGCTTTAATTTGAATCAAAAGTAACACCGGGGACTCCACATCTCTGGATTTTCCTGAGGCAGTAGTGGACGTGGGATTATGATAACTTTGGGATAGTCCTTGTCTGGAAATAGTCACCAATGCATTTAGTTTCCGCATTATACAGAATCACGTTGAGGTTACAGCATATAAATAGGTCGTGCAGTTCAACTATGTCGGTGTTTATACATCGCTTGAGCTTGTACAGAGTCATTCAGATCTTTCAGTTCAACTTGTCCACGCCAACCAGATTTCCTAAACTGATCTAGTCCCATTTCCCAGCATTTGGCCCATATCCCACTGAACCCTTCCTGTTCATGTATGGGTCCAGATCCCTTTTATATATTGTAATTGCACCCATCTTCACCACTGCCTTTGGAAGCTTGTTCTATACATGCTCCACCATCTGCGTGAAAAGGTTGCCCCTCAGGTCCCTTTTGAATCTTTCGCCTCTCACCTTAAACCTCTGTCCTGTAGTTTTGTACTTTTCTACCTTGCAGAAAATACTTTGGCTATTCACTCATGCCCCTCATGATTCTATAAATCTCAAGACATACCTGCAATTTCTATGAAATGATAGGGGAGTACTTCATTTTCTTCGGATAGGTAATCTCTCCAGTTTTCTTTTTCAGAATGTTTTGCTGATGTTCTTGTTTTAGTTTCAGCTTTTTAATTAGTTGCTGATTTCTTTGAATCTCATTTTCCAGTTTTTTTCTCACTTTCTTCATGCAGTTTCTTTGGAAGCAGCTGTTGCTGTTGTTTCATGTTTAGTCTTCCATTCTTTTTAACTTCCTGCAGCTTCCCCGAACATAATTTTTTAAAATTATTAACCTCTTTATTTTTCTGTCCATTTGGTAATGTCACTGGCTGTACAATAACTGTACCTTTTGTGCCAAACTACTGTGAGACCAATGATTCTATTAAGTGGCATCTTTATGACAAATTGTACAATCTGTACTTCATCCCATCAAAATCTAACTGAGGTTATGAACTAGTTTCAGAGAGATATTTCCCAGATATTATTCTCCTCCATTTTCAAATTGCCCCTTGAGGTGTTGTGGTTACGAATTCACTTCACACCACTTTATGCTGTCATATCTATTGCATCCTGAATCAGATAAGGAGCTTGCATTTATATAATAAAAAAAAACTGTGACTTTGGAGATCTGAACAAAAACAAATTGTCGGAGAAACTCAACAGGTCTCGCAGCATCTGGGTAGAAAATAGAGTTAGTGTTTCAAGTCCTCTGACTCTTGGCATATGTTTTGATCAAGAGTCACCAAACTCAAGATATTAACACTGTTTCCTCCCCACAGATGCTGCCAGAACTGATGAGTTTCTCCAGCGCTATATATTTATATAGTGCCTTTAGCAAGTTCAGGATATCTCAAACACTTTAGAGCCAGTAAAGTATGACTGTTGGAATTTAGGATAACAGGTAAGTCAGTTTGCACACAAGAACCTCCCATGTCAGAATGTGTTAATGTGTAGCTCGTGTTTCAGTGATATTAACTGCACGATAAATATTAGTCAAGACACTATGCAGAACTTCACTGTGCTTTTTAGAAATAGCGCCATGGGATATTTTACATCATCTTACTCATTGGACATACATATAGGTAACAATGGAACGGTGTAGGTTAGTTGGGCATCAGATTATTTTCACAGGTCGGCGCAACATCGAGGGCCGAAGAGACTGTATTGCACTGTAATGTTTTCTGTTCTACCTGCAAAAGAAGCCATGAGGTTTTGGCTTGACACCTTTTCCAAAAGGCAACATGTCTATCAAAAACACACTTGCAGTGTCAGCCTGTGTTATGTCCTCAAAAATCTAGAATGGACCTAGCACCCAACTTTTTGTAGCAGAGGCAAGAATACTACTCACTTAATTACAGTTTCCAGCATCTGCATTATTTTGCTTTGTTTAGTTACAAATTTGATGTTTGTTGACTGAAGGAGTATTATATGAGTAAATCCTTTTAACTAAGCAAGTAATCTCTGTTCCACACGAATATATAAAAAAGTTAACATTATTGTTTGAAGTCATAATGTTCTTCACCCCTCTTGTAAAGTTTGTGACTTGTGATATGTAATTTCATGAACAGCTCTGATCTCTAACTTCTGTATTTTCATTTTTCATATGAATTAAGAGTTGAAAAAGACCTTTTGGCCTCATGAGTCTGCTCTGTCATTCAAGATGGTCGTGGCTGATCTAACTGTGATGTCAACACCATTTCTTGCCTGCCTGCCTTGATACCCTTTGACTTCCTTGTTAGTTAAGAACCTATCTGCTTCTGCCTTATAAATTTTCAATGCGTATGCCTCCATTACACTCTGGGTAAGAGAGCTCCATTGGCTTATGACCCTCTTGGAAAAGAAAATCCTCCTTTTTAAATTGGACTCTCTTCATTTTTAAATTGTATCCTCTAGATTTAGTCTTTTCCTCAAGGGGATACATTCTTTTAGCTTTACCTATCACTTTTCTTCAGGTTGTTATATCTTTCAATAAGATCCCCTGTCATTTTTCAAAACTCCAAATAGTGCAGGCCCAACCTATCTAACTTTCATTCAAGAAAAGCCCTTAAATGAAAAAACAGTCATCAATAGGTATATTGAACCTGAACACCCTTACTTCATCATTCAATTATATTATGAAATACAAAATGGCAATCAGAAGCAGAAAATCTTTTCAAAAATAATCTGTCCTTTCGCTCCTGAGTCCATTGTAGTATGTGAATCAGTTGACAAGAATGAGCTAGTGCAACACCAACTTAAAGATAAGAGCAAGAGCCTTTTCTTCTGTTTATAGCTCAGTATCATTTTTATATTATTCATTCATTTAATGTGGGCGTTGCCGGCTAAGCCATCATTTATTGCCCAGCTTTCAATTGGCCTTGAGAAGATCGTGGCAAGCTACCTACTTGAATTCTTGTTGCAGATTTCGCAGTAGCATTCTATTAGATAAAAATTATGATTTTGAATATGCACTTTAGAAGGCATGATGATCATTACCTTCCATTCTCTTGCAAGTTAAAGTGGGTGACCAAAGCTGCAAATTGTAATGAGAGAAACATTAAATTGATTTCATAACATTTTGAAGCAGTAACAGTCAACTCTTTAATGTAAACACTACTGTTTTTGATGCCTATTATGGTGCTTCTACTGCTCTTAGTAGTTGTGCAGCGATGTTTCCAGTCTGTTCTCACTGTCCCTCAATTTGAAAATTGGTTGCCAGGTGTCCTCAATCAGATGACTGGGTTCTGATAAGGTATAATCAAATTTAAATTTTCCCAGACTCTTGCATTTGTGTTATACAGTGAAACATGCTTATTATCACATCATTGTATATCATAATCTGATTATCATAGAACTCCAAAATGGCAAACCATTTTCAATTAATTTCCCTATAATTTAACCCAATTTATGTTATGATAGAGCATATTCAAAGCTGCACGACCCCTCTCAGTTTTTTTTTATTATTTTGAAAGTGTTCCTGAAAATAATTGACTCCTGCAAAAAGCTAGAATTCTTTTGAAGTTGGACAAATCATATAATAACATGTCATGTTGTTTTGTGTCTGGATTGATTGAGCGCATTTACAATGAACAGGAGGAAGCTTAGCATTTATATCAGGTATATCAGTTTGAAGCTCTATCTATTTGGATGGCTTTCCTTTTAGGTGAGTTAATATGCTACACTTTTCCATGTTTGATCATGAGGGAACTCAATTATATGAAGGAGAGGTAATCACGTTTATGAAAATATAATTGCACTTTATTCTGTACAAATATAATTTAAATTACGGTTCCCCCTGCTAACATCCCCTCCCAACCACCAGCACCACGATGTCAGTGCAACTTTTGCAAGTGATGTTTTGGCAGCAACATGAGTCTTGCAAAAGCATCAAGGGTATATTAACGCATCAAAATGAATGGATTTCTAATGGCTAGAAAACATGTAATTTGGAAGAGCTCAATAATTTTGGGATCAATCAAAAATGAAGAAACTTTAGTAACTCTGCAACTTTGCTAAATACAGCTTTATTGAAACCTTGGCAGATGCTGAATTAACCCATTAACTGTATGGTCTTTTCAAAGAAATCAGTGTTTCAGGAGAAAATATACCGTTACTTAACAAGCAATTCTGTGAATACATTGGAATTATTTGACGTTTAAAGGTGACCCTTTTAAAATAAAACTTATGAAAAAGCAAAACCTCAGCAGGTTGATGTTGTGAAACTGTCAGTCATAAAAACTGAAATTGTTTTTGTGATTGAATTTTAAAATATATTTGACTTCTCTACACCAATCTTATTTAAAGATTTTTCAGTTCAAGAAAAGCATATGCCATATTCGAGTGCTAATACTTTTGTGTTTATTGTAGCTACATTGAATCTGGATTGATACATGCAAGATGTTGCTGATTGTGATTCTGCCAGTATAAGCATTCAGGTGAATATGGAACAAAATTCCATTATGTTAATTAGTAGTGTTGTATTAGAACTGTAACGTTGTGTCAAAAGGAATTATTATTTAATAAAACATAGCTAAAATCTGTGAATGATCAGAATGATTTTGTTTCTCAATCTAGAATTATTCTGGGATCTATATTTTGCCTGAGCCATTTCTAAAAAAAAATCTATATTCTGTGGTAATTAAGCACAATATCCATGAAGACATGAAACTCTGGATAATAAGTCATCTATACCTTTTTGGTTTTTTTCATGTGTTGTCAGTACAGTTTACTGCAGCTTGACATACTAAGGGACATCTTAATATTAAATGTTTCGTATGAAGGCTTAATATTCTCACACAATTTTTAATTGGAAGTTTAGATAGCTTACCTTTGAAAAATTAATTCATTTGTCTTTATCTACTTAAAAAAAACATTTCACAATTTCTGCTATGGGTTGAGAAAGACAATCTGTGGAAGTTATGATTAAAAATGTCTGTACTGTCATCTTTAAAGGACAGATCTAAAATACCATGTTTTGAAAATGACATTATTAAAATAGTGGAAATTACACGTTGGTTATGAAAAAATGTTTTGAGAAGATTCGTGAATCTTGTACTTGCAGTTTTTCAGGAGATGAAGTTAATGACTGATTAACAACAGCAATTAAAAGATGAGAAAAAGGCATATAATTAAAATTGCAGCACTTGCTTTGTCAAGTAAGCGTGTCATCTATTGTATAGTTGTTAAAAGCAAAAGGAAAGAAACCAGCATTTAATTTAGTCTCGTTTTAAACAGGAGACTGATAATTTGCCTGTAGATGCATGCTTGAAGGTTGTAACTCATGTTTAACTGAGGCTGTGTCATTAGAAGTTCACAGCCATGTATTTTCTGTTGACAGTCATCGACAGTGAATATTTGGCAGTCAGAAGTAATTTAACTTAATTAATGGGATGCATATTTGATGGAGGAATAAAATATTCAAGCTCAGCAAAGTGGAAAAAGGAAAGATTTAGTGGGAGTAAAAGGTTGAAGAATGTAATTTGTGCATTCATTTTGCTGCTCAGAATTATGAATTGTCTAATGGTGATATAAAGCCTAGCTGATTCTTAGATGGAAATGTGCTATCCCTTAACAAATAAAGCCATCAGAGTGACAGTCTATGATTAAATTGATAGTGGGGGTAAGTTCACTGTAAGAAATGTTACACTGTATTTGAAAGCTGTTCTGAAAAAAGTTGACCCCCAAGATTTGGAACATTCAGTATATATTTTTAATAGTATTATTATTCTGCTGTTGAACCAGAGTACTGTAAGTTAATGCAGTGCCCTTAATCTCCCATGGCACAATTTAATTGGCTTCCCGTGGAAATAGATTATTCCATGATGAAATTGCTTCATAATTTGATAGTAGAGAAAGTGACACCTGCTTTTAACACCTTGAACAGTTGAACTTGGAGCTATACTGACAACTATGAATAAATTCGAGAAAGTGGGAGCCAAAGCGGATTTTTGTTGATTTGTATATGCTGAACAGTGCGTGCAAATTGAATGATGAATGCAATACTATGTAGTCTTTTTTGTGCAACCCTTTCTGTTTTTGCATTATACTTACCAGGGATGGAAATTACAATTTACCAATATATCAAAAGGAAAGCTTGCATTTATATAGAGCCTGTCACATCTCACAACATCAAGAAATACTTTTGAAGTGTCATTGCAGTTTAATGGAAGAAATGTGACAGTTAATCTGCACACTCCTACATTCAGCAATGTAATTATGACCAGATAATTTCTTAACCCTGATGGTTGAGGGATAAATGTTGGCTGGAAAGATGGGGAGAACTCTCTTTTGGATAGTGCCTAGGGATCGTTTACCACAAGAGCAGATGGAGCTCAGAATTGACGTCTCATCTGGGAGACAATGCAGCACTCCATCAGCACTCCCTGACTGACTGAAATGTCAGTCTGTTCTACAAGAATGTTAGAAATTTGACAATAGCCAGCTCTGATAGGAACTTAACTTCTGTTAATTAAATAAATCTGCAATTAGAAAGCCAGCATTGGTAATGGTGAGCATGTAACTACCAGATTGTCATTAAAACAAGTATAGCTGATGTTCTTTAGTAATGAAAATCTGCCATTCTTACGCAGCGTCGCATGTATGTGATTCCAGACTTCCATCCAGCAGTGTGTTTGACTCTTAACTGCTCAATGAAATGGCTTAACATCAATTCAGTTGTGTTCTAGAAGGCAACTCACCACCACATCTTAAGGACAGTTAGGGAAAGGCAGTAAATGCTGGTCTTGTCAGTGGTGGCCACATCTCAACAATAAATAAAGTAAAAAAGCAAATTACTGCAGATGCTGGAATCTGAAACCAAAAGAGAAAATGCTGGAAAATCTCAGCAGGTCTGGCAGCATCTGTTAAGAGAGAAAAGAGCTGACGTTTCGAGTCTAACCGACCCTTTGTCAAAGCTCAAAGCTTTGACAAAGGGTCAGCTAGACTCGAAATGTCAGCTCTTTACTCTCCTAATAAATAAAGTAAGTTTGGGAAGATCTCTTGACGACTGTTTTTGTTTCACCTTCACCACCCACCTCATTGAGTTCTTTGAGACATCTCTCTTTATGTGAAAAGAACTGTAGGAGTGCTAGTGTTCAACAAAGAATCTCGAGCTCAGTATTTAGTCTGCATTCAGCTGATACTATCAGCAAGAAAAATATTGGGCAATGTTTTTGGCCTCCCTATACAGAATCAGGATTAGGTTTTAGGAAGTAAAGTGTGTAACCAATGTTGGGAAAGACTGAACAGACTGGGACTCTATTCTTCAGAAAATGAAGGTTCAGGGTTGACCTGATAGAGGTCTTTAAAATTATGATGTGGTTTGATAGGGTAGACACAGAGAAAATGTTTTTACTTGTGGGCGAAGCTCAAAACTCGAGACTATAAGTTAGTCACTAACAAATCCAATAGAGAATTCATGAGAAACTTCTTTACACAGTGAGTGGTTAGATTGTGAACCTCACCATTATATGGAGTGTTTGAGGCAAATGGTATTGACGCATTAAGGGGAAACGCAAATAGATGATACGTATGTAAAGTTAGGTGACTCATCAGAGAAGGCTTATGTGAAGCTAAAAAGCATAGATCAGTGAGGCCAAATAGTTAGTTTCTATGCTCTAAATTTTTTCTATTTTTCGTTTGTTTTTGGGATTGCTTAATTGTCATTTACATAAATGATTTGGATGTGAGCATAAGAGGTACAGTTAGTAAGTTTGCAGATGACACCAAAATTGGAGATGTAGTGCACAGCGAAGGTGGTTATCTCAGATTACAATGGGATCTTGATCAAATGGGCCAATGGGCTGAGAAGTGGCAGATGGAGTTTAATTTAGATAAATGTGTGGTGCTACGTTTTGGGAAAGCAAATCTTAGCAGGACTTACACACTTAATGGTAAGGTCCTAGGGAGTGTTGCTGAACAAAGAGACCTTGGAGTGCAGGTTCATAGCTCCTTGAAAATGGAGTTGCAAGTAGATAGGATAGTGAAGAAGGCGTTTGGTATGCTTTCCTTTATTGGTCAGAGTATTGAGTACAGGAGTTGGGAGGTCATGTTGCGGCTGTACGGGACATTGGTTAGGCCGCTGTTGGAATATTGCATGCAATTCTGGTCTCCTTCCTATGTTGTGAAACTTGAAAAGGTTCAGAAAAGATTTACAAGGATGTTGCCAGGGTTGGAGGATTTGAGCTACAGGGAGAGGTTGAATAGGCAGGGGCTGTTTTTCCTGGAGTGTCAGAGGCTGTGGGGTTATAAACCTTAAAGATTTATAAAATCATGAGGGGCATGGATAAGATAAATAGAGAAAGTCTTTTCGATGGGGTGGGGGAGTCCAGAACTAGAGAGTGAGAGGGGAAAGATATAAAAGAGACCTAAGGGGCAACTTTTTCACGCAGTGGGCGGAACATGCATGGAATGAGCTGCCCGAGACTGTCGGCTAGTACAATTGCAACATTTAAAAGGCACCTGGATGGGTGTATGAGTAGGAAGGGTTTGGAGGGATATGGGCCGGGTACTAGCAAGTGAGACTAGATTGGGTTGGAATATCTGTTTGGGGTGGATGAGTTGGACCAACTGGTCTGTTTCCGTACTGTACATCTCTATGACTCTATATATGATTTGAGGAGAGAAAGAGCCCAACATGGTGCACATGTGGATTTTGGGTGGGAATAAGTTTTTATTTATTTTGTCACAATATATAGGTGACATTTGTTATGACATTCAATACCCATCCCTAATTGTTCCTGAGAAGGTGGCAATTGTGACACACCTTTTAGAGTCATCAGCGTCCATGGAGTATAGGCAAACCTACAGGCCAATTTTTGTTTAGATTAGATTACTTACAGTATGGAAACAGGCTCTTCAGCCCAACAAGTCCACACCAACCCTCCAAAGAGCAACCCACTCAGACCCATTCCCCTACATCTAACATTACGGGCAATTTAGCATGGCCAATTCACCTAATCTGCACATTTTTGTACTGTGGGAGGAAACCGGAGCATTTGGAGGAAACCCATGCAAATATGGGGAGAATGTGCAAACTCCACACAGACAGTTGCTTGAGGTGGGAATTGAACCCAGGTCTCTGGCACTGTGAGGCAGCAGTGCTAACCACTGTGCCGCCCATACAGTTTCAATTTTGTGAAGCTTTTTGCTATCAATAGATCTGTTTACCTTTGTGTCTCAATATCTCGCTTGAATCCTCTGCATTTCCAAAGGGACAGTCACTGATATGAGTGTTTCATATGGTCAGATAATTAACATCTCTTGGACTAATTCCCAATGAGATTTATTTCTTTCCACTGGCACAAAATATCAACTAATAGTCAATGTTGAGACAGATGGATGTGTGCAAGAAATAGCAATGTTGTAATATATTGAAGTCGAGTTGATGGACCTCGTTATATCTGATGTTGCTGTGATTAATACTGAAAAAATTCCATGACTAACCCTGAACTGAACTTGTATTCTGTTTGGAGCATGCATTGGAGAAGTGGACAGAGTGGTCAGTGTGTCACTGATTTGCAGGTTTCTGCTTCATACTGATCATTATCTTCAATGCTGTTTATAAAGTGTTCAGTATTACTAAAATGGTGATGGCATAAAATATTCATATATACATCAAAATTCATTGCCTAAACTGAAAATTTGGTTGTGTGCTTTGCCTACATTTCTATTGGAAACACCAGTGGGCTAGAAAATGGACAGAATTTTGGTGGATACAATATTACCCTGATTTCCTGTCCTTTTTTTTTGCTTGATTAATAATGCCAAAGCAGAGAAAATGGCAATGAAACTTGTATCTTTATTGCTTATGCCAACATAATACAAATAGACATATTTTTAGGAGGATGCCAGCCAGTACATGTTCAACTGCACTTCAGTTTTGAAAAAATAGGAGCAGTTTCATATCAATTAGGGATTTTCTAGAAAGCTGTTTTCTTTTTTAAAATTGCAGAACTGATTTTGGCACAGCAGATGTAACATTCAAAAAGAAATTCAACATCAGTTTGAAAATGAACATAATTTTAGGAAAAAAAAGGAAGTTGCGAACTTCACAGTCCTCTTATTGTATAGTATGACTCAACATTAAAAAAAATAAAGTGAGCTCTTATTTAATTAGTTGTCAACACAAACATTTGTGTTTATGTAGTCACTGTCATAATGTAGTAAACATGGCAGGCACTTTACACAAAGCAAGTTCCTACAAACGCCAATAGGATAATGACCAGATAATGTGTTTTTTGGACATTGATTGAGGAATGAATGTTCGCCGGGGCTCTGGAAAGAGTTGTCACATGTTTGAAATAGTGACCACCTGAGTTAGCAGAATGGTCTTTGATGTTACCTTCTCATGTGAAAGATGACACCTTCAGCAATGCAGCACTCCAATAGAGCTGCACTGGGATTGTCAAACGAGACGTGCTTCAGAGCCTGGACTGTGATTTGAATCCAGAGCCTCTGATTCAGAGACAGGATTGCTAGCCACTGAGCCACAGCTGATATTGAAAGGAACAGTCAGCTAATTTTGTGTCGTTCAGCACTCCCTCTAGAATTCCACCTAGTTTCTTTGTAATTGTGCAGAACATTTCTTTTAAAATTTGTTTATGAATATGATAACCTTGAAAAACTGAGCAGAGTTACAAAACTCCGAGCCATACTTCCAGGATGCTTAATATATTATCAAGTCCAATTTTCAAAAAAACTGCCTGCTTTGAACAAATATTTTGGTCGCTGATTTAAATAAAAATCTGAAGAAATGGTTAAAGTTCATTAATATGTGAGTGATGAAAAGCAAATCTTTTAAAAAAAAACTAAGTCACCAAAAATCTTTGAAATCCTTATCGTTGTTGAACTTGCTGTTTAGGCTGACAGTGTTTAATTGACCAGGTTTGGATTTAGTTACACTGATATCAAAGCCGGTTTATTAATCCATAATTTAAACTCTTTGAAAAGAAACAGTAATTTTGATCCCAATTTTATAAATCCTGTCCAAAAGGAATTTCCATATACAGCACTTGCATGCATTAAGAAGTTTCTGTTATAATCATTGTGTTGCTGCATCCACAATGAAAAGTTCCCTTTCTGAAACTCAGTGCGTAAAGAGTTAAGTTTCCTGTGCTATAGGATTGTATTCTGAGCTGTATTTTGAATTATGATTTTTTTCTTTCTTGAGTGATGAGATTTTCCAACAAATAAAACTGACCTTGGCTCTGCACAGGACATAGCCATTCTGAAACTCGGTTGTGAATTAGTCACTGCATAATTGCTTCTTTCTCTTTATCATCGAGTGCATATTGATACAAATCAACAAGTTTTTCAACACAGTGCCTGAAAACAATAATTTGATATGGTTTTTAGGTATTGGATGTGTTATGATGATACACTGTTGGAAGCTTATCCTTTTCAAAGTCTGGTTGAAGATTTGTAGCTCGGGTGTCCGTTGTTGTGGTTCATCATAGGACAAGCCAGACAGAGAACAGCCAGGGAATTCTTAGAGGCATGGCATTCATCCACAAACTCCATTAACAGACACATAGACCTGGACCCCATATACAAACCACTACAGCTGAAATTGACACCCGGAAACGGCAAGAACATCCATCAACAGACACATCGACCTGGACCCCACATACAAACTACTACAGCTGAAACTGACACCCAGAAGCGGCAAGGACAAACCACTATAAATACCGGAAGAAACATCAAAGCAGCGCTTCACAGGAGGCTCCAATAGCACTGATGATGTTCCCTAGCCAGGGAACGAAACGTTTGCAGCAAAAACTTCCAGCTCGGCGAACAGAACCACAACAGCTTATCCTTTTCAGTATGTTAGCACTTAAAAAAAAAACACCTTATCTGTAGATCATTGCATATGATTACACAGCAAATTCATTGCATGATGCATTGTTATTAAAGTCCTAGGTTAGTAAGAGAGTGCCAAGCTAATTACATTCACCTACTGCCTGTATGCTTTAGTTACTCACATACAATTGTTTTAACAGGAGTTTAAGAACACCAACTGTAACATGCATTTATATGGCACCTTTAATGTTGTAAAACCTCCCAAGGCACTTGACAGATGTGACCAATTCTTAGCCTATGAAATTATGTTAGGGAGCTTGGCCAAGGGCATACATTTTGGGAGGCTCTTGGAAGGCTGACAGAGAAATAAAGAAATTATGAGGATTCTGGACTGAATTCCAGAAATTAGGGCCCAGGCAGTTAAAAGCATGGCTACTAATGACAGATCATTTGAAATTGGTGATTTGTAAGATGTCAGAATTGGAACAACATAGATATTGAGGGTTATGAGGCTGGAGGAGATTATAGAAATTCTGTGGCGGGATTCAAAGCAGGGTTGAAAATTTTAAATTTGAATGTTGCCATTTAAGCCAAGGCAGATCCAATAAGCTAAAAGGATATGGATTAAATTTTCAGGTGCCTGGACACTAAGTGTCAGAATTCCCTCCCTAAATCCTTTCACTTCTCTATCTCTCTAATCTGGTCATGGGAAAGGGTTTAGAATTATTGTCGAATGCAAAATATACCTGCAAAGGTGCAGTTCTTCAACCTCAACTGTATGTTTAGTTAAATTCCCTTTCTTCAACTGCTTCTTTTAGTCAGATATATCGACTTAAAATTCCATATTCAATATATGATGCATGTATAATTTTACATTGAAGTGGAAATTACAATCCAGCTATTGTCATTTTTCATGTGAAATTATCAAAACAATTCTGAATTGAGCATGATATGATAAGTAGCAACTTCTAACATTACAATGCTGTGCTATTGGAATCCCCACTGTGCCTCCACTGTCGAGAGAGACAGAACATTAGAAGTCGGTAGCCTTAATAGCCACAGAAGGATAAGCTCCTTGTGTAAGTTTTTTTAAAATTATTGATATTAAAGATGGTGGATTACTTCAGCTATGTTGGTTGAAGGTTTGGAGTTGAAATGATATTAAAACTGCTAACATTTTCCATTATTACTCAGTGAAAATAAAGGCAACTTGTAGTATCAATATATATTCCATTAAAGTTTGAAGTTGCTTTTAGTGTATTCATCACTATTCCATAGCATTTGCTGTTCAAATCTAATTGTTAATCAATTATAAATCACTGAATTGATATATATTTGCACTTCTACACCTGAAATAATATTAAAAAAATCATCGAGAACGTTACACATTGAGGTGGAAACTTCATAATTACTCTTAAACAATTTCCTGGTTCTAAAATAATCAAACTTTCTTAGTTGTTGAATGTCAAATTTCTCACCTTCATGATTTTTATAGATTTTAAAATTTGAGTATTGCTAATTGTGAATCAGGCTAATTCACAAAAATTAATAGAAAAACAACATTTATGCTGTGAGAAGGGACAGTGCTGATTAGTTGACAAGTA
Source organism: Hemiscyllium ocellatum (assembly GCF_020745735.1). Lineage (NCBI taxonomy): Eukaryota > Metazoa > Chordata > Chondrichthyes > Orectolobiformes > Hemiscylliidae > Hemiscyllium > Hemiscyllium ocellatum. Next base: position 43,879,567 of record NC_083404.1, read on the forward strand.
GATTCTGATTGGTAGAGGCGTTGCTGTGAACAATGCACAAGATAAATGATAAAAGATAACTGCAAAGCTTTGTTTAAATTATAAACAAGGCAGGTATAATACACACAGCCTTTTTTTTAACAGACAGCAATAGTATACACACATTGCACCTGTTTCAAATCAACTACCTAGGTGGTGTTCATTCTTTGGTTTATTCCTCAGGTAATCCCTTGGTCAATCAGAAAGTGGACCTACCTAATTTAAAACTTAAATAAAACTTGGCAGTTAACTGTTAGTCATTATATTTTTGGTGCATTCTCCATGGCAATGTTTCTAACAATCCAAGTCCACTAATTCACCAATCAGTATAATCATACAATGTAATTATAATTTCCCTTTACATTGGTAATTCTTGCGAATTGACTTGAATGCAAAGTGAAAAGTTTTGACAAAATATCTTTTTTAAATATTCAGGAGGTTTGTGCTACCTAATGTTTATTTTTAAAATATTAAAACAAAATTACTTTTAATGCTTGACATTTCAGCAACTACCTTAATGTCATGTTTATGTCCCAACCTTTATTTCACTTTCTGCTCCAAAAAACTTTAAAAACGCGAATGATAAAACCTGCCTGATACTTGATAGGATAAATAGACAAAGTGTTTTCCCTGGGGTTGGGGAGTCCAGAATTAGATAGGTTTAGGGTGAAAGGGGAAAGATATCAAAGAGACCTAAGGGGCAACTTTTTCATGCAGAGGGTGGTACATGTATGGAATGAGCTGCCAGAGGATGTGGTGGAGGTTGGTACAATTGCAACATTTAAGAGGCATTTGGGTAGATATATGAATAGGAAGGGTTTGGAGGGATATGGGCCGGGTGCTGGTAGGTGGGACTAGATTGGGTTGGGATATCTGGTCGGCATGGACGGGTTGGACCAAAGGGTCTGCTTCCATGCTGTACATCTGTATGACTTCATAGTATGCTATCTGTGAGAATTCTTCAATTTGCATCCAAGAATAGCTGTTTGCCTTGCTAGATAACTTCTCTGCTGCGCACCAAGCATTCCCCTGTAGTTAACTCCTGATCCATACTATGGCTGGGAAAGTTGAAATACAGGCCACAGAGATTACGGAATCACTGGGCAGTTTTCTTTGAGATCAGCAATGAGTCCTGTTATATCACCCCTGACTGCAAAATCCAGGTCAACCCATTCTTGGATTTGGATTAAAGTTTGCAGTAGTTCTCACTGATTGTGATACTAACTCCGCAAACTCCATTATTTTAAATAAAAGGGAAAGTCACAGCATGCGTGTCTGCACCTGTCGAAGGATATAACCCTATTTTAAGTGGATGCCAACCATTGTCAAAATTGAAATAATTTGATTGTCTTCCCTTTTTTAGATGTTGTACTTATTTACAATATTTTGCTTTCAGATTTTTGTGGTTTTGCAGTTTTCTGTTTTTTTATTTTAAACCAGTTGTTAAATCACAGTTTTGTAGTTGTCTTTTCACAAATTTCCTTATGTTTCAAATATTTAGTATATATTTTTAAAACAAAAATCATGATTTTCCTTTGTTTTGGCCAGTTTTACAGTCAGTTACCCACTTCTATTTTTGGGAAATGTTTAGCCTGCAAGTGAACTACCTGATTCTCAAATCTTTTTCTCTTAGTTTGCCATCAGTAAAACCTCAACAGAATTATGGAAAATGTGAGGGAGCTATAAATATTTTGCTGCCTTTTAACTATTGAGCACAATCCATTTATGAGAATTATTTTAAAAATCAAATATTAACTCATAAATTATTAACTCATGCCAAAAGAAAATATTGAACTGTTCAAATTCTACACATTAAATTACAAGAAATCACATTTATTTTGAATATCCAATTTTGAATGAGTCGCAGCCCACTTGGCACCTTGAGTGTACTCTGCTATTCAATAACATATACTAATCCAATTACCTTCAATACATTTTCATCCCTTTGTTCATCAAGAATCTATCTACTAGGTAAAAACAAGGACTGCAGATGCTGGAAACCAGAATCTAGATTAGAGTGGTGCTGGAAAAACACTTAATCAAGTATCTATCTACGTCTACCTTAAAATATTCAAGGTGTCTGCTTCCAACACCTTTTGAGGAAGAGCATTCTAAATACTGTTGACCTGCTGTGAGAAAAAAGAAACTTTATTTTAAATAGATAAGCTGTTATTTTTAAACACTGGTCCCATCTTAAATCTCCCATAAGAGGACACATCATTTCCATTTGTGTCCTGTCAAGACTCCTTTGGATCTTGTATGTTTCACTAAAGTCACTTCTAAACTCCAGTGGAGACGAACCATCCTTGTCCGACCTTTCCTTACAAGCATTAGTCTTATAAACCTTTTCTGAACTGCTTCCAATGCATTCACATTTTTTTCTTAATTAAGGATCAATACTCTACAGAATAGTCTGGACTGAGTTTCACCAATGTCCATATAGCTGAAAGAGAACCTCCCTACTTTTGTACTCCATTCCCCTTTGAAGAAATGATAATATTCTATTAACTTGCCTAATTACAAAAGTTTAGTTTACAGGCACAGCTAGACATGCAGTTGATCCTCCACATTACTGCACTTTAGAGCTTTGCAATCTCTTACGATTTAAATAATGTGTTTTACCATTTTTCCTGCAAAAATGAATAATTTCATACTTTTTTTCATTTGCCAGATATTTGCCCACTCTCTCAAACTATCTATATTTCTTTTGTAGCTTCCTTAACTTTTTTAGTAACTTACATTTCTACCCTTGTATCATAAGCAATTTAAGAACTATAATTTTGCCCTTTCATCCAAGAAACCGGTTGGACAGACTAGACAATTATATAAATTGTAAAACATTAAGGGATTAGCACAGCATAAAACTTGCTATATCATATCAACCCAAAAAAAGACCCATTTATGCTAGCACTGCTTCCTGTTAGTTACACCAATCCTGTAACTTACTTCCTACAGACATGGCACCTTGTCAAATTAAACATTCCAATGTGTGTTATGTAATAAACACAGAAATCTTTTTGAATATTGCTGAAGAGATATATTGCCAAAGCATTTTTTTTGCACTCATCTGGTCAAATACCAAATTTCAAATGATCATAATAATTTATAAGGGTGCTGATTGATCGACAGTAATCGTCTTCTGAGAAAATAATACTTACATTGTATCTATAATAAAATAAACCAACAATAACAAATCTTGCTTATTAAGCTATGTTTAGAGTCTATATTGACGTGTAGCCTTGTGCAAACGGTGTAGATGAGGACTTTTCCCTTCTTCCTTGTATGTTTTCAGCTGTGACACTATGCTTCAGTACTTTATATTTTGAACTAGATCATGGACTGCCTGAAGACCACCAATGTACCACACTTTGATTTCACTAGCAAGCTTAGTGCTTTTTGCAAATAAAGCAATAACCACCAGGTGGCAGTTGGTCATTGTTCTTCAACATAACCATATTCTCTTTTCCTGAAATGACCAACTTGATTTATAGATAGTATATGCTTTTTAGTTAATTTATTAGGAATCCCGATCAGAACTTGTGGTTCTTGTTATGCTGCAGCAATAGAGAAATAAAAGTTCGAAGTTTATTCTTTCCTAATGCAAATTAAATTGAATGCACTGTAGAATTGTTTTTGTTTTGTAAAGGATACATGATCAATACTGTGTTAATTATGCTAATCTAGTCTTTTTATGTATTTAATTTTAATAATCAGTAATAATGAATAATAAAATGGTTAAGTATAAGGTGAATACGAGCTCAGTCCTTTTGGACACATCCCAATGCAATTACCTCATTGTGTATAAAACTAGTCTTCAAAGATAAAGAAGATTGTGCATTACTAATCTTACTCTTAAGAATCCAGGAATATCATGGAGTTGTCTTACAGATTAGATTAGATTACTTACAGTGTGGAAACAGGCCCTTCGGCCCAACAAGTCCACACCGACCCGCCGAAGCGCAACCCACCGATACCCCTACATATACCCCTTACCTAACACTACGGGCAATTTAGCATGGCCAATTCACCTGACCCGCACATCTTTGGACTGTGGGAGGAAACCGGAGCACCCGGAGGAAACCCACGCAGACACGGGGAGAATGTGCAAACTCCACACAGTCAGTCGCCTGAGGCGGGAATTGAACCCAGGTCCCTGGCACTGTGAGGCAGCAGTGCTAACCACTGTGCCACCGTGCCACCCTTACGCTTACTGAATGTGCATGGAGTGCACCAAATAACAGCCTGTGCCATTATATTCTGTGTTTTATTTTCCACCCCACAAAAAGTGACATTTTATTCATTTTTGATAAATATTTAGAAAGAACTAGCAGGCACGGTTCATTATAGAGAATTTACTACAAAGAAACTGTTATTCGACCAGTGTTAATGTTACACGAGCTGTGGAGTATTTATGAAACAGAAGGGGACCTTTAAGTCCATCAAATCCATGCCAACTCTGGAGCAATCTCACTTGCCCACTCTATTCATGTATCCCTGCAAATTTATTTCTCTGAACTTACACAATCAATTCCCTTTTGAAATCATTTTCCAACATCTTCTGTAGGCAGACAGATCCAAGTAATTGCCACTGTCTGCATATCAAGATCAAAAGTTCTTCCTCCTGTCTCACTATGGCCTGCTCCTCCATTCACGAACCCAGATACAGACTCACCTCTTGTCTAAACCTTTATATCTCTGTCCTGTAGTACTTGTGCCTACTAATAAAAACATCTTTTCCTTAGCCTCTTACTACTCCTTTTTATCTCTCTGTTCATATTGCTTTGTCTTGTAGATTCTCCTTTTTGATGACTGCAAGGGACCAATATGAATGAACTTGGGCGGGCTTGATAGTGGATTTTTAAAAATTGTATCTCTGAGCCATCTTCAACTCTCCAGAAGCTCTGCACTCCTCCATTTTGGGCATTTCCTGTTTGAATTTTTTGACACCTGCTCATGTATTGCCTCGTGGCTCAATGTCAAATTTTGATTGATAATGTTTCTGTGAAGCCAGATAGGCTTTGTTACATTAGTAATACAATATACTTACAAATTTTTGTTGTTCAGCCTGTAGCAAAAACTGCTTCTCATTTGGAGATAATTGGCAGTCTCATGGACTGCAGGGTTGAACCAAGGGCGTGTCTCCCCTTCCAGGTGATGAGAAAGATTCTATAGCTGCTGTTTTGAGTAAGAACATGAGAATTCTTCAAGGTTTTCCATGACCAGTATTTCTCTGTCAGCAAGCATGTTTCTTCATTTGGGGAATGATTTGGTTATTAGCACATTGCTGATTATGACCACTTGTTGTGAAAGAATTGGCTGCTGCCTTTCTCATACATCTCAAAAGAACCTCAATGACTGGAACAAGTTTTGATATATGGCGTTGTGAGGAGTGCTACGTAAATACAAGTCCCTATGGTGGAGCAGAGCTTCACAATGGAGCAGAGGTATGTGTGTAACCTTACAATTGACAAGATATAAGAATCAGGAGTAAGGCAACTATGTCTAAACAGCTAAAACCTTATTAATCAGGTAGGGGTCAAACAATCTGAGACTTCAGTCTGTCTAAAGAACATATCATTCATAGGAAGTTGTTGAAATTGCAGTGTTTTAGAGGTAATCAAATCAGCTTAAACAATAGTAATATTAAGATAAATACTGTCCACTTAAGCTTTCACTTCAATGCTGTGAAATTATTTAATGACCAAAAATCTTGCATTTACAAAGTATCTTTCATGACTATGAGATATTTCGTAAGATTAAGTACTAAAGTGGAATACAATATGGGAAAGTGTGAGGTTATACACTTGAGTGGGAAGAATAGAGGCATAAGACTATTTTCTAAATAGGAAAGGGCTTTGGAAATCTGAAGCACAAAGAGACATCGGAGTCAGAGTTCAAGATGTTAAGGTTCACATGCAGGTTCAGTTGGCAGTTTCGAAGGCAAATGCAACATTAGCGTTAATTTTGAGAGGGCTAGAATATCAGAGCAGAGGTGTACTGGTGAATCTCTATAAGGCTCTGATCAGACTACACTCAGAATATTGTGAATAGTTCTGGGTCAAATGCCCATTGGAGGATGTGCTAATATTAGAGGGAATCCAGAAGACGTTTACAAGAATGATCCTAGGGATGATAAGCTTATATGAGGAATGGTTAAGGACTCTGGAAATGTACTCAATGGCATTAGAAGGATGGGGAAGTGCAATCTAACTGAAACTTACAGAATACTGAGAGGCCTGGATAGAGTGGAAGTCGAGAAGACGTTTCCACTAGTAGGAGACTACGAGTTGGGTAACAGCCTCAGAGTGAAGGGACAGCCCTTTAGAACTGAGGTGAGGAGGAACTTCTTCAGCCAGAAGGTAATTAATCTGTGGACCTCATTGTCACAGAAGACTATGGAGGACAAGTCATTGAGTGTACTTAAGATAGAGATGGGTTCTTGATTGGTAGGGGGATCAAGGGTTGTGGGGAGAAGGCAGGAGAATGGGGCTGAGAAACATATCAGCCATGACTGAATAGCAGAACAGACTGTAACTATATCTAATGATCTTATTTGATAAGTCGCCACAATTATGATATAGCAGGTAGTTTGCACACAGCAAATAGCTTTTGATAATGTCTAGGTGATCAGTTTACTTGTGGATTAAGGAAAAAAATCATTGACCAGGACAACAGGGAAGACTGTATGGAATAGAACCATATGTGCTTTTACATCGACCCAAGAGGTAGGTGGCAACTTGATTTCATGTCTTCTCTGAAAACAATACCTTCAACACTGTGATATTCCTTTGGAGCAGCACTGAATTCTGTAGAGCTTAGATTTTGTGCTGAAGTCTTTGAAATGTGTCTTGAACCTATAAACTTTTGACACTGAGAGGAGAGCATTACCCACTGATTCATAGCTGACACTTCAGCTACCAATATCTTTTACATGGGAAAAACATGGTGTTGGAATTTTTCTTTAAATTTAAACCTTAGAGCAAGTGCTATGAATGTTTGTATCTACTTTTATTGGTCTTCTGTAATATCTGTAAATAGCCTCCCTGTCAGTTTGAATTCCTCAATGAAGGTTGGAAGTAAAACTTTCTTTTGAAAGCAACAGTTTATTCACCAGGCCTGTGACATTCTACTATTTTGCCCCCTTTTATCCCATTTTACCATCATCTCAACTAGTAGATTTGTGGGAATCCTTTACAAAGGGCTCTAATGTGTTACTAATGTTGGTTCTGTGGTTGTGAAAAGGTAAAATAACACGTGTCAAAATTATAGTGGTTCTTCAGGTGCCAGAACACCAGCAAACAATCAAAACATTGATAATAGGTATTGGCGGGTTATATGAGCAAGGAAACACTTGGAAATCTCTTATTTTCCAATGAGGTATTGGGTTTTTGTAGTCTGTTTCTGGCTCCATCATACATATTGGGAGAAATCTGTCACTAGTAAGTGCACATGTCATAAATGGGTTATATAGCTTGTAAAGGTGAAAGAAAATATGCAAAGATTTTGTTGTGTTGGCTGAGGTTTTGCAGCAGCACTCATCTTCAGCATTCTGAAAACAAAGTTTTAATAACGTGCAATAAGAACATGGTCTGATCATTTAATACTTTGCAAATTGAATGAATTATTCATTTTTTGTCCCTTTGATGTATATGTTGTTAAGGAATGATCTCATTGAAACATATAACACTTCTAAATGTCCTTGATAAAGTAGGTATTCGTAGATTTTTTTCCCCACAGCTAGGGACTCTAGAACAACAGTCGCAATACCAGGGATCACCCTTCAGGGTTGAGATGAACTGATATTTCTTCACACAGACTATTATGGATCTTTGGAATTCTACACCTGAGAGGGCTATTCATGCTTTTTGCGAAGTATGTTGGGAGATGTTAGGGAATGTGGAAAGAGTACTGGAAAGTATAACTGAGGTAGAACAACCACGATTTAATTGAATGGAGGTGCAGGGTTGAAGGGCTGAATGGTCTCTTTTTATTATTGTATCTTACATCCTTATACATAAAAACAAACAGATGAAGTATACTTTTTACAGTGCATACTTATCAGCCACTCCTGTTGAACAGAGATATCTTTATTAAATTTTAAGATATTTGTTGTGTTAGTAAGATGCAATCTTTGCTACATAAAGAAGTTTGCAAATTGATTCTATATTGCTTGCATTGACCAAATAGCTTTAAAGATGAATGGAGCATCTTTTTGCTGCACATCCCATGTGTATACACCAGGGGCCACCAGAACATGGATCTGGGTTTTTCTTTTTTTTAAAAAGTATTTTGTTCCTTCTACCCTTTTTCTGACTAGCCTCCTTTTGACCGTGTTCCAAAGGGGTGTTGTGGTGGGAGGAATTGATTTTTAAAGTGGAAAATATTCATTTTAAAAAGAGCAGCAAAAAAGGAACACTTATAAATGGGGAGAGAAAGAATTGGAAATTCCTAAGGAGTAAAAACATAAATCATGAGGGATAAAGTAGAAATATTACAGCTAAGTAATAAAGGAAAACAAAACAAAGAGAAATTAAATGGGAAGGTTACAGTAGAAAGACAACAAAAGATGGTGAAAGAGTGAAAAGGCAATCTGCAATTGTAGAAATTGTAAAATAATGTTAAGTGGTAAAGGGGTTTAAATCATCACATCTGATCATAAGATGCTTAGATTTTTTGGCTGCCTTGATTTTATATGCCATCAGTCATTTTCAGGAGCTGAATTGGCTTGCCCATAATAATTGCTTTGATATGGATGTGTCTAATTAAGTAATTTAATTGTTTTCTTGCCTTCGTGATGGTACCATCTTAAGTTGCAATTTTCAAAATAATTGCAGCTGAAATAAAAGAGAGGTGAAGACATGAAGCATTTATCTTGCACTGATAATTCATGTTGTACTTTCTCAATTTTGTTGTTCACTGCAGCAAAATGCCTTCACTACTGCATACCTTTACAGAAGTTTATTTAATACTGCTGTTGACTGTTCACTGCTACAGTCACTGTGCTAATGGAGTTTGTGGATGTTCAATTGAAAATTTCAGAACTTGAATTTGTATTGAAATTCAAGTTTCTTTACTTTTTTTAATGGAAGAATTGTCCTTAAAAGAACATTATCAATGTAGCATAATGACTGATGCTTATCAATGAGTGCTCAAAATGCAACTGTAATTTAAGAAGATGGATTCTTGAATGTTGTCTTTGGAATGTGATCAGCAAATGGCAAATGTACAAGATTGTGTAAGATTCTGACTAGAAAGAGATGGGGAGTAGGGGATTTCCACTTTCAGGAGAACCCAGGTTTTTGTTTTGCTTATGTAGATAGTTTTGAGAATCAGTAACTTGGGTTTGAGTAGTTAATCTTCAGTTTCTGAACACACCAAAATACACTAACTGACCATTTTGCAAGAAGCAAACTTTAAATATGACTTTTTCAAATTTGCAATATTTTCTCTTGAAGTTGATGTGTGGGGGTGGTGGTGTTTTGTGTGTGATTATAGACAATTGCGGTGAATTAGGAAAGTGTGTAAAATGCTCTGTTAAACCTCTAGTTGCATAGCTCAGAGAACGACCTATGATTTAGAATAGCTGAGCCCTTGATCGTTGAGGAGAAAGTGGAGAAAGTATCACTGATAAACTGGTTTGCCTTTCTAACATTGGTAAGATTCATTAGTTTTACATTGGCTATTTATTAAAGACTACTCCTCCTCACTGAAAGCCTACTTTCTGTCTGTCAGCCACAATGTGGTGGTTATCATGGAGGACTTCAGAAGCATTTGTCTGCACTGTCCCTTCTTATTGACAGTCAGTATATTTAATTATTTACTGGTATTTGGCCTCCTGAATAGAAAATCCTAGCTAAACTTTTTTTCAAAGTGGACCTTTCTTGAACGCTGAGGCATTTTGCCAAGAGTTACCTATGTTCTGGGTGGGAAGAGACGGTAAGAAATGGATGAAATGCATCAGTCATTATAGTCATGAAATTGGACTATCCCATCTCTCTTTAGTATTGATGTACAAGGATCTTGTGTTATTTGTGAAGTTTTATGAGAAATAACATAACCAAGTTGGAAATGTAAGTGGGAAGAGGCGTCTTCAATATTCAGCAAGTTCAGAATTTCAAAACGTCTGCCTAGGCTCCATGGGCAATACTCTAACTTCAGAGTCAGGATTGCCAGTTCAAGTCTCATTCCAGAGATTTTGGCACAAAATATGGTCTGTTACAGCCAGTCCACCACTGAGGAAGTGCCGTGTTTTGAGGGAAAGCAATGGCATAAAGTTAATGTCATTGAACTTGCAATCCAAAGACCCAGGCAAATACTCTGGGGACATAGGTACACCACAGTTGATGGAATTTAAACGCAGTAAATAAATCTGGAACAATAATCTAGTCTCACTAATGATATCTTCAAGTGATGTAAAAACCCATCTGGTTCATTATGACCTTTAGGGAAGGAAATCTTCTATTCCCTACCAGTTCTGGCTTATCTGTGATTCCAAATCCACAGTAATGTAGTTGACTCAAGTGCCTTTTGAAGTGACCTAAGAAACCACTCCACTTAAGATTTATTTGGGATGGTTATCAAATTATATCCACATATCCAGTGAAATAAAAACCATTGCAGATCAGGATAGTCCTGAATTTGATCCATTCCCTGGGGGGAGTTCACTGATTTCAGCAGAAGTGATAATTGGGGTGACAATTGCCATAGCAACTACACCCAGAAAGGGAAAGAATTGGCGATGTAGAGAACTAGCTCCTGAATGGCCCTGAACTGCTTTAGCCAATTTTCTTTTGACATGTCTTTGGGAGTGACAATTTCATATCTGGGCTGGGGAGGGAGGTGTGTGTGTGTGTGTGTGATATAACTTTATTTGGCCCTGCCCTAATCTGATTTCAACAGGGGTACATTGGTTGTAAGAATTAATGGTTTGTCGGTTGTGTTCAAAATATATGTGTGCTGGACATTATATTTGATCCCAGTCCACAATCAAATAAAGAGTCGGCTGGGTTATTGGGGCAATAGGCGGCAGAGATCTGAAAGGTTGTGTTCTGTGAATAAACACACCATTATGAAAATGATTTGTTGTTTTGTGCTTCACAATCTGACTTGGATCCATTTTAACAGCAAGGATCCCTGAACAATGATAAAGAGCAGAATCTTTGGTTGATTTCTCTCCTAATGTCAGACTGTTGTGGTCAATTCTACAGCTTTAACTATCACTCGGGCTGGAATCAATACCTGGAGGTTGAATCTAAACTCTTGTTCTGTGTGCCTTGCCTATTTGATTGTACTAAATAAGTAAGCATTCAAATACAGACTAAAAGACCAATTTTATTTTTAATTTAATTGTAGAACACAAGTTTAGCAAAAAGAAATGCCTTTGGAATGTTTGAGTTTATTAGTAATCTCAAATTTTAGTGCAGTTGCTTATTGCATGTTTGTAATGCTTCTTTTTACCTTATTAATTTAATAGTTAACTATTTGCAGAAGTTCAGTTCTGAGTAACCCTACTCAAAAAAAAAACGATGATGCTTCTCTTTGGAATTAGAACATAAATTGTTAGTTTCCTTGATAAACATTGTACTTGGTACCTTTGGCTGAATTAACTGCTTTTTTTTTGTTGTATTACATTATGACCTTTGGTTAGCTAGAGGACAAAAAATCACGCATGAAACAGTCTGTCATATTAAGTCTGGATATTTGAGAACAGTTACCTTTTTTTCACAAATGCTTGAAATAAAACCAAAAGCAGCACTGCTTGTGGAAATCTGCTTGGGTAGTTTAAAATCTTCAAATTATACATGACTCAATCACCATGTTGAAATTTGTAAAATCTAAAGAAAAGCAAACTAATATTGAAAGCAATAGATGTTAAACACTGAGTCTGCTTCAGATAAAACCTGGGCTATAGCACTCAACCTTCATTTAGCTCCCAGTACTACAGCTATTACGTTTCAGCTCACAACTTATCAATGCTGTCCTTTCTTTGTGTTTTAAAATATCCTTTTACTCAGGGTTTACTTGCTGATCTTCAATTCTCTACTAGTTAAAATTTGATTCTATTTTCTATGTTTCCACTTTTTCAACTTCTTTTAAAAAATTCCAGCACAATTTGAAATTGTTAATGGTCTTTACAGGAAACTTTGTAAACAGCAGCTCTGGTAATTTCATCCAAAATGTTCAGACCTTTATTGCAAATTGTCCCGATTTAAGGTAAATTTTGGTAGCTATTTTGAGTTCTGTTGTTTACCTATTTCAGAGATATAACTTCTATTTTATATTCAGCTTGAGGATGATTCAATTCAAATATATAATTTTTAACACTTCAACATTAACAGGATTGTTCCTTTTAGCAGTTTTTTAAAAAGAGTACACACATGAAGATTTCTGATTTCACATAGCTGGGCCATCCTATTGGCACCTGGTTTCACTATATTAGCCTTGATGTGGCTAGTGCCAGATGAGCAATTTGGTAGAAAGTAAGGAATACACAGCTATGAGTGCCTGTAACACTTTTATGAACAGTAATAGAACCGAACAACAAAATAAAATAAATAACAATTACTGCTTGATGGAAGGTTTGACAACCAAAAGCAGATTGCTTCTATGCTTTTCATCTCTGACTACAAAGATATATATGTGTTAGCTTAGATTCTTTCTAACAATTCTGAACAATTCTAATAAATTCAAATAATTTGTTATCAGTACCATTAATTTTTTTTTAAACTAGCAAAGCATACTTTAAATGGTATTGTTTTATTGCTGTTGGTTACACTTTTTTCAATGATATGATTGGGTCTAGCAACAAAGTTTTTGGAATATTTTCTGTGAATTGCTTCAGTGTATAGTCATAGAATGGTGCTAACTCTTGACAAGTATATTGGAGGCTGAAATTCTGAATTCTGTTGGTTTAAGTCTTTTATGCCTCTTTTGCCTGGGGTGGTCTTATAAAAATAGCTGAAACCACCATACACAGTAACTGCTTTCAGTTTACATTTGTTTGGGTCACAGAGCCTCATGAATAAAGGATTTTCTTTGATGGAGGTTTATAAACAAGACACTAAAATATTATCTCGTTTAGCTTTGAGTTAACAAATGATAGTCCCCCAAATATTTTCACCTTTGACTGCAAATGGATGTTTTTTGAAGCATAGCCATATTTGCAGGAACAAGTAAAATAGTGTAAAATTTGAGGCTGGTTTATGCCACATGGGCAACTGTGCTTTAAGGCGGCATCTGCCACCCCTTCAAAATGAATAACATCTTGACTGTTACAACTTTGTTGCTGATTTAAGTGAATAATAAATGTGTGCCTAGTAACATTGCATCCTGTTTTGTGTGTGAGAGAATCTAATTTAAATGATACATTTTTTTTCTTGAATCTACAGCTTCTATATTAGATAAAGCAAACATTTTGGATAGGGATAACAGGAGACATGTTTGATGGTTGTTTGCAGACCAAAGACGGCAAAAGAAATCACAGTGAAGGATCTTTAATGATTACAGTTCTTGATAGTTTTCGTAAGAGTGCACATAATTTATGACAAATCCAATAAGAAGAAATGGCAGCCAAACTTTGCAAGTTAGCGGCAAAGCAAATGGGGCAGTCTTTGCATTTTGAACACAAATTTTATGAACTGTGATTGAATTTGTCGTGAAAGTGTGTCAGAATTAATAACGTATTTATACGTAAGGTTGTCGGGCTTTGCAGCATGTTTTAGGGCTGAAGATTGGACCATAGGAAAAGCCTCTTCTCTGTGTTTTGTATCAGATTGTAAGGGCCAAATGAACTCTCCTTACATTTTAGACTCTGGTATTCCTGATATTCAGTCACTTTTTTTTGTCAAAATACCCAGCATGAAACAATGATGCTTTGAGGACATAATTAAAGATACCCTTTCAAAGAACAACTTTTTGCATATTTGAATTATTACTGTCGTGAAAAGCATACAAATATGGAAATATGATTGCCAGAAGCATATAAATCAATGATCAGCATGGCCCTGAAATCCAATAAATATGTAGTTAAATACTTTAAAATGCAAATAGTGCCTAAAATTTACATATTGTAGAATTTTAAGGGAATTCTCATCGTCTTACAACCTCCAAGGTAGTGGTAAATGTTGTCGGTAAACATAGAATTTTATTCATCACAGATCAAGTCATGGGTTTGATAAATGATAGGAGACTGTTTTCCTGGGTAAAAATGACTGCACTCTTTAGTGAATTCTGAAACTGCCTCCAAGTCATCTGAATAATTAAGAGTTAATTATTCTTCATCCATCTAAATCACAAAAAGACAGATTTAGGGAAGGAATTTATAATTTTTGCCTAGCATCCTGTCACAGAGTAATATGATAAACTAAACTGACTCTGTGTAATACCTAGTGACCTTATTAGTAAATCTTAATATGTTGCTGTTTGTTTAATTTTTAAAAATAATCATTTCTATTTTGAAATTTTTATTTTAATAGCATATATGTATGAAAGGTCTGAAGTCAGAGTTTTTGACTGATGAAACTTTCCCTTAGTCGAAAACTGTTTAGCTGATATAACAAGTAGTAACCCTTGCTTATCAATTTTATAATTTGCATATATTCATACTTGAAACAAAATTTCAAACTACATAAATATAACTTAAATAGGCATGGGTACATTTTTGTTGGAATAAGAAACCAAAGCATTTTTTTTAGTAAAAGCAGAGGAAAATTGCTCAGCGATCATGGTGTACACAAATCTGTTTTGTTTCGAAGGCATTGGTGTCTGGTATTCCCATTAAATCAATTTGTGCAATACTTTTCCCACTTAATTTAGACAGAATTGCATTAAATCTGGGCTCCATTATTCAGCTAGAATAATTTTATTGCATGTTAGAGGACTGTGATCCCAATATTTTTACCTGCAATATAAACAGGCGTGATCCCTGCAAGTGATAAGACTACTCACTACAGTTGCTGATCAAAATTACAATTTGGCATTATTTATCATTTGATTTTGTTCCTGTAATTTTTCTTTTAGACTTGCAGATGGGAAGGAGTTAATCTCATCTCTGTTATGGATTACAATTAAGCAACTGAACCAATTGCATACCAGACTTTGCACAAATTTTAACTGTATGACTTTTCAAAAGAAAAAGAAATCCTGTAATTTGGTTGACGTGTAGTCTTTATAAATGTTTGCTGTTCATGCAGAATTGAAACAAGAAATGGTCGTCAGAAAGAGAAAAAAAATCAATGTACATGATGTTTCTCATGTAGTACAGCAGGGTTACATTGTTAGGTTAAACACAGGCTATAGAATGAGCTGCTATTCCATAAAATCAATTTGTTTTAAAGTCTACAGCTCCTACTTTATCCTCAAAGAGTCATTTTACATACTGCTCACATTATTGACTACTGCATTAGCTGTTTCAATTTATAATGAATAGTCGGAGACCTCCATACACAGAAACACTATTCAGTTAAAAGTACTACTGAAAGTTTCATTTGGAAAAATGTTCTGATTATTCAGCTCCAACCTTTGAATTAATTTTTTTGCTTTGAAATCTGATTTTTCACTGTGTTTAACAAAGGAACAAGTTTAATTAAAAACATTGTTCAATCTTTAATTCTTGTTTTTCTTTCCCCACTGTCTTGCTGTTGTGCAAGAATATATATTAAACAGTATTAGAACAGCTACGCAAAAAAACTTTTCTTTTGTTTTAAGCTAAATATTTATTTTAATAATGTCATGAATTAGTCAGAAACAAAATTCAAAACTACCCTTAAATATAAGCATGTTATTGTAATTTGTTTCTGGTTTCATCCTACTTTTGACAATTTTTTTTGCACCAATTGCAGCTAAGGGTTGTGCTTCCAAAGCTTTTATCAACCCAGACAAGAATTTACATTGTAAAAACTCATACATTTTATTCAAATATATAAAAGACCAAATACACTTGGTTTTTGTCCTCAATTTAGAGAAAATACTTCTAATAAAAAATCTGAATTTCTTTTCTTAAAATGTTATGACTGTCTTTGGTGAAACAGTTAAATTGTGGAGACAATCTTTTGCTTACCTCGTGCTTTTCACTGCATGCATCATGACTGACTCTGACTTTGCTTTTTATTTCTGTCAAATCAATTATGACATACCTTGACCGTACTTGTTTATTTGTGGAATATGCTTGTACAGTCTAGGGAGTAAACATAGCTGATCAGAGTTTAGTTAGATGCTAGTTTTACAGCAATGTAGGCTGCAGTAGCATTTTGTATGAACTCGGCAAAACAGTAACAGATAGCTCTGCTGAACAATAAAATGCTTTTAATAACAACCTGCTTTTTCATCGTTTAAGCGGAGAAAACATTTTGTGAGAAGATTATGGATTACAGTTATTGCAAATTATCAGTCTTGTGCAAAACCTTTTAGTTGAATGAAGCCTACTCTAATCAGCCAACCAGTTCTTGCTGAAATTTAAATTACCAAGTACAACTGGCATAGAGAAAATCATTTATATCATTTGGTTTTAAGTGTAGTAATAGTGTTTGATAGGGCACATATATAATAAGGGGCTGTGCGGTAGTAACATTCGTGTTGGTGTCTCATAACATTTTTTAAAAAAGTCTGAAATTAATTATACGTCATGAAATGCACTTGTTTCAGGATGACAATATAAACCAAATTCTATGTACCTGTAGATGGGAAAGATTATATTTTCCTGTGAGACATGAAGTCGTATTTGATTCAAATAACTTAAATTGTTCTAAGCGATACTGGCAACTTGAAGGCTTGTTTCTATGTCTACTTGTCAGTCAGTTGTTAGTGTGGAAAGTGTCTGATTGCCACTCTTGTCAGTCAATGGAAATGCAAACTGCCAACTTAATGGGTTTCTTTACATCTTTGTCTTTGCAGCAATGGAAGTAAAATCAATGTGTTGTCATGTGTAGTTCAGCTGAGCTAAATACCCGGTGGAGACAGTAATATGACGCTGTAATATTTATATTTGAATGTTTTTATACAAAAAAGTGACAACTTTGTTTCCAAACATATTTGCACCATGGTTACAGTGAGAAAGACATGTTTTTCAGATTTCAGTTTTCCGTTGTCAATGGTTCCCAAAAAAACAAAATAAATAAATTCATGATCTCACACTTTTCACAGTGCTCTGAAAATTGCCCGTGAAATTCTTTAAGGTGTCATTAACAAATAGTAAAATGATGTTCTCTAGTATGGTGGACTGTATTTTACCTACAGAGTGGTTTTGCCATCTGAATTCTCACCTATTGTAGATATGCATGCAGTCAATTTGCCCTGGAGCATGCTTTCTTAGTTGTTCTTTTATTAATTTCTGATTTTTTTTTCTCTTTGCGTGTCATTAAATTTTTTTGGGCAATAAAATAAGAACTAGCTGAAATAAAATCAGAAAGAAAATGATTATACTTGTGTCAGAATTGTTAGTAAATGTAGCAAACTCTGAAACAAATGTAGGATCTACAAAAGCACCACGATTTATTTATTTTAGGTTTTCAAAATAGTTAGGGAGTCATAAGAGGTGTCAATGAAAACCAACTGGTTACACTTTCAATAAACCTGTTTGCAAAAATGATTTGCTTTCACACCAACTGTGCAATGATTCCCCCGCCCCCTTCACACCACCTGCTGCCCATATAGACTATGGAACAAATCCACAGTAGGAGAATGTGGAGAACTGATGCTGGGAATAAGCAGCACCTGATGAGAACAAGTACATTATGTTTGCATCCTTGGTCAGCGAGGTTACTTAAATTCTGACTAGGGATCTTGCCCTGAAAATCCTCCTTTTAGATGTTCCCAGTGTGGTATGTATTTAAACAACTCCAATTTGCATTTATATAGCAGTTTGAAAGTGGTAAAATGTCCCACTGTACTTTGAGAGTGTTATCATCAAAGATTTGACATCAAGTCACAAGAGGAGAGATTAGGATAAGTGGAGGTAAGTTTTGAAAGAGGGATGACAGAGGCAGACAGATTTTTAGAAATCTCTGGTTAGATGGCTGAAGGACAGTTGTCAATGGGGAAGAAGGCAAATTGGAAATCTCAAGAAGGCAGAAATGGAAGAGCACAGAAATTAGAGAGAGTTATAAAGTTGCAGGAGGTTGAGATGTGATTGGATAAGGCCTTGGAGAGATTTGAATGCTTACAATTTAAATGGGAGGCATTGCTAGACCAAAAGTCAGTTTAGGTGAGCAAGCACAGGGATGTGATGGGTGATTGTGACTTGGTATGAGGTAGAATATAGACAGCAGAGCCTTAGCTGTGCTGAAATTTATGCCGGTGGCTGTTTTTATTTCAACTTAGTGTTCACAATTTTTTATAGGAAAATGTGGTTAGTTATTTGATAGAAGTTGTTTGTGATTATCTGATGTTCTTTGCAATATCTCAATGACTGATGGTTTTGTATAAGGAACAGAACAAGGAAAAGTGACTGATATCTTTAAATTCATTAAACTTTTCATTTTAGCATCTCAAAATATCAAAGGACCAGTATTGTTAAAGTACAGTTTCTTTGAGTGCATAGGGTAAAGATTAAATCCCTGTGTCAAAGAAAATAACACATTTCAATCTTGTTCTTTTTTCACCACTTCCGCTCAACTTTTTCCCCTCTGTTGTTTATCGTTTCATTATCATGTATAAGGAATAAATGAAATGGTGCCCCAAATGAGGAAACCTTGACACATGCTTACCTAGACTATGTAGAATCACCTGGTTCTGTTCAGGGAAATCTATGTAATACATGTGTTTGTTTCTGTGACATGCAATTTCTACTATCTTAACAGGCCACTTCCTCTACTCCGAACCGTTGTCTATTTTTGAGTTAAACCAGACCTCTGGAAGAAAAAAAATCAAATGATTTCATCATGTTAAAAATGAAAAGCTGTAATTACTTACAATTAAGCTTCAGTTCCATCCCCCCACACCACTGAAGTTACAAATTTTTTTCCAAAGCTCTGAGTCTTGTTCTAAATCAGTTGAGTTTGAAAAGTAGGAAATAATTTTCTGTTCAGTTGAAAATTGA
The DNA here is from genome assembly GCF_020745735.1 of Hemiscyllium ocellatum. Classification (NCBI taxonomy): domain Eukaryota; kingdom Metazoa; phylum Chordata; class Chondrichthyes; order Orectolobiformes; family Hemiscylliidae; genus Hemiscyllium; species Hemiscyllium ocellatum. The sequence goes on from NC_083404.1 coordinate 43,898,618, forward strand.
TTTAATTTGTAATGCTGACTAGTGCTTGTGTGTTTTAGTTTAAAAGAGAAAGGAGTTACTGCATGAAATAATACATTCATTAAAGCTCACTATTAGGATTTATTTTTAGAAATATGATTTTCCTAATTTTTTTCTGGGCAGCAATGGATTAAAAAATGAAATACTTAAGACATTGAGTAATCAGAAATAATAAATGTCAGGTTTGGAGAGACTGGTGCATTTTAATTGATAGTCATCTCAAAATTAATTCCAAGCCATACCATTGCAGGAAGTTACTGAAGCACCTTTTATTTAGTGACCTTAAAGGAAAAAAAGCAGAGGACACCAAAATCAACATTGCAAACAAGCAATAGTGATTGTAATAACAGTGGCTACCTTGTGTCTGTGAGCCTTCCAACTCCTGAACAATACCTTGGCAAGGGGACAATGTGAACATGGTGCAGTTATTTGAGGCTCAGCTTGGCAATTATCAAACTTGTGTTATAAGTACAGCTGCAAGGGATATTGTTTGGGGAGTTGTCTTATTGGTTTTCTGGAGTCTACTCAAAGCAAGTGATCTCCCCCCACTCTGGTATGATCCATTAAGAGTAGAGTTCCATATGTTACAGCTTGCTGGTGGCCTGATAATGTCACTGGTGCACTGCAATCATGTTCCAGGCAGGAGTTGTCGCTGAAATTGTCACAGCTCCACAGCTTTTCTTGGCAACAATCTTTACATAATGATAACCTTGCAAAGTGTTGCGTGAGATTTTTTTTAAAAACACTGACCTAATGAGTGTTTTTATAATTATTGTGGGGGGAGGGGTAGAGGAAAAAGTGTAATCTTGCACTTAATGAAAGGTTTACGAACTATCAATTTTGCTGGAGAATTCTAAAGCACAATACATTAGCACATAGGCTTGCATGTTGTAAGATTTCTGACTTTCTAGTGTACAGGCTTTGTATAGTCTGTAAACAAATATCAAAGCTGGCTTCAGATATGCTATAATATTTAAAATTGTGACTTATTTAAGTAATAGTAGAGTTACAATATTAAAGCATTTATTGTACTTTGGAATCACTTCTTTTAAAAGCTTTTTCAAATATGTATTTTTCACTGCTTGTCCCCTTCTCCACTACATCGTTTGATACTGGTCATTTAACTGATTTGTATCTACTGTTTTTGTGCATGTTGATTTAACAGTAACTTCTGCTGACCATGGCAATTTAATCAGAATACAGCAATAGTTTTGAACATTGCTTTGTGCAAATGTCCTTTTATGTTAAGAGCTTGAAACTGCTTAAAGCAACATGTGCAGAAAATCATCTCTTTCTTACTCGATGGGTGATTGTTCTTTCTTGTTCCCCAGTATTGCAGTAATTGTGCATTATCATACCAAACGGTTAATAGTCTTGCGCTAAAATGACTAGATTATAAATCAAAATTGTGCAACAATGACATTATAACTACTGCAAAAAAGCCTCAACCTATGTTCTAGTTATATTTAGGAGAAAAAGGTTTTCATTTCTTTAATAAATATAATTGGTTTTGACGCAAAGCCAGACTATTCACTACAAAGTACAAATTAGGAGTGTGACTGAATACTCTCAACTTTTCTGGATGAGTGCAGCTTGAAGTTGAAAAAGCAACCTGCTTAATCAGCACCCCATCCACCACCTTAACCCTACAAATCCCAACACTGATGCACAGTGGCAAAATGTGTGCATCATCTGCAGTATGGATCATAGCAACTCACTAAAGCTCCTTCAATAGCATTCCCAAATCCACAACCTCTACTATGTAGAAGAATAAAGGTGGAAAATGGACAGGAACATGGTCATTTCTGAGCCATGCACCATCTTGACTTGGAAATATTTCATTGTTTCATCATTGTGACCAGATCAAAATTCTGGAACTTGCTTTTCATAATAGCACAGAAAATGTACCTACACAACATGGATTGTACAGGTTCATGAAGGTGGCTCAACAGCATTGAGGACAATAATTGATGGGCAATAAATGCCGGCTTTGTCATTATGGGAAGGGAAGGATTTTTAAAAAAAAATCGTCACTGTCCTTGCTCAGGAGGAAATATATTCTTAACTTTTAATTTTGTTTTGCTGTGAGCTGACTCATGTTAATGAGAAATCTTACGTGCTTGTGAATTAAAATTAGGCGAGGATTATATTGAGTATTTATTATCTGAGAAGGGGAATGGTGATCTTATTCCCAACTGTGAAGTTCATTCATGCTTTTGTTCAATTATTTACTTCGCTGCACATGGAATACCATTATGCTGAATCATTCGGGACATCAGCAATTTTCCATGCACTGTCTCTCCCCATGAACCTGTCAGAAATTTCATTCTTGTTTATTTCTGATTAGGTAATACATGCCTTCCTAATTTTCCTGTACCATAAACTATCTGTGGTCAGGAAGAAATGTAGGGTGTGAGAAAGAGAAGAGAATTACCTGCCCTGGACCTCCATTAGGACTTTGCACACTATATTGGTCCATTTGTTATGGTTAAAGGGTCTATTTGGACACCTGTCTTCAGAGCTCATAACTGGAATGACACAGTGAATTTATTTAAAACACAAATTTCTCTCATTTTCTGTGAAAGAATTTTTAAAAATAGTATATTACAGTTTTAGTCTCTCTCTCTCTCTTTCATTTATTTTGTCCATTTTTATCTTCCTGTTCTCTTTTTACTTGTGGATGGTCTCTCTTGCTCTGTGTCTTTATCATACCCCCCTCCCCCCAACAAGCAACCATCTCTGTATCTCCGTCTGTCTCCAAACCCTGTCTGTCTTTCTGTCTCCCTTGTCTCTTCACTCTGTCACTCTTCTCTGTTTCTCATTCCACTTTTCTTTCCTTTTTGTGCAAATGTCTGGAATTAGTACATTCTATCCACTTTACAAGCTGAAGTAACCTTCAGGAAAAGGAAAGTTTTATGATAGAAATCATTTTGAATGAAGCTGCATGTAATGTGTCTGCTTCGTATTTTATTGGGGTGTTTGTTATCTTGACTCTGTTGCTGCTTTTCTTTCCTAGTTTCCCCTCTTTTTCTGGTCCATCTTTCACTTTGTGTGTCTGCTAAATTGATGTGCTGTATAAATGTAAATCTTCTTTATAAAATATGTTTCAGACTCCACAGAGTTTTATGTAAGATAAGGTGTGAGCAAAGCTGAACAACTGATCCAAATCAGAGATATTGCACATTTGTCATAAATTCAACTGACTATAAAGCATACACTGTACACACAATTTGCTTTCTCTATATTCTCCTTGGCCCAGCTCAAGCTGCATTCAGTCTAATCCTACAAATGAAGTGTTTTCTTTCTACAAAATAAAAATTCTATATTTTATTAAATTGGCTCTAAATCTTCAATCTTGATTGTAATAGTCCTGCCACACTTTTCAGCTAAACATTACTTAGATTTTGTTGTCAAAATTCATTGTTTTAAAGAATTTAACAGGAAGGAACAATGGTTTTAATGTCAGTCTTCATTGTACATTACTTTGACCAATTCTTTTAGCACAGTTTTACTAGCATTGACCAGAGCTCTCACATTAATTAAAGACACATCCAGCATTTCTTTTTGCAACTTTGACTGTAGAGTGCTTTGATACAATGTAAAACTTAATATGTAGCCACTATTCTAATGTCAGAAAATGTGGTAGTCAATCCTGAGACAGCAAGGTAATATAAATAGTAAATGGGTCATGACCAGGTTTTCCAATATTGTCTGTGGCATAAACTCCGACCACAAGATTTTCACTGCTCCTCTGAAATAGTTAGATGGAAGTCTTCCACTGCCCTTCAATAGTGCTATAGTTTTTTTTTGCATCCACCTGAGAGTGCAGAGTTGACCTTGGTCTAAAGTCTCAGCTTGAAGATGACACTCCCAATGGTGCTGTCATCCTCCTCATAAGCTTGTGTTTTTTGACAAAATGGTTGTACTTTTTTTTTAAGTTTTGAACTCCTTTTAGCATTTATGTCCATCACTCATTTTTTTTTTGCATGCTAAAAATATTTATTGTGTCAATTGAATTTATGCAAACTTTTGTAAACTCAAAGCATGCCTTTTTCTATCACAAATATTTGCATTTCCTGCTGTTCTTGTTGGAGACCACTCTTTTCCACAACTCCTTTAAAGCAATCACAGAAATATCTTTACTGCAAACATAAGTAACAGATACTTAGGCTGACAGTTTATCCTCTCAGTTTAAGGTAAAGACACCATTGTGTTATGAGACCATATGGCTGCTGTCTCATTAGTCTAGATTAGAGTGGTGCTGGAAAAGCACAACGGGTTACGCAGCATCTGAGGAGTAGGAAAATCAATGTTTCTGGCAAAAGCCCTTCATCAGGACTGAAGGCAGGGAGCCTCCAGGGTGGAGAGATAAATAGGAGGGGGGTGGGGTGGTGAGAAGTTAGCAAAGAGTACAACAGGTGAATGGGAGTGGGAATGAAGGTGATAGGTCAGGGAGGAGGGTGGAGCGGATAGATGGGAAGGAAGATGCAGGTAGTACAGGTCATGAGGATGGAAGAGCTTCAGGGCAGAGGAGATGAGCTGGGATTGCAGTGAGAGAGAGACTCACTGAGCTTCTTGTGGAGGGAGGAGGAGAAACTTCTGCTCTCTCATCAGGAAGACTATAGTTTAACCAGAGGGTCACCATACCTCAGTTGAGGGGTGAGATTGAGAAGTAGAATTCTTCCAGTTAATTCGAGCCAGTGTTGGAATTATACCCATCTTATTGGCATTACTCCACATTACAAACCAACTGTCCTCTCACACCTTACTGACGTACCTATTGGCAGAATAAGTTGGGCTGTTAAGTGAGTATCTGATTTATCTGGGATGGAGGTTTTCTGATCAGACATAAGGCACCCTAAATGGGGATGATCCAAAACTAAAAGTGCACTGTAATTACAAGATGTAAAGTTCCTTTGGGGAGTGCTAAAGTTAGCACCTGTCACATGTGATGTATTTCTGTTGAAATAAGTTGTTGTTTTCAGATGCAAACAACACATGTAGTGCCTTTATGTGTGGTGTTACATGTTGGCGCTGATGGTTATGGATTTTAAGATAAATAACATTCCCCAAATGTTATGTTGACTCTTCAATAAAAAAAATTAGGGTGACCCACCCCTTTCATTTGATCTATAATTCAAAATCTCTGATTTGATTTAACACGCAAATACAGGTGTGCTCCAATTGCCGGCATATTCTAGAAAATATAGACGTAAGCCAGAGAAATTGACTTTTTTCTAGATCTCACACAGTGTCGGCATATGGCCTTTTCAAAGAAACTCCTTGACCTTAATACTCCTGAATAGTGGTTATATTTGTCTCACTGCCCTAGAAACAAAGAGAACTGACATATTGCCTGAAGAGATTTGCCAATATATTTCCATACTTGTCGTTGTACATCAGAGAACTGATATCTGTGTAAAATGAAAAACAAAACAGGAAATACTGGAGAAAACTTGGCAGATTTAGCAACATCTGTGTATATAGAGCAAAACTAGGTTAATGTTTTGACTCTGACCTTCAAAACTGAGACAAGTTAATGATGTGACAAGTTTTAAGCAAGGCATGGTTGGGACAAGGACAAAAGAAAGGCCTGTAATTGGGTGGAGAACTAAAGAGATTGAATGACAGAAAAGTTGGTCTTCTGGAGCCAAAGGGAATGGGATGGGCGAAGAAATGTTTATGGTCTGAAATTACTAAACTCCCTTGAGGTGGAAGGCTGTAAAGTGCCTATTTGAAAGAAGAGGTGCTATTCCTCCAGCTTGCATTAAGCTTAATTGAATCATTGCTGCAGGTGGAGGACAGAAAAGTCAGCCTGAAAGCAATATGGAGAATTAAAATGATAGGCCACTGGAACCATGCTTGTGGACAGAACAGTCATGTCTGCAAAAAGATTACTCTATTTAAATTTGGTTTCCTTATGTAAAAAAAAGAAAACACTATGAGCAGCAAATATAGTAGATTAGATTGAAAGCAGTATGCATAAGCCATTGTTTAACCTGGCAGGGGAGGTAAAAGTGTATTCATTACATCTGCATTTCCTAAAAAAGCTGCTAGTGAAGGTGATGAGGTTTTGGGGACTGTGGAGTGAACCAAGGTATTGTGGAGGGATTGGAGGGGAAAATTTGTTTGGTGTACACCTTAGCCATGACTTAGTAGGTAGCACTTATCTTGAGTGCTCATCTCTGGGTTCATGAACGGCACCCATGGCTTGAGTAAAAAAACAAGGCTAACATTTTAATGAAGCAGTGAGAGCATTTTTGCACACTGAGGTGCCAACGTACAGAAAATAATTGGGCAAATACTGCAAAAGGGGAAGTTTGGAGGCCTATGGAGAGAACTAGACAAAGAGAAGAGGAGTAAATGACTGACGAAATGAGCAGTATGAACGTAACCTGTGCCTTGCTCATCTGCACCTCATGGTTCACAACAAGAAGTGAGATGTTCTGATTTGATCTATCCATCGATGTTTTATAACAAAACCTTATTTCCTTAAATTTCCTTTGTCCTGCCAAAACTTCAAATGTCAATTTTAATGTCTATATTTTTCTAATTGATTTGCAGGAATAGTTGTTAATGGCACTATGAAATACAGTAATTTTCTTTTATTAAACGGGAGCCTTCCTGAAAGGCCAACAGGAAACCTGTCTCTAACATTTGTTAAAAATCTCAATAGTTATTCTTATGTAGAGACACCATGTCCAAGCCACAGATAATACCTTATTGATGCAGCAATCAAATATCTCTCCATCCCTTGATTCTTTTAAAGAAAAAGCTAGCTTTTGTTCATCGCAGGTTCTGATCCATAGTTTGTAGTCTGGTTCAGTGATTTCATCCTAGAGAGTGTAATTTTATCCCAGCAAAGAATTTTATCCTCTGTAGACAGTGGGGAGTTTATGAGAATAATTATGTCAGTAAATACCTTGGGTTCAGACCGAATGCCTGAGAGTATATTTTTCAGTTATACAAATTGAAATTCCAAATGTTCAGGAAGTCGGGGTAAGTGGACAGTCTGTTGCTGTGATTGTTGTAATTTATTTATTACCCACTGAGAGTACAATTGACTGATCACAAAGTGGTGCTAGACATGGAAGGACAGTCAAAAGTATCAGCATCAGCACCACAGTGTTCTTGCTATATCTCTGATCTGCACTCCCATTGGTCATCCCAGTCTGCTAGGACTGTGCACTTCTGTGTCTTAATATTTCTTCTAATGACCACTCCAGGGGCTCCCGTATCATTTTCATTCTTTCTTAGTCTCCCATTCTGCTATACTGAATCAAGTCCAAATATTAAAATTGTAAAATTAATGTGAGAAGGTTTATTATTGTAATCTAAATAACTCAATGAAGTGCTCGTGAGCCGCTTTGAATTTTAAAAAAAAAGTCGCTATGACACACATATCAAGGCAACAATCAGGTTGTCGTGCTGAACTCAAGTGCTAGTTTGCTGCATCATTAAATGGTTCTTGCAGGGGATTTCCCAAGTAATGTCCATCAATCATTGGGCGGCACGGTGGCTCAGTGATTAGCACTGCTGCCTCTCAGCACCAGAGACCCAGGTTTGATTCCAGCCTCAGGTGACTGTGCGGAGTTAGCACATTCTCCCCGTGTCTGCATGAGTTTCCTCTGGGTGCTCCAGTTTCCTTCCACAATCCAAAGCTTATGTGAACTGGACATGATAAATTGCCCATAGTTTTCAGGGATGTGTAGTTTAGGTGCATTACTCCGGAGTAAATATAGGGTAGGGGAATGGGTCTGTATGGGTTACTGTTTGGAGGATCAGTGTGGACTTGTTGGGCCGAAGGGCCTGTTTCCACATTATAGGGATTCTAGGATTTGCAATTTCTGAAAATGCTGGAATAGTATCAATTCCAGCGGGATCTGTTTATTTTACTGAGTTTTTGAGGAAGAAGGGACAACATGGAAATCTGTTCTGATAAATGGATAGCTGACCTGAAATGTACGGACATTCACAAAATTCATCTCAGGATAACAATGAAGGTGAAGGTCGAATTTTCTATCCACTAGGTTATGGTGCCATTGTCCAGCACGATTGTTACGTTGTTTGGATGCGTCCAGGGCAAAGGGACATAATCTTAAAAATCAGAGCCAGGCCTTTTGGGACAAAGGTTAGGAAGTGCTTCTTCTCACTAAGGATGAATAAGTGTGAAACTCTGTCCCTCAATTGTAAATCATAGCTCAATTAATGCTTTTAAACTGGAATCAGTATATATTTCTTGATAGGTTTAGTAAGGGTTAAACGGAGTTGGTATATAGATCAGCCATGATTTAATTGAACAATAGAACGTGCTCTCGGGATCAAAGGCCTACTCATGTTCTTATTTTCAAAACATCACTATGAGGGAATGTTAACTCATCACAACTTAATGTCTTAATGACAGTCCAACAGCACCATTGGGCCTGGGGAAGTGTTGCAGAAGTGCAGCTAATGTCATGAGTGTACATGTAAAACTCAACCACCTGCTTATGGGTGCTGTCACAAAGTGATTTACATAATATCCCTTTGCTTCGTATTGTTTCAATTAAACTGAGCTGAAGGATGAGCATTAATCAAGAAAACATGCCTCAAAGACGACAAATTTTACTGATGCGTTCTTTGTGTAATAGCTTACTAGGCAACACTGGTATCTTTTGTACCAGATGGTTGTGGATTCAACTTTTGCTCCAGAGTCTGCCTTTTAAAGTGGAAAGAGATCACACAGCCGTATTTCAAAGAATAACTGGTAATTCTCACCAGTGTCCAAACTAATATTCATCTCTCAATCAACTCATCTAAAATGAGAAGGATTATCTGGTTATTATTTGTAGAAATTTGCTATGTGCAAATTTGTTGTCATGTGAAAAAGACAGAAGATGTGTTCTTTCTGATTAACCATAATCAGTACATTTTTTAAGGAAAGAGGCTAAGGCAAATATATCCTTTCCTAGGTAGGGAGACCAAAATTGCATGCAGTACTCCAGGTTTGATTTCACCGAGTCCCTTTATAATCGCAGTAAGACATTTTTACTTTGAAATTTTTGTGCAACAAAGGTCAATAATATATCACTTACCTTCCTAATTGCTTGTCACATCTGCTTTCCACTTCCACTGACTGATGTACATGGACACCCAGATCTCCTTGTACGTAGACACTTTGCAATATTAAAATAATCATTTAAATAATACTCTACCTCTGTTTTTCTCACTGAAGTACATAACTTTACATGTAGGTATGTTGTATTACATTGGTCACGTGTTTGCCTACTCACTTAACATGTCAGAACCACCTTGAAGCCTCCTTGCATTTTCCTACGATTCACAATCCTGCCCAGTTTTGCATCATCAGCGTGTCAGCAATTTTTGATCCATGTCAATATGTTAGATTCTCTCTACCTAGCTCAATCCAGTCCCGTGGACTTTATTTTTCCCACTAACCTCTTATGACCAACATTACCAAAAGTTTCTGAAAATCCAAATGCACAACATCTACTCATTATCCCTTATCTATTCTACTAGTTACATAATCAAAATGCATCAGTAGATTTGTTAAGCATGTTTGCCTTTCATAAACCCCTTAGGTTTAATGGTTTTGTTCAGTCCTGTGAGAAAGCTTGACCTGGGTTAGAGACTAAATTAAGTACAAAACATGAAATAGATTTAGCAAATAAAGATTTGACTATTCTAGTAATTTTGTTGAGAAGTTGAGAAAAGTTGTAATGAGAGAGGGTCATTTATGGCATTGTGACTGTTGTTTCCAGTATTTGATAATTTGAAAATACTGCTCACCATTTTAGTGTGGTATCTGCCGAGAACAGCATGAGTGATTCTGCTAGTTCAAACAGTTCAGCACTTTTCACCCAATTCTATTTATAATCAAGGAAAATAAGGATAAAGGATCAAAACTCTTGTACTTTGAGAATTATTGCTAGTGTTTAATTAGCGCAAACAAAATGAACTGAGGAACCTTGTGTAAAACAAAATACATAGGATGGAGTGGTAGGGAAGTGGGATGGTGGTTATTTTTCCCTGCTTCTACAGTCAATAATCAGTCATGTAGCTAATGTTTGAGAGTAGGTTCATGTTAATTTACACTGTTCCATTACAAATGCACATTTGTGTCTTGTCAATTGGAACCAATTTAAGTTAATTTGTCAAGATTTATTTCCCATTAAAATTACAGTTTTTTTTTAAGAAAACAATATCTTCATTACTCAGGAGCAAAGTTTTTTTTCAATCCTTTACCATGTGACCTTTAGAATATAATGCAAGCATTTGTTGGTTCCTGATTGACATAAAGGTGAAATCATTATTTTTGTAGCCTGAATTCTATTTTCCACTCCCACCCCCCACACCCCAGTTCCCTACAGCCATTCTTCCTTCCTTACCTGAGCATAATGATGTGTATTAAATCTGCCAGTTTTACTGCCACTTATATTATGTGACCATTGGAATCTGGAATTATTAATTCTAATGCATCGCAACAGGCGCAGAAGACTGTTTATACTATGGGTTTCAATAGGACACAGATTCCAACAGGAGTTATCAGCAGCAGGGAAGGAATTACCATTAATAGCAAGTTAAATATCCAAACTACTTTTGAACCACAGTCACTGCTGTAAAGTAAGAAAAGATGCTGAATCTACAATTATTGGTGTAGTGGAATTACCAATAGGATTAAATATGCATAACAAAAATAGGTTTAACTATAGTGGCACAGACTGTTCAAGAAAGACAAGGCTGTGTATAAAAGAAAGTGGTCAACCTGTATTTGTCAGGAGCACCTGAGAGGTTAATGAACTTTCTATGAAAAGTTGCTTGTTGTAGAATTAGACTTTGCAAAAAAAAACCAAATCACAGCGAAAGTGGAGTATGCATTGGAGACCAGGGTGGCATAAAAAATGGGAATTTGCTCCATAAAGAAGTCAATTGCATATGAATGCTATTTTAAGGGGACACTTCAATCAACCTATAGTGAGCTAAAATAAACATTGTGTGGTTTAGAGCCAGAATAGGCAGAACATAATGGATGGCTACTGCTTGATGTACTTATGAAAATAAAGCCCTAAGAGGCAATGTTCATTTTAATTTGCTATTCATAAAACACTGAGAAACTAACATAAAGTGGAAGTAGTAGCACCCCTAGGTGACAGCAAATACAATGATAAAATCTAGTATCAGGGAGCTTGGTGCTGAGTGTCAGGATCAGCTCAGTAAAATGCAGAAGCAGATAATTTCAGAATGGATTTAAGGATATTCTTCTTATACACACAGTAAACAATGTGTTATTGTATCGACATTCAAATAGACCTGAAGAGGGTTTGAATTAGGTTTTATATGCTACAACAGTGACGCTACTTCATTGGCTGTAACACACTTTGGGGTTTCCCATGATTGTGGAAAGCGTGATATGAATATTAGAACATTACCTTTCTCATTCTTTAAAGGAGATGTGGAAAAGCAAAGGAAGTGAGTTCAGGGACTTGGTGACCATGTGCCTGAAGGTGCAGCCACCAGTGTTGGATCAAAGGGAGTGGGGAAATACAATAGAAAGCAGACGTAGAAGACACAGACTTCCTATTGGGTTCGAGGGATGGAGTAATTTGCAAAAAAGGAAGGACATACACCATGGAGGGATTTGCACTACAGAATGAGGATTTTTTACAAATCAAGACATACGCTATTTGATGGAAGACCTGGGTTAGCATAATGAGGTGGCAAAGGGGTAAGCAGCTGCTGAAGAATGTCAGCAACTCTGATAAGCCCTCTTCTGTGGGCTGTAATGTGAATTAATGCTGTGCCTAGGGAAATGGTGACAGTGCTTCCTCACAGCTTGGGGTCAGCTGTGATGGTCACTATCTGTTCAACTGGCAGTGGCGTTTGTGAAGAAGCTCCGAGTGGTTCTATCCACTTAGGCCCCGAGCCTGTGGTTGTCAATTGCCTGATGGTTGACATGGGACTCTCCTCGAGAAGCAGCAACGTCAACAACAAGTTGCATTTACATGCCACCTTCTATTTATTAATATCCCAAAAAATATTTCACCTGGCATTATCAAAAAGGCATGGACAATAGGTCTCTTTAGGGATGACCCAAAGTGTTTTCAAAATGATAGCTCTTAAAGAGCATCTTAATGACGAGAGAGAGAGAAGGGTTTCTGGGGTTTAGGAATGGAATTTTAGAACATGGCTGCTGAAGGCGCAGTTTCCATGAAGGAGCATTTGAAAATCAGGGATGTGGAAGAAACTAGAATTGGAGAAATACATACACCAAAAAGGGTCGTAGGGTTAGTGGAGTCTAGCAAACTAATAGTTGAATCAGATGCATATATGATACTGCAAGGCAAATGGTGATGGTTTGATCAGGCAGTCAGAAATGAAGCTATTAGGGTAGAACTGTGGCCAAAGGTTCTTCCTGCTTGGGGTAACAATACATGTAAATTACCAACCATTTATCCCAAATTTCATCAGTCAGGCAGTGTTTGCTTTAGCCATAGCAGTCATTCCATCCATTTTTAATTGAGAAAAACAAATCTTAAAACTGTGAAACATCATTATTATTGAGAACAAATTCTCTTCAAAACTGATTTAGAAAGGAAACCGTAAGTGTAGCAAATATGATTAGCAAGAGCAAATGGGAGAAAGTTTTATTTGAAAAGCAATTTGAACCACTTCTTGAAATTTCATGCACCTGACACCTATTTCTTGTATAAAAGCTTTGTGCAGAAGCTGCTTTCTTTAGTTCAAAAAACCTTAATTAAACATTTATTTAAAAGGCTGGTTTGCAAAAACATGGTTTAATGTATTAAGGCAGAAATTTGTCTGGGCAGTGGAGTGCTCTAAAGCCATTGCTTTAATTCAAACTTCTCACATTGAGTGGCTATAACCAGTGTGATACTGATTTGATCTGTTTGGTGAGCCATGAAAAAGCCATACCAAAAGAATGTGTAATAAATATTTGCAGCCTAGATTAATAGCTTAATGAAGAATGCAAGCTTCTCTACTGTATTTTCTGTTCTGATGATTTGTAATAGAAATGTTCATGATACCTTCTTAAAGAGACATTTAGCTTGTGGATATTGGAAAGTTGACAACTGGAAAGTAGCCTTTTGTTTCTTTACAGTGTGGCTGCTGCAAAACTGCATGCAGAGTGTTGATTCACTAATATTAGTTCCATGCTGTGCAGGACATTTCTATGATAACGATGACTTTTGCTCGCCACAGCTATTTTTGTTTTTCTTTAGCTAAAGAAGCATGTCCCTTCAGGTCTACTATCCAAGCTTGCAAAGAATCAAACCATCTTGGCCAATCAAAGATCTGCCTGATGACCTTTATCTCTTATCTCATCGTGATACATCTTGAAAGCGAGAGCTGGTTCGAGTCAGGATCAGGGGGGCCCCACCGTGGTGTGATGGAAGGTTCGAATCAAAGCAAATAGTGGCTCTTTGTACTTTTTTTCCACATGTCCTGCCAGTTTGCTGTATGGCTGCCACAATGGTAACACAGAGAGCAGCTTGATTTGCAGGGATTTACATGTGTGCTAATTAGAGTGGAATAAATGATTGGCTGCTCACTGCATTGCTGTAAAGGGTGCCCAGATGTACACACTATGTGAACATAATGTGCACGGGCATGGCGCATCAAAGTTTGTCAGCTGCATTACCTCAGCAGGCTTAGGGCCTGTCGGAGAGGATTTGCTGATAATCATCCCTGTGTTTCAGTACTTGACTTGGGGTGCGGGGGGAGGTGAATACAACCATTAAAGTTGTCAGCCACTATCCCGAAAATAAAACAGTTTTATAAGTTATTGTTAAATCTATGCAAAATGACTGAGAAATGTAAATTGGCAGTTAAATACAAGATTTACAGGAAAAAGGAATATTAAATTACTCATTGACCATGATATTTCCAATTCTTCAATACGATATTTGACAACTACAAGCCCTTCTGTGTCCAACTTACATTTGCAAAGAACACGGCACAAACTTTTTGGCTTAACTACATAACTTCTCGATGTGTATGCTGGTTGCTGTTTGATAGCATTTCAAATTTGACAGCCATAGCATATTGTTTATCTCTGTTTATAAGTACTCTGGATTTTTTTTTGGAAGTGGACGTTGCAATTGTTATTTTTCAGGCAAGTGCCTATCATGTACTGACTTTATAAATGCTTGATCATTATCTCCTTTTAAAATAATAGAAAATAGATATGTAGTCAAGTCAATAACATACTTTTAAAACAAACTGAGATCGCATTTTTCTGTTGTATTATTTGTTACACACATATTTTCTGTTTAATTTCCTGTTTTTATTCATAACAAGCAGTATTCTAAAGCTGGTGTAGGTTTGTTTTTAATGGTGTTAACATGCCTATTCCAGTTGATCTGGAAGAGGTAAAGGCTTACAGCTTTGCTAAAGAATTCCGTATAATTGGTTCAGCTGCATTGCTGACTAATACATCTCTTTTAGGTCCTACGTTATGACAGTGATAATACTTCTAAAGTACTTCATTGGTTGAAAAAAGCTTTGGGATATCCTGAGGCTATAAAAGCTGTTATATAAATGCAAGTTAATTAATTCACAATTGAAAGATGCCCTTCAGAATATCATATTCTTTGGTATGAATACGATAAGATTTGTTTTGGTTTCCATTTTGTTGTGTGTCAGCCAAGGCTGAATTGGCAGTTATTTAAAAAGCTGTAGGTTCAAGTCCTTATCCAGGACTTAATGCTTGACAATCTAAGCAGTCACTCCAATGTAATGCTGTACTGTCATTGGTGCTGTCTTTCAGTTGACATTTTAAATTGAGGCCTCTGTCTGCCATCTTGAAAAATGTCAAAGGTATAAAAGATTATTATAAAGAAGATCAGGAGAATTATCTCCAATGCCCTACTCAATATTTATCCCTCAATCAACATCACAAAAACAGATTTTCACGTCATTGTTGCTGTTAGTGGGAGATTGCAGTGTGAAAGTGTGCAGCTACACTTCCTATATTACAAACATGTGAACACTTCAAAATTTCTTCATTGGCCATAAAACAGTTTGTGATACCCAATGATTATGAAATAAGCTGTATAAATGCAGGTTTTGTTTTAACTAAATGCCAAGATCGGTTATCTCTGTTTCAATACGAAAGTTTTCCAAATTAACTTTTAACTTTTAATAGGTCCTTAACAAGCCTATGTTTCCGACAATGTAGAATATGCAATAACCAAGTTCAGATTTGTTCTTGATGGAAATATGACTTCTGTTATTTGCAACTATATTGACTATAAGTATTTTTTTGTTCATCTAAATTTATTCCAAAGAAAATTGCTTGCATTTTAATTGAGGAATGTGCAATAATTTTAAGTAGATGGGTTTATGCTTACTGACATCAAGTTGTACATAAAATTCTTGTTTGCTGCAATCTGGTCCATGGAAATCATGTATGAGCAATAAATCTTTCATATAATTTGCTTATGCTAACTGCCTCAGTTCATCTTATACTGAAATTCTCATCTATGTCTTTGGTACATCTGGAGATAAGTATTCTAATATTGTCTTGGCTGGCTTCCTATCTCCCACCCTACTTAAACATGGGCTCATTGAAAATCTTGTTCTCTACCACCCCCTTTTCTCCCCTATATCTTGATACTAACCATTATTCAACTGTCATCTCTCTCTTCTCACTGGCTTAACACGGGTTTTTGGTCCAGCAATGCCTTGGTTTTATAGCTCTAAATTGTAGTTTTCAAATCTCTCCATGGTCTCACTTCCTTCCTATCTCTATAACCTGCTTTAGTTTTGCAAACTATGGAAATATGTCTAGTCCTCTAATTTTAAGACCTGTGCACACAAAAGTTTAATCTATTACTGGGGCTATACCTTCACCTACTTTTAGCTATACAATTCCCTCCCTAATCCTCTCTACCTCTCCACTACTTTCTTTAAGATGCTTTTAAAAACAACTTCTCTGACCAGATGTTTTGGTCTTCTGGTTCAATATGTTCTTTGGTATCTCAGTTCAAATATTGTTTGATAATATTCATGTGAAGTGCTTTGAAATTTATTCACACATTAGAGATGCTATATAAATGCAATTTATATAAATGTTATTGCTATCAAACCCTGGCATTAGACAGCCTCACAGTCCCTGTCACTGACTCATTTTATTCTTTTCCCAACACCTCTGAGCCTCTCCAAGCTTTGCCCCACAGCCTGTTTCTCCCAAGCAACTTCAGCTCACTGCTAGTTTTTGGTTCCAGTTGTTGGTTGCATACCTCTCTTCTTCCGAAGCTAGTACTCTGCTCACCTATTTTCTCGTACTAAAAAAGACATGCTCGGATGTTCAATATTGTATTGGTTGAGGGACAATACAATATTTCTGTAGCTGTTAATGACAACATTTACTGTCAGTTATATGACAGTTTCAACATAGCCAGTTCATAGGAGCGTTCATAGTGTCATAGAGTCATAAAGCATGGAATTGGGCCCATCAGTACAACTTATCCATTTGCATATGTTTGACCCATATCCCTCTAAACTTTCCTAACCATGTATCTGCCAGTTGTCTTTTAAATGTTGAAATTACACTTTCTTTAGAAGCTAATTCTATACATATATACACCACCCATTGTGTGAAAAGTTGCCCCTCCGGTTCCTGTTAAATCTTTCCCCCTTCTCCCCTTAGTTTTGGATTCCCATACCCTGGAGAAAGGACTTTGGCTGTTCACCTTATCTATGCCCCTCATCATTTTATAAACCTCTGTAAGGTCACCTCTCAGGCTCCTTCATTCCAGGGAAAATAGTCCCAGTCTATCTAGCCTATCCTTAAAACACTCAAACCTTCCAGTCTCAGTAGTATCCTTGTAAATCTCTTCTGCACCCTTCCCAATTCAATGACGTCCTACTTATTAGCAGGGCAACCAGAATTTATGCAGTACTTCAAATGTGGCCTTACCAAATGGTTTTGCACAGTTGTAATGCTACATCCCAACTCTTGTACTCAAAGCTCTGATCAATGAAGGCAAGCTTGCCAAATGCCTTCTTCACCAACCTATTGATCATTTTCAAGGAACTATGTACCTGCACTCCTAGATCTTTCTGCTCAATAACACTCCCCAAAAATCTACCATTAACTGTGTAAGTCCTGCCCTGGTTTGTCTTACTAAAATGCAATAAATCATTTTTATCTGAATTAAACTTCATCTATCATTCCTCAGCCCACTGGCCCAGTTGATCCAGATCCATTGTACTCTTAGATAACTTCCTTCATTGTCCACTATACACTAATTTTGGTGTCATCCACAGACTTATTAACTACCCTTCCTGTATTCTCATCTGAATTGTTTATATAAATGATGAACAACTGTGAACCCAGCACTAATGCTTGCGGCATACCACTCGTCATAGGCCTCCAACCTGAACAGCAACCCTGTACTACCATCTCCTGTTTCCTACTGTCAAGCTAATTTTGTATCCAATTGGCTAGCTGTCCCTAGATCCCATGTGATCTAACCTTACTAATCAGCTTACCAGGCAGAACCTTGCCAAATGCCCAGCTGAGGTCCATATAGACAATGCCTGCTGCTCTGCCTTTATCTAGCTTCTTGGTCACTTTTTCAAAAAAACCTGATTAAATTTGGGAGATATGATTTCCCATGCACAAAGTCATGCTGACTATCCCTAACCAATCCTTGCCTTTCCAAATGCACGTCGATCCTGTCACTCAGAATCCCTCCCAACAACTTTTCTCACCACTGACATTAGGCTCACTGTGTTTCTCAAACCCAATTTGACTTTGCACCACTCAAGGAGCTATTAAGACAGGTGACCATAGGTTGTTGAAAAGTAGATTTTGAGAAATGTTTGTGAGGAGGAGAGAGAAGTAGGGAGGCAGAATGGATTAGTGCGGAAATCCTGGAGCATAAAGACTGGCAGCTGAAGCACAGCTACTTATGATAGGGAAATGAAAATCAGAATTTAAAAAAAAAATTCACTCATGGGATGTGGGTGTCACTGGCTAGGATAAATTATTGTCCATCCTTAATTGTCATTGATAAGGTGGTGGTGAGCTGCCTTCTTGAATCACAGAAGTCCTTAGGATGTAGGACATCCACAGTTCTATTAAGAAGTTCTAGTTCTTGTGTCCAAACGAATGGTGTGTCACTTGGAGGGAACTTCCAGGTGGTGGTGCTCCCATGGATCGACTTCCTTTATCTTTTCAGCTGACAGAGTTTGTGGATTTGGAAGGTGCTTTCTTAGGTGTCTTAGTGATCACTGCAGTGCATCTTGTAAATGGTACACACTGCTGCTACTGTGATGGTGGTGAAGGGAATGAATATTGAAGGAGTTGGATAGAGTGCTGGATAGTTATAGAGTCATAGAGATGTACAGCTCGGAAACAGACCCTTTTGGTCCAACTCATCCATACTGACTAGGTATCCTAAATTAATCTAGTTCCATTTGCCAGCACTTGGTCCATATACCTCTAAACCCTTCTTATTCATATACACGTCCAGATGACTTTTAAATTATAGTGTCAAGCTTTTGAATGTTGTTAGAGCTGCAGATATGCAGGCAAGTGGGGAGTATTCCATCACATTGCTGACTTGTGTGTTGGAGATAGTGGACATGCTTTGAGGAGACTGGAGGTGAGTTACTTGGTGAGTAACTAGTTTCTGACCTGCTGTTGTTGGCACTGTGTTTTCATGGCTAGTCTAGTTCAGTTTCTGGTCATGGTACTCCTTAAGTGTGGAAAATGAATTATTCCTCAATAGTAATTCTATTGAAGGTCAAGGGCTGATTGTTAAATTCTCTCATTCGAGATAATCATTGTCTTGCACCTGTATGAATCTTTGACAAGTCAGAATATTGACCATGTTTGGGCATAGACTGCTTCAGTATTTGAGGAGTTATTGATGTAGCTGAAAATGATTGGAGCCAGGACACTCTTAGGATTCCAGCCGAAAAGAGGTGACTGACCTCTATCAACAACAAACATTTTCCTGTGTGCCAGGTATGACTCCAAAAGGCAGAGAGTTTTCCCCTGATCCCATTCATTCTGGTTTACTTCTTGAGTCCACACTCGATCAAATGTTACATTGATATTATGGGCAGTCACTCTAACCTTCCGTCTAGAGTTCCTCTCTTTTGTCCATTTTGAAGTTAGGAGCTGAGTAATCCTAAGAGTCAGTGAGCATGCCATTACCAAGCAATTGCTACTTGATAGCACTGTTTACATGTTGTAGCTTAACCAGGTTGGCATTTCATTTTTTTAAGGAATGCCTGGTGCTACTCTTAGCATGCCCTTCTGCATGCTTCATTGCACCAGTTTGATTCCCTGGTTTGATTGTAATGATAGAGTGGGCGTATGGTTTGGCATAAGGTTGCAGGTTATATTTTAGCACAATTCATTTCCCGATGACTCATGAATGTCCATTCTTCAGCTGCTGCTGGATCTGTTTCAGATTATTTAGCCTCATAGTAGTGCTTTACCACATGGAGGATGTAGTCATTGTGGGCTTCATTTCCATAACGATTGTGCAGTGGTCAATCCGACTGCAGACGACATGCAGCTGGGTGGGCAGGGTGAACTGTGAGGAGGATGCAGAGATGTTTCAGTTTGATTTGGATATTATGAGTGAGTGGGCAAATACATGGCAGATGAAGTATAATGGTCATAAATATGAGGTTGTCCACTTTGATCACAGAAACAGGAAGGAAGGTTATGATATGAATTGTGATAGTTTAGGAAATGGATAGATACAACAAAATCTAGGTGTCCTTGTAATCACTAAAAGTAAGCATGCAGGTGTAGCAGTGAAGAAGGCAAATTATATGTTGGCCTTCATAGTGAGGGAATTCAAATGCAGGAACAAGGATGTCTTGCTGCAGTTGTTCTGTGCCATGGTGAGACTACACCTGGAGTAGTCTGTGGTTTTGATCTCCTTATCTGAGGAAGGATGCTCCAGCTATGGGGAGAGTGGAATGAAGGTTTATCAGACTGATTCTATGATGGAAGAAGTGATGTATGAAGAGAAACTGGATCTCTTAGAACTGTGTTAATTG
This sequence comes from Hemiscyllium ocellatum, assembly GCF_020745735.1. NCBI lineage: Eukaryota > Metazoa > Chordata > Chondrichthyes > Orectolobiformes > Hemiscylliidae > Hemiscyllium > Hemiscyllium ocellatum. The sequence continues at coordinate 43,918,688 of NC_083404.1, forward strand.
AGTTAACAATGAGAGGGGAATCTTATGAAAACCTATAAGCAGGACTGGATGGTGTAAATTCAGGAAGGATAATCCCAATGACTGGGGAGTCCAGAACCAGGGGTGACAGTTTAGGGATATGGGTTAGACCATTTAGGACTGAGTTAAGGGGAAATTTGTTGTCATACACAGTGGTGAATGTGTAAAATGCTCTGCCACATGGTTGAGGCCAAAACATTGAATATTTTCAAAGACGTGCTTGATATAGTCTTGGAGTTAAAAGGATTCATGGGTATAGGGAAAAATGAGACAGTACTGAGTTGAATGATCAGCCATGATCATAATTAATGGTAGTGCAGGCCGTAGAGCCAAATGGCCTAATCCTGTGATTCTGTGTCTGCTGATACTGTCATCGACAAATGCATTTGTGGCAAGCAGGTTGGTGAGGATGAAGTCAGGTATAGGCTTTTCTTCTTTCTATCACTTTACTACTTATGCAGACCCAGTCAAGCAACTCTGTCCTTTCGGACTTGATCAAGTTCCCCAGTAGCCTTGCTGCCAAGTTATTGTGATGGACATTAAGGTCTGCCACCCATAGTCATTTTGCTTCCTTGCCAGCTTTCATGCTTTCCTCCAAGGGCTGTTCAATGTGGAAGTGTAATGATACATGAACCAGGGGCTGACGAGCAGGAAACAGACAATGGGGAAAGGTTTTAAACTCCCATCATATTCATCCATATGCAGTTGGAACTGGCCTCATTTTTTTCACTGTTGTCTGTCTGCTATGCCAGTGAAATTAGTTATATTAAAATTGTTGATAAAGTGTTGGTTATGATCATTAAGTTTTTTTCTAGTTTATAATTAAACTCTTTGTGGAATTATTTAAGTGTTTTAATTTTATTTTTATTGATCATTTGCATGTTTTGCCTTTTATGTGTGATTAAGTATAACATTTTGTTACTCTTATATTTTGTAAGAATACTGTTAGTTTTGGTATATGTAATGCTGGACCCTGCTCTTGCACCATATACAGTACTTACATCAGTTTATGACCATCACATTATTCGCGCAATTATTTGCAATATAATGGCTTGATTGTATAGCTCTTGCCATAATGACTTAAAACTAGACTTGGAAATCAATTAAAATTGCTTCATAAAACAATCTTAATTCTCTATTATACTGCATAATTTCTTTTCTCCCTCTTCTGATAATTAGATTTAATTACATTATCACCACAAGTGGTTAAGATATTTTCTACGGATAAGTTTACATCAATTTAATCATCTTTGCCATATATCATCCAGTTTTATGTTTAACCCTGGTTTAAAAGCACACAAATGAATTGCAGTTTAGTTGAACACAAAGTAATAAAAATTTAAATGAAATGAATATGTTTGTGAAAACTGCAGACTCAATTATCAACTACATCTGTACAGCAATGCAAAGTTTTGAATAAAACAATTATGTTGAAGATGGTGCAGCATTGAACTTAAGTAAGGTGAAGCACGAAGATACTCTGTTGAATCATTTTATTTCGGTTGCCATGGGATCCTTTGAAATTTCGTGGTGAGGGAACTTGATATTATGGAAGGTAATATCGTCCAAGCAATCATCTGTGATGACAACATTTGATGTGGGGGCAGGAATTTTGTTATTTCTGCATGGATATATTCTTTGTGTTCAACTATTCCTTGTTGCCAACACTTAATATTGTTGTATATTTAACCTAGCCAATCTGTTCTTTGTCAGTTATTTTCCCCTCCTCTGCCTTCCTGAAGGCAGAGACCAAGATTGATTGGGAACTTTGCTCATTTTGTAAAATACGTTTGTTTCTAACCTAGGTGTTACAACATCAAGTAACCCATAGGAAGTGTTGTCACCCAGATTTTCTTACATTTGCTGCCTTTGAGCAAAGGTCCATAATGAGACGATGGCTGAATTTAAACAGCTTGAGATACATCAGAATTTGTACGGTCAAGTATTCTCATTTTTAAATCTTTCAACAAATTATTTGGATAGGAATATTAAAAAGCAAAGTCAACTGGCATGTTATATAGCGGAATTCGATTTTCAAAATCCTTCATGCACATTCTTCAGTAATGGGTTTCTGCTTTAAAAAAAGTCCTTTAATAATGTTGCGATTCAACAGGTTACCATTGTTGCCTTTGAGTCAGAGAGTTGGTGATACAAGTTCCACTCCATAGCCTTGAACACAAAATACAGATTTACACTGCAGAGAGATACCACTGCAACGTCTGAGGTGCTGTCTTTCAAAATGTGGTCTCATAAACTGTCAGACTACTCAGCATTCCCAACCTTGAACCGGTTTTACCTTCATTAGCATTCTATGAATACTCATTAAAACCTCAATCTGCTGGAATTATGTTGACAGATGCAATTTAATAGTCTTTAAATGGGCTGTATGCGTCTTGCAGGGTAGACTGCACCCTCCCACACCTGGTAAATACAGTGCTTTATCAGCTTCTCAAACAAGCTGACTTGTTGCATTAACAGCAGAACACTTTTGATTAAGTTCCTCACCATCTAGGTTTACTATATATCAGGCTTCCACATTTGGATTCATTTCAGAACTCAAGGTGAAGGCTGACTGGCCTATTAGTCTGCCACATCGATGCAGTGCATTGGCTTATTTAAGCACTGCTGTTTCAGGGCAGGCATGTATGCCTCAAATAAAAAGCAGAATCAACTTAAAGGAGTCATTAAATAAATGGGTGGGGGGGGGGGGGGGGGAGTGTGCAATTTAAAAGGGGGATAAACAGCAGAGGTAAAGTAAAAAGGTGTGCAGAATACAAAGTTAATCTGGTGAAAGCAAGTTAAGGAGCAGCAGAGCAGTGGAACTCCTAACATCAGCTTCCACTGCTTATTGTCTCTTTTCCCCATCTGTCTTGGGCTCTCCCCTAAGCAATTAAATTTACATCCTCTCTTGCTCTGGATGGTCCCACTACACTGCTGCTCCTTAACTTGCTTTCCCCAGATTAACTTTGTACTCTGCACACCTTTTTCTTTACCACTCAGTAGATTACAAGTGTATTTGTGAATTCATGGATGCTATTTGTTTGAAAGTTGTTCAGTTTGTGAAGTTTGTGATGAGTCAGACTACCCAGCTGCTAGATCCTGGAACATTATGTTGTACATTCAACCACGGATCTGGTGAAGTGTAATGTGCCAGAGTAAATACATTGTCTCAGAATAAAATATTCCCTACAACATTCTGTAATGTTCAATTTGAGAATGAGAAACTTGAGTCAGAAACAACTGCTGCTAACTTAAATAAGGGTAATTAAATAGGAATAGGACTGAGTTGGCTGGGGTGGACTTTGAAGGGATTTAGCAAAAATGTCAGTTGATGAACAATAGCAGATGTTTAAAAAAATGTTCATAACGTATGAAAAGATAGATCCCTGTGAGGGAGCAAGATTTTAGAAAGAGAAAAACCTGAATATGGTTAACGAGTGAAGTTAAGGACAATATCAAATTGAACAAAAAAGCATATAATGGGAGAGATTAGTCATAAATCAGAGGATTAGGAAAGTTTTTAAAGCCAACAAAAAACAACCAGAAAATAATAAAGAAGCAAAAAATAAACTGAGGACAAACTGGCAAGTAACATAAAAACAAGCAATAAGTTCTTCAAATCTAAAAGAAGGAAGAGACAACAGTGAACTTAGCAACCTAAGAGAATGTGGCCAGGGAAATAATGATGGGGAGTCAGCAATTGGCAAAGGACTTGAACAAATACTTTGTACAGTTTTCACTGTAGAGGATACTAATAGTATTCAAAAACACTAAATAATCAAGGGGTTAAAGGGGAGGAGGAAATAAACACAAAACTATCGCTGGAAAAAGAAAACTAATAGGGCTAACAGGTTACTATAGGCCAATTAGCAGACCATCTATCATTGGGAAAATGTTAACATCTATTATAAAAAGATGTAATAACAGAGCCTTTAGAAATACCTTGTAATCTAGAAGAGTCAGCATGGCTTCATGAATGTAAAATCATGCCTGACAAGTTTATTGCAGATCTTTGAAGAGGTATGTTTGGGTGGTATAGAAACCATGAGTAGCCAATTTGGCTCTTCAAACCTGCTCTGCCATTTAATATGATCATGTCTGATTCTCTATCTCAGTCCCATTTTCCCACTTTCTCACCATACCTCTTGATACCTTTAACATCTGAAAATGTATCCATCTCTCATTCTTGTTTATACTCAGTTAGCCAGCCTCCACAGCCTTCTGTGGTTAAGAATTCTACAGGTTGACCACCCTCTGAGTGAAGCAATGTTTCCTCATCTCAGTCCTAAATGACTCACTCCCTGTCCTGAGACTGTGAATCCCGGTTGTAGACTCAACAACCCGGGGAATTTCCTCCCTGGTCTGTTCATCCCTGTTAGAATTTTTTATAAGTTTGAATCAGACCTCCTCTCATCCCTCTAAACTTCAGTGAACACAGGGCCATTTGAAACAATCTGTCCTCATACAACAGGTCTACTATCCCTGCATCAGCCTATTGAACTTCTGCACTCACTCTGTGATGAGTATATCTTCTTTTAGATAGGGAAACCAAAATGGCACACGATACTCTCTGGGTATGTCTATGTTACTGCAGTAATACATCTCATTTCTGAACTCTCATCGTCTTGCAATGAAGACTAACATAACATCTGTCTATTGCTTATTGCACCTGGCTGTTTACATTAATTGATGTATACAAAGATATCCAGACTCAATTTTACAAACACATTTCTTAATGTATTACCATTTAACTTCTACTTGGCCTTTCTTTTCACTCCAAAATGTATAACTTGGCATGTATCCATGTTTATTAGCAAGGCTAGAGGATTGGCTCACAAATAGAAAACAGAGTTGGGATCAAGGGGGCATTTTCAGATTTAACCTGTAACTAATGGATAGGGATCAGTGCTAAGTCCACAAATATTTATAATTTGTATTAATGACTTGGATGACGGAAGAGAGTGTGCAATTGCCAAGTTTGTGGATAACAAAATTAGGTAGGAAGGTAATTAGTGAGAGTGTCACAAGGAGTGTATAGAACAAATGGACAGGTTACGTGAGTGGGCAAAAACTTGGCCGGTAGAATGTAACATAGGAAAATGTTAGGTTATACACTTTGGCAATAACAACAGAAGAGCTGAATACTGTTAAAGTAGGGGAATACTGCAGAAAGCTGCAGCACAGAGGGATTTGGATTAGACCAAGTTTCTGGACATTAGAAGAATGAGAGGAGACCTTATTGAAATATAGGGTTAGGTTTAGAGTTAGAGTTAGCCTTCAGTTGATCCTTATTACAGAAGTTTCTCATTCCTGGAATTGAGCTTGCAAATTGCTTCTGCACTATCTCCAATGCAAACACTTGTTTCCTATAATGTGACACCACAGTTATACAAAATATTTGAGCTACCCCTTGTGTTACAGTATAGGATATAATCTCAGAGAAAAGGGTCATCCTCTATTGATTGAGGAATTTTTTTTTTCTGTGGCTGTGGCTCTTCATTTTTCACAGGTCTGTGTTTGTGATTTAGGGGTTCAGAGAAAAATGTGCTGGTATTGTTGCCAAAGGTGAGAATTCCGATATTGTGTCAACCCCTGTCTTGGCATGTAATGCGAGTTCTTGGCCTGCATAAAGGTAGAGTCATTAAGCAACATTACAAAGTATTTATGAATAGTTTTCCTGTACTGATAGGTAGTGATAAAGATGTAAACCATGAGAGCTGCAATTGTTTGTGTGTATTCCAAGTAAGAAGAAACTGGCCTGGGGCTAGTTCTTACTGAGAGGGACCTGAACAAAAGGTGTCCATGTGTGGCAAAAGTACTGGAGTTGATGGATTTCAGTAAGTCTTTAAATTATGCATATGCCCAATATTTGTCACTATCAATATAGGTATTGATACTCAAACCATCTTTTGTGGAAGTGTCCTTGTACCATTCAAGGCTTAGTGAGAAGGAATGGTGATATGTAGGTTGTCTGCGTTGTGGTGAAAGCTGAGTGAGCTGGTGTTGTGTCTGTTGCTGAGTTTTGCAGTTCTCTTTCAGTTTAAAATGTGAGCAATAACTGATATGCAGAATAGCTGTATTCTTCGGAGTCTAACATGGGTTGGTGCAATAAAGAGAGAGACATTGATTAGATATGATACATGTGTTTAAAATGCCTGTCATAGAACATAGAACATTACAGCACAGTGACAAATGTTGTCGCCTTACACTTGACACATCTGCTACACACACTAGAATTTAACAGGATATGCAGGAAAGCACTTGACCACAGAGGGGGAGCCCATTTGTTCACAAGAATTAAGGATATCTGTTCTTAGTGTCAGTGGATCAGTATAAATAAGGCAATAACATTTGTTTACTTGTGGAATATGTGTCAGTACTTCCTTTTGACTCCGAGGGCTGGAAGGTGCATCTATTTTACAGGTGGATGTTGGATAACTGAATTTCTGGTTTATATTGAAGACTCTTAACAAAATTCATATTCAATAGGAAAAGAACTTGTAATTTAATAAGCTGAGTGGAATATGCATGTCATAGAACAATCCTGATACATTTTCATGGAAACCACACGGAGCAGATTTGAATCTATGAAGCTTAACTCCCTAATCTGGACTGTTCTGGAATGTGAATGTCTCATTACCCTTACAAGCTAGGAAAACCCAAAGGCTGAAACTGAGATGGTAAAAAAAGTTGGAAGATGTTCAAACGTGTGTATGTGTGTGAGAGTGAGTGAGAGAGACAGGATGGAAAGATTAATTCTTTGTGGTCTGATTTGAGTGTACACTTGCTTATTGTGAATTGAATGTTTGTGCGTTGTTCCCTGGAGCTTGAGATCTGGGAATGTTATGAATTTAATTTGCATTTTGGGAATCTAAGATGATTTTTAAAAGAAGCCATATTGTAGGACAATGATGCTAGACATGTTAGCTGTGCAAGGTTACCTCATGAGCTTTTCCACATAGTTTAGACTAGTCACTTGTTATGATGTACTGTTAAAAGGGAGGTTTATCGAGCTAAGGCATTTGGCCATTTGGCCTGGCTTGATCAGGATTTCCCACTTTGGTGTGCATGCAGCTTAATTAGTCAAGCGTACTCAGACCTGTCAATTAGTTTCTCTTCCTCAACAAACTTTTGCCATTTTATTTCTGCTTATCTGATTAATGACATATGGTGTTTTTTGTAATCTCAGTACTAATTTCTGTATAAAGACAGCAATAAGAGGAGTAGCCTGAAAGAACTCTTGGGGGAAGAGGTGGCACTGCTACTCTGCTAATGGTTTTAGAACCTTAGCTCAAGCCTGGCTTGTAGGTATCAATGTTATAGTGTAACATTGATGCCATTGGTAAATAAAGGTAATAAGTTAAACTAAACTGTCTGTGAGAGTTTTATATTCCAGACTGCCACAGGGTACGATCTCTGGGATGAACCAAGAGAGGCTTACAGATTGAGACCATCAGGGATTCCCTGAACCATCGTACTTTAACAGCAGTACAGGCCCTTTGGCCCTCGATGTTGCGCCGACCTCTGAAATCAATCTAAAGCCCACCTAATCTACACTATTCCATTATCATCCATATGTTTATCTAATGACCATTTAATGCTCATAATATTGGTAAGTCCACTTACTTTTGCAGGCAGGACTTTCCACACTCTTACTGTTGTCTGAGTAAAGAATCTACTTCTGACATCTGTTCCCCCTCGATTTAAAGCTACGTCCCCTCGTGCTAGCCATCTCCATCTGAGGAAAAAGGCTCTCACTGTCAACCCTATCTAACCCTCTGCTGTAGACTTCTATGGTTATGATGAGCTCAATGACACCTTTTATCTCCCCCCGCAATTTTGTCCCCTCATCGCCTGTCACTGTCTACTTATCTAATCCTCTGATCATCTTGTATGCCTCTACTAAGTCACCTCTTAACATTCTCTCTAATGAAAACAGCCTCCACTCCCTCAGCCTTTCCTGATAAGAACTTCCCTCCATACCAGGCAACATCCTGATAAATCTCCTCTGCACCCTTTTTGATGCTTCCACATCCTTCCCATAATGTGGCGACCAGAATATAGAATATTACAGCACTATACAGGCCCTTTGGTTCCACAGGTCAGTCTAATATCGAGAGCCAATCTGAAGCCCACCTAACCTACACTATTCCACTCTCATCCATATGTTTATCCAATGACCATTTCAATGCCCTTGAAGTTGGCGAGTCTACCACTGTTGCCCAGGCAGTGTGTTCCACGCCCCTACTATTCCCTGAGTAAAGACACTACCTCTGACATCTGTCACATATCTATCACCCCTCAATTTAAAGCTATGTCCCCTCGTGCTCGCCATCACCATCCTAGAAAAGTGTCTCACTGTCCACCCTATCTAATCCTCTGATTTTGTTATAATATGTCTCAATTAATCATCTCTCAACCTTCTATCTAATGAAAACAGCCTCAAGTTCCACAGCTTTTCCTTCTTAAGACCTTCCCTCCATACCAGGCAACATCCTAGTAAATGTCCTCTGAACCCTTTCCAAAGCTTCCACATTTATGGGCGGCACGGTGGCACAGTGGTTAGCACTGCTGCCTCACAGCGCCTGTAGACCCGGGTTCAATTCCCGACTCAGGCGACTGACTGTGTGGAGTTTGCACGTTCTCCCCGTGTCTGCGTGGGTTTCCTCCGGGTGCTCCGGTTTCCTCCCACAGTCACAAAGATGTGTGGGTCAGGTGAATTGGCCAAGCTAAATTGCCCGTAGTGTTAGGTAAGGGGTAAATGTAGGGGTATGGGTGGGTTGCGCTTCGGCGGGTCGGTGTGGACTTGTTGGGCCGAAGGGCCTGTTTCCACACTGTAAGTCTAATCTAATCTAATCCTTCCTATAATGCGGTGACCAGAACTGCACACAATACTCCAAGTGTGGCCACACCAGAGTTTTGTACAGGAGCAGCATGACCTCATGGCTCTAAAACTCAAACCCTCTACCAGTAAAAGCTCACACACTATACGTCTTCTTAACATCCCTATTAACCTGGGTGGCAACTTTCAGACATTTGTGTACATCTTCCATGTGCCAGTCATCTAAAATGACATGAGACAGTCTTGGAAAGCTTACTAAGAAAGGATGGAGTCTTAGAAATCTACACCACAGAAAAAGGCCCTTTGGCTCATTGTTTTTGACCGGCTTGGATGCAATCACCTGACTATTCAAATCCCATTTTCTGGCACTTGGCCTGTAGCCTTGAATGTCTTGGCATTGCAAGTACATATCTAAATACTTCTATGAGAGTTTCTGCCTCTATCACCCTTACAAGGAGTGAGCTCCAGATTTCCACCACCATCTGGGTGAAAATGTTTTCCCTCACATCTCCTCTAAATCTTCTGCTCCTTAATTAAAATCTATGTCCCTTGGTCAATGATCCCTCCATCAAGGGGTCAGGATTTCTTTCGTCAACCTAATCTATGCCTCTTTTATTTTCCACATCTCAAACATATACATCACAGTTATGTTCTCTGTTTCCTGTTCTCTAAGGAAAACAACCTCAGTCTGTCCAATTGCTTTTCATAGCTGAAACTCTGCAGTTTAACCAATGACCTGGTATATATCCTCTGCACCTGTCCAGTACTATCATATCCCGCCTGTAATGTAGATTCCAGAACTGTGGCCTAACCAACATTTGATACAGTTCCAGCAAAACATTCCTGCTCTGAACCTTAATGCCATGATAACAATGGCAAGTATCCCAAATGCCTTCTTAGCCACTTTACCTTTCTGTCCTGCTATCCTAAGGTATTCATGCACACCAGGGTCCTTCTGATTCTTGGTGCTGTCCCCAGGGCCCTACCAAAGAGGTATAGTTAGTAAGTTTGCACATGACACCAAAATTGGAGGTGTAGTGGACAGCGAAGAGGGTTACCTCCGATTACAACTGATCTTAACCAGATGGGCCAATGGGTTGAGAAGTGGCAGATGGAGTTTAATTCTGATAAATGCGAGGTGCTGCATTTTGGGAATGCAAATCTTAGCAGGACCTATACACTTAATGGTAAGGTCCTAGGGAGTGTTGCTGAACAGAGACGTTGGAGTGAAGGTTCATTGTTCCTTGAAAATGGAGTCACAGGTAGATAGGATAGTGAAGAAGGTGTTTGGTATGCTTTCCTTTATCGGTAAGAGTATTGAGTACAGGAGTTGGAACGTCATGTTGCGGCTGTACAGGACTTTGGTTCGACCACTGTTGGAATATTGCATGCAATTCTGGTCTCTTTCCTATCTGAAGATGTTGTGAAACTTGAAAAGGTTCAGAAAAGATTTACAAGGATGTTGCCAAGGTTGGAGGATTTCAGCTATAGAGAGAGGTTGAATAGGCTGGGGCTATTTTCCCTGGCACGTCAGAGGCTGAGGGGTGACCTTCTAGAGGTTTACAAAATCATGAGGGGCATAGATAGGGTAAATAGATAAAGTCTTTTCCCTGGGGTGGGGGAAGTCCAGTACTAGAGGGCATAGCTTTAGGGTGAGAGAGGAAAGATATAAAAGAGACCTAAGGGGCAATTTTTTCACGCAGAGGATGGTACATGTATTGAATGAGCTGCCAGAGGAAGCGGTGGAGGCTGGTACAATTGTGACATTTGAAAGGCATTTGAATGGGTATATGAAGAGGAAGGGTTTGGAGGGATATGGAACTGGTGCTGGCTGGTGTGACTAGATCGGGTTGGCATGGACGGGTCAGACTGAAGGGTCTGTTTCCGTGCTGTACATCTCCATGACACTCTGTATTTCCTTGTCATGCTTTTTCCTGCCTAGTGCATGCCTTACATTTATCTGGACTGAATTTCATTTCTCACTGATCACTCCATCTGACCAGCCTGCCTAAGCCCTCCTGTAGTTCAAGACATTGCTCCTCACTATTTAATTATAGGGCATGAAGAATTTTGTAGAGAGATTGATTTAGTCTGGCACACCACAGCTGATCATTCCTCCTTTGCATCCAGTCATGCTTCCAGAATGATTGCACACTGACTGCCTTAGCCATCTCCACCCACCCTGCCTGTCTTCAGGTGACATGGCATCTTGGTGCCATTCCAGTGGAATTGAATATCCTTGAACTCTTCAACATTTTCCAGCAGCAACTCTAGGGATTGGCCACTAAATTTGTGGCTGATGTCTGCCTCTTCTCTGCCATCTCTAGTGCCAATATACAACATCCACTAATGGTCCTGGGGTTCAGAGACTGTAGTTCAGCCTAGGTGCCTTTTAAATACAGTGTCGGGAATTTGGAGTTGGACATGTCTTGGTGTTGTGCCCATATATGCATATGTCATGAGGTTTAAAGAATATACTTGCACAAGAATCCCTGTCACCTTCCACTGCCAAAAGAAAAGTGGAAGTACCTTCCTTTTTTCATATCTGCCATAACAGAACTTCCTCAGAAGATACAATTCTGCCTTAAAGTGCTATTTCACAGATGAACCGGGGAGTTACCCCAATGTACTTGCCAATGTGCAGCCCCAAAAAAGCCAGCATGACTAAAACAGGTGATCTGTTACCACGTTTTTTGATTGTAGGAGCTTTTTGTGCATAATTGGCTAATATGTTTCTGACATTACAACAATGCCTATACATCACAGGTTCTTCAATGTGCTCTGCCTCTGTAAAAGGTAATTTACAAATGCAAGTCTTTTTCTTTCACTACAGTATTTCAATGCTAACCTGGCTTTATATTTCTCAGTGTCTCCCTATGATTGTTCATCGTTGAACAAGGGAAATCTTCTTACTGTAGCATGCATGATAACAAATCAAATAAAAATCTTTGGATAATAGTTCATCCATTTAAACAGATAGGAGGAGGCAAATCACATTTTGGATTGTGTATCTAAGAATTTTAGATTGTGTATTCAAGATGATGGCAGAGTAACAAGGCTGTGTGTGGTCTCTTGCGTGGGGCCTATCTGCTCCCCTATGCTTGCTTGCTTTCTTTATCTCTCTGTTCCTTTTCTTTCATTTTTTTCCTGTCATTTTTTTTCTTTTCGTTGGAGCCTTTTGTGATGGGATAGTGGTGAAATTGGTGTGGCAGCTAGAGGGGGCTGTGCGTGGAATGGCGAATGTCAGAGTAAGGCAGCAACAGCAGCAGGAACAACTTCCCAGTGTTAGGGTTTGGCAGTGACAGTGGCGGCAAAGCGCCTACACACACACCCACACACATTTGGAGACGATGCCGAGGAAGGCACATCAGCAGATGATTAGCATTCAACAGCTATCTGCTCTGAGAGTGGCCTTCAAGTCTTTAGGGTTTATTCAGAGAAATATTAGTTTAGAGTTGCAAGTAGTGTACATAATGAAAAAATTGCATAGAAATTTAACATATTAATAGAACGAGCAAATAGTGATAAATGATTTCAGTATAGGTTAAAAAAAGGTCTTCCAAATTGGAACTAAAATGTATAGAACTGTCCACAGTGAGAAGGCAGAAACATTGGAAATCCAAAGAAACTTAGGTATCTTCTTGAATATTGTGTCCTTTTCTGGTCGCCCAGTTTTAGGAAGGAAATTATTAAGCTGAAGAGGGTTCAGTAGAGATTTACCAGCTATGGAAGGTTTGAATTATAAAGAAAGGCTGGGATTTTTTTCACTGGGGGGGGTTGAGAGGCAACTTTATAGAATTTTATAACCATAATGAGGGATATAGGGTCGAGTTAATGGCAGTTGTCTTTTCCCGAGGATGGATTTCAATATTAGGGATCACGTTTTTAGGTGAAAGGGGAGAGATTTAAAAAAGACATGGGCAATTTTTTTCACATAAAGGGTGATTCGTGTGTGGAATGAACTTGCTGAGGAAGTGTTCAATGTGAGTACAATTCCAACGTTTAAGAAACTTTTCGATACCTCAACAGGAAAGGTTTGGCGAGATATGGGCCAGGAGCATGAAGGCGGGACTAGTTTAGTTTGGGATTATGTTCGGCGTGGACTGATTGGACTGAAGGGTCCATTTCTGTGCAGTATGACTGTGTGCAGAGGTCAATAAAATATGTGGACAAGCATAAAAGTAATCAAAAAGATTAATGGAATGCTGACCTTTATACGTGGAGGACTAGAATAAAAGGGGTTTATAAATTATGCTTCAGCTGTAGAAAACCCAGGTTAGACCTGACTTGGAGTACTGAGAGTTGTTCTGGACACCATGGCTTTGGAAGGATATACTGCCCTTGGACTGAGTGTATTGTAGATTTGTCAGAATGATACAGGACCCGAAAGGTGAAATTACAAGGAGCGCTTTCTTACATTAAGTTTGTGTTTGTTGGAGTTAAAGGTTAAGTGTAATCTGATGGAAGTTTTCAGGAGAGTTGACAGAGTGGGTAAGAGAAACTGTTGATTTGGAATCTTGGACAAGGGGACAAAAGTTGGAATCACATGTTTTCAGAGTGAATTTCGAAAACAATACTGCACAATAAGGGTGGTATCTGTTTGGAACTTTTTTTTCTTAAACAGCAAATTGAAGCAGGATAAAATGTGAATTTTGAACTTGAGATCAATGGAATTCTGTTAAGCAAAGGTAATAAATCACATGGGGTAAAAGGCAGGTCAGTCATGTTCTCATTAAATGGCAGAGGCTAAATGGCTGTCTCCTGCTCCTGTGTTTCTCCAAAAAGATGATTGAAGTTTAGAAAATGGAAGCAATGGATCCAGTTCAATTACATAAATTAAGATTGACAAGGCTGGTGAACTACACGGTGGCCTGCATTCAAAATCCTTAGGCAACAAACCAGATTAAATTTCAAAAATATTTATTTTTATTGAAAGCTGTTTCATTCTGGACCAGGCCAATAAAACATGCAATGGGTATGAATTTGTTATCACTATTTTAGAAAGGAATTCAATCATCTTTAGTGGAGATGGTGGCATAGTGGTAATGTCAGTAGACTAATAATCTGGACACTCAGCTAATGCACTTGGGATGCAGCTTTACATCCCATCTTGATAGAATTTAAATTGAATTAATTAATAAAGTATGGAATTGAAAGTGAGCCTCAGTAAATGGTAACAATAAAGCCATCATTAATTTCACTAATTCCACTAATGTCCTTTTAGGGTGGGAAATCTGCAATTCTTACAGAGTCTGAACTACATGTGACTCCAGACCTAAAGCAATGTTCCTGACTTTTTAGCTATCTTTGGAATGGCTGAACAAGCCATTCAGTTTTAGCCGTTAGGTATGTGCAACCAATGCTTGTCTTGTCAATAAAATAATTTTATTTTAAAAATGCGGCTTCTAGCTATGAAGGGTAGATTACTAATTATCTAGGTATGTGAAAACTTATTTATGGGTTACGTAGAATGCTGGGCCCTGATTGATTACACTAGAGAATTTTCAAAGTATTTCCTGGTTTTGTTCCTGAATTACAGGTTTTATTAATTTGTTTTCTTACCTCCCTCAACAGAAGCTTCATAGTGAATGCTATATAGTGCATTTTTGCATGGGATGTAGATATCACTGACAAGGCCAATTCCTCCCCTAACTGTTGTGGTGAACCTTTTTCATGAAATGCTGCAGTCTGAGAGACGTTGGTACATTCACAGTGCTTTTAGGATATGAGCTGCATGATTTTGATTCAGTGACTGTTGGGGATTGTGATATATCTCATGTCATTTGGAGAGAACTTGAATGTGATGTTCCAATACATCTACTGCCCTTATTCATCTAGGCAATTTATACTGCACGTTTGGAAGACACTGTTGAAGTCTTATGTAGATACTTTACACTTTGTGATTGATACACAGTACTTACATAGACTGCTGGTGATGCGAGGATGGAAGTTTTAGATAGTGGATGAGTTAGCAGTTAATTTGGCTGTTTTGCCTTGGGAAGTAGTACACTATACTCCTGACTTGTGCGTTGTAGATGATGGAGAGGCTAGAAAATTTACAATGCTGCTGCTGTCACCTCTGGTTGTAGCTACTCCTACCAGGAGATCTGCAGTCATGGTATTTCATGCTTGTCCATCTTGTGCCAACCTTAAACTTCCCCTGTAGCAAATTTGCAGCCACATCTGTGATGTTTATCAACCAACTATCCCTGGGTCTCCTTTATTTGTACTTTGCACCCATATTACTTTCAGAGAACTACCACAGAGTCACAACGGTCAGAATATCTCAAGGTTGTGGTGCCTGCATATACATTGTCACTGATGCTGTTTGTTCCTTATCTTCAAGTAAGGCTCTTCAACTTCTGATGCATAATACTAATCGTTTATTTACCTCTGAAAATAAATGACTAAATACAGCTCTTCAGTGCAGAGGCTATGATTGCTCTTGACATGCTCATCCTAGGCTGGTCGCTTTTCTGCTGATATGAGGATTATATTATCCGCTATATCATTGTCACCAGTCTGTTTCAAAAAGTGAAATGTTGCCATAGTCTTAGGGGACCAGAGGCTACCTTCCCATGTGAGAGACACACCTAGTGGTCAGTTTAACTTGAGGGTCACTACGTCTCGGGCGAGGGGCAAAGTAGACAAGGTGTGGCTTTCATTGTGACCTCAGCTGGTGTGAGAATTGAACTCCTGCTACTGGCATCACTTTACATCGCAAATCAACTATCTAGATAACAGAGCTAACCAATCCCCTGAAAACGTTATATTACAAGGTGGACCCTTTTTCTGCTGGCCTCCACTTTACCCTTCAGAACAGCTCTCTGTAATTTTCAATTCTGGCCGAATGGCTGTAATGCTCATATTTTGGGGTCTGAAATTTAGTTTTGAATACCTTACAATTTCTAGCACGTCTACATTGATCTTCTCATTTGTATTTGGAATTTTAAATCTTAAGCAGGTTTTTACATTTTTCCTACCTCCTCCTAACTTAATGAGAAAGGCACTTTGCATGTGAGTGTTATACACTGATCACACTAATGGTCTTGATTTGGCAGGCTGAAATTTAAAATAATTCCCCTTTGTCTCATTTTGGAGAATTGAGTTGTGTTAGATGTTTGACCAGAAGATCAAAATCTTTCTCAAAGAAGAGTTTTAAGGAGCAGGCAGATGTAGGGGTGTGTGGTCATGAAGAGGTTTGAGACCAGTTCCTTGTATTAAATTAAAGTGTTGACTGACTGGGAGATAATCCAAGCCAGCAAACGTTGTAGGTTATGGACTTTGTGCGAGATTGGACACTAATAGTGGAAGTATAATTTAGAATCAGTGCAGACATGAATTACCTATTTTTTTGTAACAATTCTGTGATTCACTGGGAAGGTGGGAGGCCAGCTAGATTGGCATTAGAATGGTTGAATTCAGAGACAAAGCAAAGCAAAGATGAAGGTTTCAGCATGGATTTGCTGAAAGGGGTGGTGGGTGCTTTGCTTGTTGTAAAGATGTGAAAACCTTCACCTTAATTTTAAGTTGCTTTAGTTCAATAAAACCTCACAAAAATTGCTTAATTCTGTCAAAGAAAACTTTTGCAATCTTAAATTTTATTGTGGAAGTAGCACGATGGCAAAAAATTAACTTGTCAAATTCTCTATCCTAGAAAGCTAACTGGAATACAAGTATATGGTCACAGTGTGTTGTTTTTTTTTCTGTTTGGCAGCAGGCACTGTGGGAAACTGATAGCTTCTATGAAGAAAAGTACTGCAGTGAGCAATTACATGCAAAATGACAGAATGAAATTATTACAGTTGTTCAGAGACAGCATTTGAGTTTTTGCAGATGACTGTCATTTGATCTTAGTATTTTTCATTTGCTTTGATAACTTAATGTCTTAAATATGATTTCTGTGAAGTAAGGTAGAAAATTGACTTCATTCCTTTAGCATTCTTTGTACCCTTTTTATGTGTTCATGTAACCAGTATTATCTAAAATGGGTAAAATGTTAGTTTAATATAATCAGAGGTGAATAAATATATTTTTGCAGCCATAACAAAGGTTAGACATCAACAGAAATGGAATAAAAATTTAGTCTAGTGGAAGAATGGAATCCAGCATTCTTTTTTCAAAAGTACAGAGTACGAAAAATTAAGGAAATAATTGCAAGTATTCTATGAAATTTTTAAAATTTCACTCAGTCAAATTTTCACATTTAATGATTGTACTTAAAATGTAGGAGATGAGATTAGATATTTCATTAATCCAGCAGAGGGAAAAATATAACTTTTCAAAAAGGAACATGTGGTACATTGCTCAAAGCATTGAGTGTGTACAGGACCCTCCTCCTAAAAAAAAATCATTTAATATTCTGCAAGGCTGCATGTTATTTGTAAACCCTTGTCGTCTTTTTTGCAATTTCCCATTGAGAACTGCCCCCATGCCAGTGTGTCTTAGTTGATATTGCATTGAGCGTCAAGAGGGATTGCAAAGGGACTGCTTTCCCAGGAGGAGCACCCAAACATGATAAATAAAACATGAAGCTGGGAACGATACTAACCCATTGATTCTCATCAATGAACGAGCTCTGATTTCATGCAGGCTGTGTTGTCAGTGTAAAAATTATTCTGTAATTATCTGGCCTCTTCTCTCTGTGCCACCTTTCTGCGGCACTCTAGGCTTGGCTAAGCTGGCAGATTGCAGCACTTGTTTTGAGTGAGCGAAGCACTTTGATGCCGGATGAGAGGAAGCCTGGCATTGATTAAGCAACTAGTCTTTTGAGTTCTATTTACCATGATTAATTCAAGCTCTCGCTGGGTATGTTTGCTTTGAGTTGGAATGTTTAACAGGAAAATAATTCACTTATTGCTCATAATGATGATTATCCATACTTTTGTTGTCTGTCAGGTCCCCTGATATTTTTCTTAAAAGCAAAAGTTAAATAAAGCAAAGAAAAAGTTGAATTGTTATATATTTCTATATAATGTCAAATTAAAATTTGTTAAGTGATAGTGACAAAGTAATATTTTGCAGAACACCAATTATTTAGCAGAATGTGATACCATTTTTAAAAAAAGAAATTTTGTCCATGTTTGCCTTCAAAACACTTTAAAATATATTTGGCATATTAGATTGCTTGCTTTATGTAATTTTGTTTTACAGATATGACCAGGCTCAAGTTACCATCCTTTACAATATGTCGCTAGCTTGTTTTAATGGGGATTCTATAGATATCCAATTTTATGTCTTTCTAGACTGTATTTACCATGTCTCCTATTAATGACTCCACTAGTCTGTGTCCTGTGCAAAATGATAGAATTACTTTAGAAATCAATATTAGAATGCCTGTATTGCCCACCTTTTTTCTGCAGGACAGATAAGATGACAAATCACTTAACACACAAACATGCACTCACACTTACACTTACACCCACACCTTGAGATTTCTTCTTAATTCTATTTTGTTAACCTCATTTGTGGTTGAATTAGCTTGTACCTCCTCTTTCCACTGTCACTAGTAATGGACCTTTTCTCATGTCCCATATTGCTGTTCTAGCCCAACATTGATTATATGTAATAGAATGTAACCATTATTTTGGTTTCAAGTGGTATTATTCTCAAGTGGCTACTGCCTGCTGTAACCTTTGACTTGAGATTATTATTAGGCTCTAAGACCATTATAAATTCATTCACTTTTTCGCCCCACATACAAAGTGTCCTTCAGGAATAGCATAGAATGATATATGGGGCCAAGAGTTTTTACAACAAAGACACATTTTGAGTAGAAGGTTTAATTGAAGGTTGGTAGCTATTTGTCATTAAAGGAACATGGTAGACAAATACAGCACCTTGAATTTCCCTGGAGATCATGTAGTGTATGTTGGCTATAGACCCTTATATCTTTTGCTTCTGCTGAATATTTTAAAGTGTATAGCACACACTAAAACACTTACCAGTTTGGAGCATAGCAAATAGGTTTCATGATTTGTTTTCATGTTTCTCTATCTCTCAAACTTAATAGCTGTTGATATAAATTTTGTTTCAGTTTGCAAAATTTGCAAACTATTACCTCGTGGGCTATGATCATATTTATTGCTTGCTAAAATAAAACAGAAATAGTTCTAACACATATGAATGTAGCTACTGATCTTTGTACAGACCAGACCCAAAATGGTTAATCTTCCATTCAGTTGAATTTAGACATTCGCTTTAAAATCTGTGCAGTTGTACCAGTGGCACATCACTTGTATTACTGCATCATGTTACAGTGCAGAAAGTAATGTCACAAATCTTAAAAGATGGTTGATGCATGGATGTCTTCTGTCACAAGCAATCATGCTTTTACTGGAGAGCCAGGCCTATCGAAACTGAACTCTGCTGCTTTGCTGCAGGTCACCTTTCATGCACAATTAGTGTTGTAACAGCACTTCGGTCACAAGTTGTCGTGAATGTTTATCATAAGAGCATCATTTCATGGAAGTGCAGCAGTGATTAGTCCAGTTTCTTCTACTTTCAGCATATCGGTGGGAGATGGCACTTGGATCTGAGTCAGAAAAACTGTTCCATAAGGCTCTTTCCATTGATTCTCTGTGGTTTAACTGTAAGGAGCCTCAGGCTTTTAGAATGCATTTGGAAGGACTTTATTCTCTCTCTTCCACCCCCTGCCCCTCCATGCTCATGTTCTTTCATGTCTTTCCCCTCTCAGTAACTGTCACTGACTCCTGTCACAGTACACTTTGACAAGAATGAAAAGAGCCATCTTCCTGCTGTTTGGCCCCATGTCAATATCGACAAGTTGCACGTGTGACACCATATTCACTGGCCCATTCCAGCACTACTAAGAAAAAACAGCAATAAATCTATTGTGTCATTAAAGTTTCATTTCATTGATTAGGTAATGAATAGGGTTTAATACATTGAATAATTTATTTTTAAAAAATTCTCTTTGTTTCTCTTAGTTTAATTAGTGCCCCATTAAAGTAATGCAACTGCTCTGAATTTAAGTTTTTTATTAAAATACATTAATGGGATTCAAAAGTGATGAATGACCATTTTATATTGTTATTATTAACATTTTATTTTATCAAAGTGATTTTTCCTGGTAAACATATCTTTCACAAGAAAAAATGAAAATGTTGCGACACCACTGCCAGAAAGTAACAACCAATATTGATTCTGTTATGGCTTTGGACCTATTAATTCCCTTGATAATAAAGGTTGTTACTCATTAATTCAGTGAGCACCTAACATCAAGTCTCTTAGACCACTATGCCTAAGGCTTTGATGCTATAGACTGTGAAATAAAATTCTTAGGAAAATTGCTACAGATTGTTCTCTTTGAAGGTGGGGCAGGAGGAACATTTAACTTGCATGTAGAGTGAAGTTGCTGAAATAGGGTAACTTTTAGTAATTTCACAGAATCATAGTGTAGAGGAAGGCTATTTGGTCCATGTGCCTGTGCTGGTTTCTTCAAAAAGCTATTCAAGTAGTTCTACATTGTTTCATTGTCACCCTTCAGAATTCTCAATATCAAGGATAAGTCTAATTCTTTATGAAAGTTATGATTGAATGTGCTTCCATCACCCTTTCAAACAAATTCAAAAATCATCATAATTCACAGTGTAAACTAAAACAACAGTCTAATCATTCCTCCCCTGGAATATGCTTTGTAATTTGAAGAATTTGCTGCAAAATTAATTTTAAACAATGATAAGTACAAGTCTCAGTTAAAAAGGCTAATCAGTAATAAAGAATAATGTACAAAATTGAAATATATAGCAGCTTCTTTTGAGTCCTGAGGTATGTTTGCATAAAGTACCTCCAATGGTTTCAGGTTGAGGTCAGTCATGGAATTCTTCCCTCTGAATCAGAGTTGCAGATTAAGGCTCCATTAGATAAGCAGGTTCATAAAATCACTGCAGAATTAACTGCTGCACTGTTGGAGGCAATGCTAATCAAATGTGCTGTTAAACCAAAGTCCTGCCTACCCTCCTGAAGGTCATAAAGGGTCACCTTTTTTTAGGATTTAGTAGGGGACAGCAGGATGTCAATTACCTCATTAGTGACCCACATGAAACCAATTATCCCTGAGCCCACTGGGATAAAATGGTGGAGTTGGGCTTTAATGAGATTTGCATGTGTCTTTTGTGTCTCCTGAAGGTTGCCAAGCAAACCCTGTTGCCTTTCCCTGTGGCCTAACCTGGGCCTCACCTGTGATGGATGCTTTGTGTCCAATTGAGGTACCTAGCATTGGGAAATAGTTCAGGACTTCTACCCTCCTGAATGTCTAGTTGCACTTAAACAGCTTTAGACCCCCTTGGACAGAAATGAAATGGGACTCCTGTCATTCTCCAGTGGCTCCTCATTGGAGGAGCTAAATTTCTTTAAGTTTTTCAGTTGTTTTCTTTATGAAGCATCAGCTTGTGTTGATGATGAACCTCCTCCTTAGGTTTCACTCCTGTTGACAGCATTAGAAACTGTGTATCCATGTATTCCTATGATTTATTTCTACACGGCTGAAAATGAAGACACATCAGAAAAATCAGGATATGCCCTCCAATTTATTGCTAATGAATTCAAAAGTTGAAAAATGTAAACAAAGAGTTTACATTTCTGTAGCACATTTCATTAAGTTCAGATGTCTAAGTGCTTTACAAGCAGCCTGTCAAGTACATTTGAAGTGTAGCCACTTTCAATATAGGTATACCTACTTCAAGTAAGGAGAGACCATAATGTAGTAAAAGATAGGGATGCTATTCTCTGATCGATGGCAACAGGGAGTTGAGAAATATTGTATCAGTCTGCAGGAAGTCTTTAGAAACACCTACCGTGACTTGATAGTGCAGAATGCCATTAATACAAAGAAGGTAAATGTTCCATTTCCTCATGCAGTTCTATCATAAAAGCATAAGAAACTCCAGGGATAGAAAAAGACTGTTCAGCCATTGAAGCTCATCATTCTAGTACATTAACTTGTGCATCATGGCATCTAATTGTATTTTGAATAAACCCAATGATTTTTTCCTTTGAAACCTTGCTTGGTATATTATTAAAAGGGTGATAAATATCTGGAATAAATACATTTTTTGAATGCTATCTCTAATCCTGCTTTTCAATTTTCTCCGTCCAAAACACCATGGGCCTCATTCCTTTGTGTGCTTCAAGTTAAATCAAACTTTGCGTACAAAACTTGCATACATGCACAAAACATTACGTTTTTGCCTTGCTGTTGTCTCATTAAGATGAACGAACTGCAAAAGCACTGACAGAATTAATCTTCTGTGTGGATTATATAATAGGGGGCCACCATATTAATTACATTGCTACAAAACTGAAAATTATTTGTAAATCAGTATACAATATGAGGCGTTTAAAAGTGCAGTTTGTTCACTTGCAGGTGGGTGGAGGAGTCCAACACTGATCTGTATATTTTCCCACTTTACATTGATGATTCATGATATCTGATTGAGCATTTTGCAGAATTTTGTGATAGTGTAGAATTCGACTTCAGGCATGCCATAGCTGCGAGCTGAATGGTAGAAGCTTAGGTCAATGGTAGTTCTGTAATTTAATGAACAGAATAATTTCTATACTATTTTGAGGCTTGATTTGAGTGAGTCAAATGTAGTCTAAAAGGAATATGAGAGCTATTGATGCTGAATTGCGAACAATTAATTTTCTGCTGTGCCCGAAATCTCAGGCCCAGCATGCACAGCAGGGGATTTGTGAATTGTGCATTAATTCTGCTAAATTATTAAATAGATACTTTAAGTACTCCTAGCCTGTACTTTTCTTTTTCTAACTGAATTTAGAATTCATTCTTTATAAACTGCTTATTCCACTAATTTGAATTTGTAGGATCAAGTTCAGCTGTGATCCTTTTAATTTTTCAGGTTACTTTTCTAGAGGTCAACCTTGGGACATTTTGCTTTAATGTAAGCATGTAAGACATATGAATAAGAGTAAGCCATATGATCCTTTCAGCTGCTCAGGCACCCAAATAAGATAATGGTTGATCTGATCTTAGCTTCAACTCCATTTTTCTGCCAGTTCTCTTGAGTCCTCATACTTCAAGAATCTCTCAATCTTAACTTTGAATGAATTCAGTGACCCAGCCTCTCAGCTTTCTGGGGTGAATTTCAAAGATTTATCATGTTCTGAATCAAGAAATTCATTCTCATCTCCATTTTAAGTGTGCAACCCCTTGGTTTTAAACTGTCCCCCCATGTCTAGATATTCTCACAAGAGAAACATCCCGAATCATTTACCATGTTAAACTCCCTCAGAGTAAATATACATTATGCATTTTAATAAAGTCACCTCTCATTCTTGTAAAATCTAAGTTTTGGCCAACCTGCTCTATGTTTCCTTATAAGTTGACCCCTTCATTCCAAGAAGTAACCTAATGAACCTTCTCCAAATTGGTTCCAATGCAAGCATATCCCTCCTTAGCTAAGGAGACTAATTATGTACAAAGTAATCTAGATGTGATGTTGCCAATGTTTGCAGAGTTGTAGAAAGACTTTCCTACTTAAGCACTCCATCACCCTTGCCTTTACTATTACTTGCTGTATCTGCATGCTAACCTTCTGTGATTTATATACGTGAATGTCCTCTGTACCTCTGCATTTTGCAGTTTTTCTCCATTTAAACAAACATTTTGACTTGCACAAGAATATTAAACTTCATTTCCCTCTTTCCAAAATGAATTGGATCATGGATGATGTTTCAATAGGTATGTGTAAACATTTGATGCACATTTATTGCAGAAGTAGCAATAGGACACAGTGTCAGAGAAGAATTAAAATGAACAAAACTGAAGTGAGTGGAAAAGAGAGAAATTTCTGTTATAGGGTATTAAGCAAAGGTTTGCACTAAATGTATAATTCATTCCAGATTGAGAGTGAAAACTGAGTTTGTGATAAATAGTTTCTCCTGAAGAAAAATCCCCATCCAAACGACAGTATTAGTTTTACTTTAATTACCAGCTCTAGTAATGTCTCCTATCCATTACTGTCTGCAAAATACACTGTTACCAAGCAGAGAGTATGGCCTGTTTACTCATCCATTGTCAAGTGCACCTAAGTTTTGCCTCATCTTGCTGATATTCACAGCTTCCTCTTGGGAGAAATTCATGTATTTGAATACTTAAATATTAATGTTTCTCTTTACATTTAGAACAACTGAACAGCCTGGGCAACAAAATGTATTGTCTTTTTGTTTTGAATGTTGACAAACACACATTAATTTCAAATTTATACTAGTTAGATAGACCCCATGCGCTGCCATTTTGCAAGAACCGACAGGCTTTGAGATTGTGTTTTTTCTCCTTGCAGCCCGATGAAAGATAAGCTATCTGGGCTGGGTCTCTTCAAAATGTTTCAACTGACATTAGCTGCAAATGAGCAGAGAGACACTAACTACTAATTGATTACTGTAATTACGCGGTCTTTGGCTAGTTTGTATTGGCAAACTATATATACTCCTTGCATAAATTTGAACTTGCAGAATACACAGAAAAGGTCAGTCTAATTTGCATGATAGGCTTCATTAGAATATGCTAAGGACAGGACCTAGTGGTTTATGATTCCAGGTGATGAATAGCTACTATAATACAGCAATAGCTGAAAGCATGTTTCAGTCTCCTTAATTTGCATGCTGCTTTTTTTTCAGTACTAAGGAAAATTTGTTGCCTGTTAGGAGATCAACAGATGACATTGCAGGGTAATTTTAGCTTGGTGTATTTCATTATGGGAATGAAAGCAGCAGATTTTGTGGGAGCAAAAATCATTGTACTGAACCTTGATATGACCTTCCCAAGTCAAAGTCCTAACAATCGCAGATGTGGCTGTGGAAAGAAGATGGGAGTTTGCTGCTGATGTTATACAATTCAGTTATATTTAACTAAAAAGTGTTCATCTTAATGTTATCTAGTTGATTGTCAGCTCAGGTGGTGAAATATGGTTAAAATACATTGTTTACATGCCACTCCGTACACACAATGCAATATGTGTATCTCGGCAAACGCAATGGTCATATAAGATGTCTGCTTGTCACTTACTGTTGAAGGAAGTCAATAACCTCTAAATATTTTTAGTTTATGTACACTTTTAAACAAGCTACCAGCAAGTGCATAATGTCACCATGACAATCAGTCATCAGACATGATAAAGAAGTGTAAGCTTATGCTTCTGTGTCTCTTTGAAAATAAGCAATTTATAATTGGGGACTGTTACTAAACAGTGATGTGCAGTAAGTGTTAGATTTGTCACTGCGGGTAAGCAAGCAAAGATTAATCGTTAGGTTGAGGAGTTATTGTTTTATTCTCCTTTCAGTTTAAAAAAAAATGGAAAGGCAAATAAAATAATCTGTGTCTAATTATGGTCTATTAAAAAAGGTCACCAACAATTGCTGATGATTTGAGGGTGTTTTTACAATTCCTATATGTCTTGAGGAGGATAGTATTGGCCTTGGGAAAGGTTGCAGTCACTATCTCCAAAGAAGATGTTGCTGCTTCAAGCAGCTTTGTTATGGCTTGAGGGACTGGCAGTGCAAGGATGGGATTGGATGTGAGTGGATGTGTTGGAGGATGTTATAGTCTGATCCAATTAAACTCATCTTTTTCCCCAGTTCTTTTTAGAAATGCAATTCTATTGCAATGGTTTCATTGTTAAAGTGAGTTACATTCATGGAAACTCTGCCCTGTTTGAGCCTCTGAAGTAACCTTTTGAACCTGGTGGTTCAATATTGTACATTTGTATAGTTTTTATATTTTATTTGAAGCAATCAATTCTTCATCAGATCAACATATTCTCCCATGTTCTTGTATTTTATTGATATCACTTGACATGATTCCCAGTTTTCCAAGACTACTTGAAAAATCTCCATATTGTAAGGCAGTAATTTCACCTTGAAGATTGCTGAAAAGAGATACATATTTCTGAAGATATTCATTTTGCACTTATCAAGACAAATGCAAGAAGA
This sequence comes from Hemiscyllium ocellatum, assembly GCF_020745735.1. Lineage (NCBI taxonomy): Eukaryota > Metazoa > Chordata > Chondrichthyes > Orectolobiformes > Hemiscylliidae > Hemiscyllium > Hemiscyllium ocellatum. The sequence continues at coordinate 43,944,522 of NC_083404.1, forward strand.
ACAAATTTCAAGCAATTACACCAATTAGTAGTACTAAAGGAAAGGAGTGCTGATTGGTTTGCACAGTGACTGTATTTGGCTAAAGTGTTTTCATGGAGAAAGCAATGGGGATTTATAAGGATCCCATGCTTCTGAGTAATTTTTAAGAAGTGTAAAGTTTGAACATATTCCTTTTGCTTGCAAAGAATGGGTCCCTGTGCATGAATGGATGTTGCTTCTTGTAGGTGTAAGTGAATCACATTACAAGGTCGACTGATCATCTTAAATTGGTTGTTGGTGCAGATACTAACATATACAGGATTGATCAGGAAGTGCTGTCAGTTGTGGTAGCATATCTAATTCTAGACATTTTGTATGGGGTTTTATAAGCATGTGCTCGTTAAGTATGTCCATACTCTGCCTACTAAGAGGAGCTGGAGGAACATACAATCCCTCAATTGTATGGTAGATAGAACGTCTGCTGTTAGATATTTTCCATGACTTTACAGCATAGAAATAGGCTATTTGGCTCAGTGGATCGATGCCAGTGTTTATATTATATGTGAACCTTCTAAATCTCATATCATTTCACTGTATCAGCAAAACCTTCTATTCCTTTCTCTCTCATGTACGTATGTAGCTTCCAATTAGAGATATGCATGTTATTCACTTGAACTACTCCATGCAAATTCCACATTCTCATTGTCTGGATAAATAAGTTTCTCTTGAATATCTTACTGGATTCATTATTAATTATCATATGTCTCCTCATTTGATCATTCCTGAGTGAAAACATCTTCTCTTCATTTGACCTATTGAATGTTTTCATAATCTGAAAGACCTTTTATTGGGTAGCTCAAAGGCCTTCACATCTTGACAGTTTGTTCAGCTTCTCCTGAAAGATCTTGACAAAAGCTGAATCTTATGTTTTTTTAAAATTCCAAGTTGTGATGAGGTTTTTAGAGAAATTTCTGCTGCGAGTCTTCATGGGGTATCTTACTAAACTTGCCTTATTCACTGCCTACCCATCCATCCCTTTGGTGCCTCTCACATCTGATTCTGCCTCATTCTTCCATACACCGTTCCTAGATTAACTCGCCAGTCAATGGATATCCTGGAATCTACCAGCATCCTTTGCACCTGTACCATCTTTTTAAGCCTGTTGTGCACCCAGCCAAGTACTGTCAATCTGAAGCTGTTTTGCACAATTCCTGACATTTTCCCCCAGATATGGCAAGCAGGGTAAAGATCTTTGTGTGCATAGACCTTGAGTCCAGGGATGTCTTCCTCATCCACCAGGACCAACAATGATTGCCATGACACCAAACCATGTAGGCCTGGTCAGAGTTTACCTCCTAAGTTAAAGCAATTTTAACCATTTGGAGGAATGCCCAGTTGGAAGAAGGCGAGTGACCTCCACTACACTAACATAAGTAACACCATTTTTTTCAATATCTTGCATGCACTTTATCTTTGCTACTGTCCCCATCCTAACCAAATCTCATGCTCTATTGCTCTCACTATTGCATGCAACATCTTCCCGCTCTTGTAATCGCCCACCTCAGTCCCTGACACCATTGAACATTCTAGGTGGCAGAAAGAGCCAAAAACCCCAGCATTCGGCTCCTTACCCATTATGTGGAGAGAGTCCTGACTCTGATCACCCCAAGCAGACTGACTGAACTGTGTCCAAGCCCCTGATATCCGAGGCTGCCCCTGACTTACTGTGCTAGGACCCCATGTGTAAAGGCTATCTGCTTTGAGTTGACTGAGGCTTGCTGACAACTATGGCAAGCTTCCTGACTTTGCGTTTGCATCAAACAGAAATACAAGGCAGCAGTAATATGAGGCTAGTAACTCTAGCTAAGGGGGCAAAGTGGAAAAAAAGCAAGGCAATGCAAGGCTGTGAGCATTCAGCTAGGATCAAAATGAGTGAGTGCTATGGCATTGAACAAAAAAGTATAGAGTTATAGTCTGGTCCAGTCCTGAGTGCACAGTTTTCTTGCTGCACCATTACAATGATAGTTGCTGATCCAACCACAGATGCAGCACTGAAGTGCGTCTTGCAAGTGGATTGGAAGTGTACCATGAGGTTTCTTAGAGATTGGCACATATTGGATGCAAATTTTCGTGGGCATGAAGTGCATATAGCTGACGTCTATGAAGAGTGCCTCAAATGTTCATGCCCAGTGTCCCACATTGAAGTTGTTTTAAGAAAGTGGCAAGCTGAATCCGTCAATTATTTGCTCTGATTTCCATGTTGAATTTTCTCAATATCAGCTTGTTTGATGCATTTGATAACATGGAAAGGTGAATGTTAATGAGGAGAATGGGGACTCCGTTTAACAGGCAAAATCCTCTTTAATTAAGAACTCTCTGCTCCACTTGTCAAAAATATAGAAGATGGAGTGAGATGTTCCTGACCTCGAGATTGGCCTTGACAGAGTTCTTGCTGATTCTGACACAAATCCCACCATAACCCATGTCACTCATAAAATGCCACTCTTTATATCTAACATGTTAAAATCACAAAGATTGCTCTGAATTAAACAGAATCAACATTTCATACCATTGAATTAAACCAGAATATATTAATGATTAGCTGCACTATGAAAGGAAATGACATAATAGAGCAAATCCTTACAAAAATCTAGCATGTGACAAATTGATGTGATGATCAGTAACAATATGCTCATGATCACATCAAGAATGTGAGTAATAATGAAAAGGAATGCAGAATATTAAATCAACTGGCATTTACTAAAGACCTTTCATGATCTTAGTGTGTCTCAAACTGCATAACAGGTAAGGAATTTTTTTTTAATTGTAGCCTCTGTTATGTTTTAAGGAAATTAAAATGTTGTTAGTATGTGGAGAAGTCATAATATAGAAAATATCATAAATCTTTAAGAGTGAGTTATCTTGAAGAAAAATTATAAGCTAAAGAAATTTCTAATTAAGCATTACACAAGGAACAATGAGTTACAGTTTAGAATTTATTCAGAGGATAAGCTGCAATACATAGCCTGGTAAACGTGCACATGAAACTTCCAACAGAAAGAAATAGGCCACATCCTAATTCAGGGTACAGTAGATCAGTATGAGACATGCACCAAAGACACAACTAGTGACATGTCCTGAACCAGCTCTATGTATAGATTTAAAACACTTCAGCCACCACGCCCTCCACCCCCCCTCCAGGTTGCTTTAAGTACTCCTTTTTTTCATTTTTTGGCTTTTTGTCTTGGTAAATCTAATGACTTGTTTTGAGACTCGATGGCTGAAAGTGTCAAACAGAGTAACAGAAAAAAGAACCTTGTGACCATCACATAAATGCATTTTGAAAAACATACCATTGAACACCTGCAAGAAAATATTGTCAAACTACTGTAGCAAGAAAGAAAGAATTGTGGCAAATTGCAGCCTGTTTAACATGAGAGTGTACTATTTTTAAGCTGCTGTTGATTCTGAAGATTGGATATTTTACTTCTTTGACCTGTGTAAAAATGTGTTAAATAAATTAGATTCAAGGAATATACATTTTGTGTTTATAGCAGCATTTACGTACCCCTATTTTGTTCTCCCCGTGCCAGAAAAATTTTGGGTTTTTATTGACTTTCAAAATCTTCTCTATCAAGCATTGTTCACATTTCTAGTTTTAACATTTACTTTTTTTTGTTGTAAAGGGCAGTGATGTCCAGCTGACATGATCTGTTTTAACAGCACAATGCTTTCAGGTTTATATTTCTGGACTTGTAAATTCTAGTCAGCCTTGCAGGCTGCAAAACAATTCACACAACATTTGGTTCTTTGATCCCTCTTTTTTTTTCTCACTTGGTTTGAGGTGGTTTTGGCATACTTTGCCCTTGTTTCTTTTTGGTGTATACTAGCCATTAAAAATAGGCAAATTGAGAACTTCACCAGACAAGAAAAGCTTCTAAAGCAAAGAGAATTTTAAACCTGCTTTAAGACCTTGAAGTCAAACATGCTCAGTCTTCTGATATACGGTACTATTGTGTGACCATGAGCAGTTTCCCGCACAGCTTTCTGGAATGTTAATATATTAAACTTAAGGAGTGAATCAAATTATCAGGACCATTGTTTTAAACACAAGCTGTGTCAAATAATTCCATTTATCCTTTTTTACTGTATGGGTTTGTTGGTCCTGTTTGCTTTAGTTGTGATTTTTTAAAATTTTAAGATTTTTAAAAATTAAGCAATGAATTTGATAAAGCTTTCAAGCCATTACATAAAGGGATTACTCCAGGTATAACATGCATGCAGTTGTTATGAATGGATGCTAATGCAGCTGACTTTCACTGTGAGAATCTACTATCAGAACAAAAAAAAAACTGGCTTCCCTAGTGGCTCAGCAATAAAATATGGTATAGAGACATATAAGATATTGAATGTTTGCTGCCTCAATTGACCTCAACCAGAGTTCAAGTGAGAGTGCTACATCTGACCTTGATCTTTTGGAAAGGGAGGTATTGGTCAGAATACCCATTTGGCATTACTGTCCATTGCTTTTCAAGTTGATTGTAATTCTTTGTGATGATTATTAATTTATAGATAAAAATATTAACCCTGGTCTTGAAACTCCATCGTTGTGAAGCATAAATGGATATTTCAGTAAGTTTTGTGTCAGCAAGAACATGACTAATTTCAATATTTGGAAAGCAAACATGTATACAGATTTAACATGACATGACCTCTGAGAAATCATATGAAACTGGCTTAAAGCTATGGGGGTGTAATGCTTATGTAGGAGTTTCAGTCTAAGTTCTAACAAGCAAAAGCAACATGCTTTTCTCTCTTTTTTCTTTACCTATCTTCTTTATCTACAGTATGGACATAGGTCCTTCGGCCCAACAAGTCCACACCGACCCTCCGAAGAGTAACCCTCCCAGACCCATTCTCCCGACTAATGCACCGGACACTACGGGCAATTTAGCATGCCAAAATACCTGACTTGCACATCGTTGGATTGTGGGAGGAAACCGGTGCACCCGGAGGAAACCCACGCAGACACGGGGAGAACATGCAAACTCCACACAGATAGCTGCCCAAGGCCAGAATTGAACTTGGGTTCCTGGCATTGTGAGGCAGCAGTGCTAACCACTGAGCCACCGTGCAGCCCATAGGCCTCTCTTGGCCTAGAGTAGACAATCTTATATAAATAAAAGCAGCTTACTGCAGGTTCTAATAACTTGTTCAGCAACTCCATCAATGGACATTTCTCATTATGTTGGTTGTCACTCTTCCTAACCCAATGTACTATCAATGTGGTTATATATTAAAGTTCAGTAACTGGGGCTAAAAATATTGCCAAATTCTGTTGAGATTTCTCATTTTACACTCAGCAGTTCTACTTGTTTTCTTAAAAAATGTCAGCTTCTTCATAATCTGTTTTCATGGAAATCCTCATGTGTGCCCATATAGAGCTGCAATGGAAATGGCACTGAAGAACAATTATCTAACTGAAGGACAGATATGGTTAGAGGAGACAATGGCCTATTCCTTTTCTTTGTTTGGTGCTTTGCCTTTCATTGCAGTTGACCACAGGAGCACTAAGGTTGACTCCAATCTCTTTTCTCTGACTGCCACTAGCACACTTTTCAATGCAAATCTCTATATCAGAATTAAGATTCAGAGCTTCATAACTCTGACTCAAACATGTGCAACACTCCAGTCATTGCCCAGTTGAGGTTAGCCAACTCAGTGCAGAGTGGGAACATAGTCAAGGATACGTCTGGACCAATGGAGAGGGTATTAGTGAACTTCTCATGAGCATTGGATGGCATAAATCAGTCAGTGCTTGTGAGTTGTAAAATAATGAGAGCCACATGCATTGGTGGAGTGAGAAATAATTGGAACGCTCGAGCAGAATTCCTGTGAATCTGACGTTTGGAGCATGTTTAGAATTGATTTGGCTCCATGATGACATCTCCTGGTGTTATCAGATGCAGACTCAGTAATCCAATAACCGAGACACTAGGTCTTTAGTACTCCAGAGCATTGATTCAGATTGACCATTCAACTTGGCTCACTGAATGGAATCGAAGGGGACTCCTGTGTGTACTATGTATTCGCTAAACAACAATTCTATCACTTAAATTTCTCAGTAGCTTGTATTAGGTACACTAGAGTGAGGTACTTCATGTCATATAACTTGATTAATCCAAAACTCCAAATGACAATAAAATTTTAAGGTACTGTTTTGTTTACATGTGACATTTAAATAAATCCCTCCACATACTTTGAAACATATTCAGATTTTAGCAAAACTGCGGAAGCCATTTCCTCTCGCCCTAACCCAGTTAGGTGTCAGATGTGTGTGAAAGCTTTCAATTTGTCTGATCACTTGTCTGACATCATGTTTCACATGAATTTTGTGTTATGTTACAAATTGCTGACCAATTACAGCTACTAAAAAGTGCGCATCTTACAAAGTGCCCAGGTCTGAAAACAGTAGAGATGTCTTGTAGTAAAACTAATTTATGTTGGTGCAGTTGCTTTGAACATCAGTCTGTTTTAGTTTAGCCTGACATTTTCATGTCTGTGCGCACTTTCTTTTCATGATATTTTGACTGCTTTTGAATGATATCCACAGCCTTCTTGATCACATTTCCCCAAGGAGATATTTGTGAGCATTGCTAACATTGCTTGTTTGCCAGGATATACATACAGTATATTACATTAATGTCCATAAAGCACAGCTTGAGAACAAAAATATGCAATCCACTTTCACAAAATATCATTGCTGACAGTGCACAACATATAATTTATTTATTTTCACTCCTAAAGACCTTCTAATTTGAACAAGTTTTGTTAACCAAATTAATGAAGGTAGAATATGTCAGATAAAATATTTAATCAGTTAATCTTATTAAAATAACTCTTTACTTTGAACAGAAATTAAGATAACTTCGTGCATTTTAACATTGCACTGAAGAGCCAGTGCTTTTAAGCAATAGCAGTTTAAATTGTTGGAATTTGCAAATCAAAAATAATAATTTAAGAAAGATAAATTTGAAGATTTAGTCTTCTGAAAAATCTTTGGTATATGGACATTGCTGGCTAATCCCAAAATTTGCTGCCCTCCCTGATATCCCTTTAGAAAATGATGTAGAGTCACTTCCCTTCAACCTCTGACAATCCATGTGGTGTATGTCCCTCCACAGTTTGATTGGCAAAGGAATACCAGGTGTGGATTGTAAAATGGCTTAGCCACAGTAATTGGGGTTGATTGTAAAGAATTTTGGCTCTGAGTTAGTTGAAGGGATTACATGTACTATAGGAGGTCTGTTCTGGGTGTTTAGGAAAAGGATATGATTTGCCATACAAACATTTGCTGATAACATCAGAATAATAACATACTTAGGTGAGATCAGTAGCATTAAGAAAATTTATTTGAAAATCTGTTTCTACGAAGGCACAGAGGGGTGTGATGCACATTAGAATGAAATGTCAATGTATGTGTGCTTATGAGGAAAGATAAAACATTATAAGGCACTTCATACAGTTATTGTAAAATAAGATTAACACTGAGCTGCAAAGTGCATTAGGATGAGGACAAAATGTTTGACCAAAGAGGTCAGACTTGTGGAATATTTAATAGGAGAGCAAGGTAGGGACACAATTCTGTGATAAGTTGTTCCAGAACCTTGGTAGCTGAAGATATAGTTGCCAATGGTGTAGCAATTAAATACTTATAAGACCAGAATTAGATAAGCGCAGGATCATGTGGGTTGTGGTCAGGAAAAGGTCATTGAGATATGTAAATGTGAAGCTATAGAATAATTTGAAAAAAAAGCATGAACTTTTTAAAATCTAGGTTTTATTTAACCAGAAGTCAGTGTAAATCTGTAAGCACTAGGCTGATAGCTAACCAGGATTTTGTCTGTTTTGGGATTTAGGTAGAGTTTTGGATGGTCTTGAATCTACGTAGCTGCAAGATCGGTAGCTGGCTAGGAATGCTTTTTAACAGTCAAGAGTAGAGGTAACAAAGGCATGCTGGATGGTTTCAGGAGTTGATCAGTTGAGGAAGTCTTATTAATCTTTGTTTTCCCAAGCTCATCATATATGGCTGGGCCTTGGATGTCTAAGCTTTTGAACTCTGGAATTTTGTTGATAAAAACCTTAAGATGTAGGATCGAAATTAAGTAATTTAGTCCAGAAAATCTGCTCTGTTAAGGCTGAGCAACCTCATTCTCCCCCCTTCTCCCCATAATGATTGAACCCCTTACTAATCAAGAAACAGTCTTTCTTAAATGCACTCACTTGGCCTCCACAGTCTTCTGTGGCAATGAATTCCACAGATTCACCACTCTGTCTGAAGAAATTCCTTCTCATCTTAGTTCTAAAGGATCATCCCTTCATTTTGAGGCTGTACCCTCCTAGACTCTTCTACTGGTAGACACATCTTTTCAGTATCTACTGTATCCAGGCCTGGCAGTATTCTGTGAGTTTTAATGAGATCCCCCTCATCCTTTAAAACGTTACATATAGTTGCAGAGTCCTCAACCGCTCCTCATATATGACAAACCCTTCATCCCTGGGATCATTCTTGTATGACTCCTTTGGACAGATTTCCACCTTTCCATCTAAATTATTTACCATACCTCTTTAAAACCTACTTCCACCTATTCTAACACAACCTCATTAGCTTGAACTCCAAATTTGGTTGATAGCATTTCTGTAAAGTTCTTGGAGAGGTTTAATTTTGTTTAAAGGATTACACAATATGAATTGTTAATTTCAAATTTGCTTGAACCACTCTCCTGAGGTGATTAGTGTTAGTATGGTTCATCTTACAAACTATAAGTATATATTTTCCTAATTGCTGATTTCTTTTTTGTTTAGAAAAACTATGCTGACAGTTTCTTTGACAGCTGAGATTTAGAGATTTTAAAATGTGTTTTACTGGAAATGGTATATGATAACTTGATTTACAAATGCCAAAAGACTTGTAACTTGAAACAACAAGAATATTTAGCACATCATGCTGACTTAGGTACTAAGTTCCCTTTTTTTGAAGGAGAAAATGTTTCTTCTCTATTCTATTCTTTCCTGTTCTGTTAGCTCTCTTGATGAACCTCTCCTGTTGTTGGAAATGCAGAAAAATTTCAAGGGCTGATGCTACTCTGCGCTCTTCAAGGCTGGTAGTCAATGCATGGACAAGAAGCTTACTAAACTGTTTCTCTCTGTATGAGGCAGGCAACCATTCCACAAGCAGAAAAAAACTTGCCTATCTTGAGATATTCCTAGATGAATTTTGCTCTTCTTCATCAGCAGTTAAATCTTTGTCACAAGTGTTCTGAACGACGTAGTGCAAGGTCTCAATCAGGATCTGCTGACATGGAGATAGTGCTATTTCAGAAAAGGCTGAGGAACACACATATGGTGTGGAAAATTGTTGAGAACAGAACATGAATGTCTACACCATACTTATTGTCATAATCCCCAGGCCATTGACACAGTTAGCTGTGAAGATCTTTGATTTACAGGAAAATAATCATCTGTGGTTCAACAACTTCATGTAGCATTTTTGTACTTGCTGATTGATGGTGAATATTTTGAATCATTCCCATTGCTAATGAAACTATAAACAGGTTGCAAACTAGCACCAACACCTTTTCAATATGTTTTTCTCTGTCATTCTGTTCAGTGCCTGTCATAGTGGTGATCCTAGCATTGAAGTCAGGTAGCAGATGGATGGAGAAACTCCTCCATTTAAGACCAGCTAAGACAAGATGCAAGATCTCTAAGTGTTATCACTGGAGAAAATGTACTAAGGAAACTAATGGGGCTAAAGGTCAAGAGGACGCCTGGACCTGATTGGATACTAAACGAAGTAACTATAGAGATAGTTGGTGCATAAGATTCCAAGAATACTGCAAAAATGGATTTGGTTTGGGGGAAGATAGATTTTACTAAAGTAATTGCTATTTGAGGGTAAATCCACAGCAGAGCAGTGGATGGTATTCAAAAGGATTTGGGGAGAGTACATGCCCAACATGTTCCCTCTAGAGTGAAATGTAGGAGTAATAAGCCCAGAGAACTGAGTGTCTAGGAACATTTAGAACTGGATAAAAAGAGAGGTGCATGACAGGTACAAAGGGAGCAAATCAATGGAGGCCCTAATGGAATATAGAATGTGCAGAGGGGAACTTAAGAAAGCAACTAGGAGAGCAAAGAAGGGGCATGGGAAAATACTGGCAGGCAATTTTAGGGAGAATTTGGAGATATTCTACAAGTATATCAGGGGGAAGCGAATAACCAGGGAAAGAGTAGGGCCCTTTAGTGACCAAGGGGGAAATCTGTGTATGGAGCTGGAGGACAGTGGTTACATATTAAACAAGTGCTTCACATCTAACTTCATATGGGAGACAGAAAATGTTGATACAGAATTCGGGAAAGTAGGCTGTGAAGTTGTTGAATGGGTTGATCTCTAGAGTGAACTGGTATTAGAAGTTTTGGTGGATTAAAAATTGGACAAAGCCCTAGGTCTGAACGAATTTTATTCCAGTTGCTGTGGGAATAAGATAGCAAATTACAGATGCCTGATCCAGATTTTTAATTCCTGTCTGGTCACAGCAAGTGCCAGAGGACTGGAGAATAGCTAATGGAGTTCAGTTTTTCAAGAAGGGTGGTATAAATAAATCAGGGAATTTTAGACCAATAAATCTCACATCAGTGGTAGGGAAACTGTGAGACAAAGTTTCGTAGGAGAGAATTAATCTCCAATTAGAGAGGCAAGGTGCAAACAGGCATAGTCAGCATTGCTTTATCAGAGTGAGGTCATGCCTAATAAATCTAGTTGAATTTTTGAGAAGATAACCAAGTATATAGATGTGGGTGGTACAGTTAATGTAGTCTATATCGATTTCAGCAAGGCCTTTGACAAGTGACCACATGGAAGACTTATTAAAAAAAAGTAAAAGCATGTGACATCCAGGGTAACCTGCAAGTTTAATTGGCTTAGCAGCAGGAGGTAAAGTGGATAATGAGGATCCTGATGTATATCTGGGCATTCCAGAAAGCATTTGATAAGGTTCCACACAGTAGGTTAATAGACAAGGGAAGATCACTTGGAATTAGAGGTAATTTGTTAGCTTGAATAGAGGATTGGTTAACCAGCAGAATGGGATAAATGGGTATTTTTCTAGTTTCCAAGATCTAACTACTCGGGTGCCACAGGATTCAGTCCTCAGGCTCCAAATATTTACAATAAAGAACAATGCAACACAGGAACAGGCTCTTTGGCTCTCCAAGTCTGTGCCAACACATTTTGCCCTTCCATACTAAAACTGTCTCTACTTGCAGTATACATATCCCTAATCCCTTCCTCTTCATGTATTCATCCAGGTGCTTCTTGAATGCTGCTATTGTGTCTGCTTCCACAACCTCCTGGCAGCACGTTTTAGACACTCACCACCCTTTGTGTGAAAAGCTTGCCTTGCACATCTCTTTTCAACTTCCCAACCACATTTGAACCTGTGTCTCCCTGTAATTGACTCCTCCACCCTGGGAAAAAGCCTTATACTTTCTACTCTATCCATGTTATTCACAATCTTACAATCTACAAGATTGCTCTTCAACCTTCTGCATTCTGATGAAAACAAACACAGTTCATCCAACCTTTCTTTGTAACTGAAATTACCCATACCAGGCAACATCCTACTAAACCTTTTCTGTACCCTATCCAAAGCAAAGACTTCCTTTTGGTAGTGTGGGGACCAGAACTGTATGCAATATTCCAAGTGTGGCCTTGAACTAAAGTTCTTTAAAGCAGCACATAACTTGCCTTTCCTTCCACTCAATGCCCCTTCCAATGAAGACAAGAATGCCATCAATCATCTTTTACTACCTTATCTACCTGTGCTGCCACCTTCAGTGATCTATGAACAAGCACATCCTCTGCACATCAAAACCAGATCCCTCTGCACATCAATACTGCTGAAGGTTCTGCCATTCACTGTATAATTTCCACCTGTAGTTGATCTTTCAAATGCATCACCTCACATTTATCCGGATTAAACTCCATCTGCCATTTTTCCCACCCATGCTTCCAACTGATCTATATCCTGCTGTATCCTCTGACAATCTTCCTCCATTTCTGCAACACCACCAATCTTCATGGTCTGAAAACCACATTTTCCTCCAAATAAGTTTATAGAGACTAAAAACAGCAGAGGTCCCAGCAGTGATCCCTGTGGAACACTAGTCACAACCCTATATTCTGTTAAGCATCCTTCTCCCGCTACCCTCTGTTTCCTATGACTAAGCCAGTTCTATATCAATCTTGTCAGCTCACCCCTGATACATGTGACTTCACTTTTTGTACCAGTCTACCATGAGAGACCTTTTCAAAGGTTTTACTGAAGTCCATGCAGTCAACATCAACCACTTTTTCTTCATCAATCACCTTCTTCACTTCCTCAAAAAGCTCAATCAAGTTAGTGAGGCACAACCTCTGCTGCATAAAACCATGCTATCTATCACTAATAAGTCAACTCGTTTTGAAATGCGTATAGATCTTGTCTCTGATAATCTTTTCCAATAATTTTCCTACCACTGACATGAGGCTCACAGGCTTGTAATTTACTGGATTATCTCTACCAGCCTTCTTAAACAATGGGACAACATTGACTATTCTTCCATCCTCTGGGGCTTCACCTGTGGCCAAAGAAGATAGAAAGATGACCGTCAATGCTTCAGCAATTTGTTCTCTTGCTTCCCTGAATATTCTGAGATAGATCTCATCAGGACTGAGGGAATTATTTACCTTTAATAGTTAGTAAGACGCACAACACCTCTTCCTTTTAATAGCAATATGGCTTAGAAATTCAGCACTCCCTTCCCTGAGATCATCCTTCATCAATTCTTTCTCTGTGGTGAATACTGACCCACAGTATTCATTTTAGGACCACATCTACCTCTTCTGGCTCCACACGTACATTCCTTCCTTTCTCCTTGAGTGGGCCAACCCTTTTACTGGCTTCCCTCTTTCTTTCTATGTGTATGAAAAGCCTTGGGATCCTCCAATCCTGTTTGCGAACAACATTTCATGACCTTTTTTAGCCCTTTTAATTCCTTGTTAAGTTCTTTCCTAATTTCCTTATATAATTAAAGGGCTTTGTCAGTTCTCATCTTCCTTGACCTTGCGTATGCTTTCTTTTTCTTTTGTGACCAAGGTCATTACATCCCTGGTTATCCAAGATTCATGTAACTTGCTATACCTGTCCTTCATTCTTGCAGGTATGTGCCACTCCTGAACTCTCTTCAACTGCAGTTTAAAATACTGCCACATGTCCGATATGGATTTACCCTCATGGCCACATTGAATCAAAAGTTTCCAGTTCCTGTCTAATATTCTTATAGGCTGCCTTCGCCAATTTAACAGCTTTGCCTGACGACTGCTGTTATCCCTACCTATCTTAAAACTCATGGTATTATGGCTACTACACCTGAAATGCTCCCCCACTAAAACTTCACTCATCTGGCCAAAAGTTCACTCATTAACCTCTTTCATGGTTGGACTGTTTACACATTATGCCAAGAAACCCTTCTGAATGGTTCTTACAAATTCAGCCCCATCCAAACTCCTTACACGAAGTGAGTCCCAGTCAACATAGGGGAAGTTAAAATCACCCACCGTAACAACCCTGCTTTTTTTTTACATCTTGCACCTGCAAAAGTGCCGGCAAAGTGGCTTTAACCTCTATGCTTTCCTAATGGTTACATTCTTTATTCAAAAATCTTGAGTGCATTCCTGCACCCCTGGGAGATTCAATTAGTTAGTTTCAATTTAGCAGTATCTTAAAGACATTAATGTAGGTCTGCTTTACGTAGGGTCTACAACATAGAAATAGATGAGTCATTGAATCTTAGAGTCCCTACAGTGTGGAAACCGGCCATTTGACTCAACAAATCCACGCTGACCCTCTGAAGACTATCCCACCCAAACTTGTTCCCCTACCTGTTATTCTACATTTCCCCTAACTAATGCACATAACCTACACATCCCTGAACACTATAGGCAATTTAGCTTGGCCAATTCGCCTAACCTGCATATCTTTGGACTGTGGGAAGAAGTCAGAGCACCCGGAGATGTGCATCCGGAGTCATTTGACTCAGTTCATTTTCATTGCCTGCACAAACCTTCCTTTATTAAATCCCATATCTTCCTGAAGGTATTATCTTTCTCATGAAGGGTTCCCGATTCTGTGAGGCGTTTCTCTTGGAGGATTACGATGTCCACTTGGAGCCTCAGCAGTTCATTGTTAATCGTTGTTGTCTTGTGTGTGTTGCTGATCTACCGAAGGTCATCTGATATACCAATGGTCATGGCCCACATATTCCAGCATCTTAGCCTGAGCGCTGGCTTCTTTCTTTGTCTTCTTCTTGTGCTCGGTGCAGTGTTTATAGTCCTCAGTTTTGGCTACTTGTATCATTAAGCCCCATGCACCCAGTGGAGCAGGCGGACTGTGACGGGACAGCATCTAATTGGCTGGAGGCTGCCCAGCTTGAGGCACGCGGTAGCTGTCCAGTGAGGTGCAATAGCCTTTCCCTCTGTCAAAGACAACCCCTGGCGCTTTGCTCTATGCCAATCAAGCACAGGTTTATAACTGGTTGACTGCTGCTTTCCGTGTTGTGCCGTCATGGTGAGGTGACACTGGAGTGTCCTTCCCAGGGCACAGGCCTGGGCAATGTTGTATGTGCTTGCCCTCACACTGTTCGGCATCTTCTTCGCAGTAATGCTGAAGTACGCCTTTGGAACATCCATTGATGGTGTCTACCTCCACACCAGATCAGACAGGAGGCTGTTCAGTCTGTCCCGGCTGAGGGTGAAAACCAAGGTTCGTGAAGTACTCCTCAGGGACATGTTGTTTGCAGATGATGCGACACTGGCACCAGACTTGGAAGAGCAACTGCAACGCCTCATGGACAGCTTCTCGAGCCTTCCAGGACTTCAGCTTGACCATCAGCTTGAAGACCCTGTTGGGTCAGGGTGTTGAGCAATCCCCCTGCCATTACCATCAACAGTCATGAGCTGGAAGTAGTCCACAAGTTTACATACCTTGACTCCACCATCACGGACAATCTCTCCCTAGACTCCGAGAACAACAGACAATCGGACAAGCAGCCTCAACATTTGTTAGGCTGACCAAGAGAGTCTGGGACAACAGACTGCTGATGACGCATACCAAGATTGCATTCTACCTGGCCTGACACACTGCTTTACGGAGGCAAGACCTGGAGCTTTTCCTCCAGATAAGAGCGCCTTCCATCTTCACAACCTGAGATGCATCCTGGACATCAAGTGGATTGACTGAATCACCAACAATGAGATCATGGCCTGCACTCAGATACCCAGCATCTTCACCCTGCTTCAACAGCACCATCTCTGCTGGTTGGGCCTCGTACATCACGTCAGACGGGAGGAACTGGCCTCCATCAAGAGAGCACAAGGGCGGCCCCATTTTTGTTTCAAGGATGTCTCCAAGACAGATATGAAGTCGCTGAACATGAACATTGAGAGGTGGGAGGACATCGCAAGGATTGTTCTTGCTGGAGGCTGAAATTATGCAGAGGTGTGAAAAGAGGAGAAGAGAAGCTGAGTTGCGCTGCTGAAGAAAAGCGCACCCGCCGATAAAACAGCACCGAGGCAACACCAGAGGACAGCACCTTCAAGTGCAGTCTCTGCGGCTGAGACTGTCACTCCTATGTGGGCCTCTACATCCACAAACACTCCCTATGATAGCAAGTTCCCCATTCTAACTGCAGCTTGAGTAGCTAACTTGTCATATGTCACATCTATCAAGATCTATACTTTATTTCTTATACCATTGTAATTTTTCCCTATCTTTCTCATGATTACACATTAGTTTATAGCAAGTTCCCAACAAATTGACTAATGTCATTCAAAGAACCTGTCACCGGCATGATGGGATGATTGGCCTCCCCCTGTAACTTTCAGCCCGTTCCCAGAATATGAAAACATATTAATAATGACCAACATTTATGGCATGGAGAAAAGCAGATTTTGACCTCTCCCTTAGTTTGACTAATAATGATGCATTTCCTTGTACATCCTGTGAATTTGTGGCAATGGCATCTGTGAAGTGGTCAAGGATCAATGGTTCACTGTTTTTAATTAATCTCCTTGAAACACAATGTAAATGAATGCAAGATATGTTTGCAATCTCTTGTTATTTAGCTAAAATTAATATTTTAATTGAAAGTGCTTAAAACAAGTGCAACATTTTAACAAAACAAATTGATTATGACTAATCAACTCATTATTTTACAATCTTAAGTATACACATTCACAACTTTGGCTTTTAAGTGAAGCAGTATTTTATAATGACATGAGCATGGGCTACTTCATGTCAGGGATGGGCAGTCGGATCACTACACAATGAATATTAAAAATATCTCACTATGTTATACACTTGGCAATTGCCTACAGGCACCAGCAGATCAAATGTTATTTATAGATTCTCAACTGGTGATGGAATTATAATTAATGACATTCATTTATTCCAATTCCATTTGTATCCATCATCAGCTTTTCTTACAGGAAATATTGTGGAAGTGAAAAATGTTTCCTTGCCCACTGTACTGTATGACTGCAGGAAAACGGGGCGCATAACAAAACGAATGGTACTTTTTTCCATTGATTGGATAGAATTTCTATATTTCTGTTTGTTATAAGTGTGTGGGTAATCGTGCATACAGGCTACTCAGTTTCCATTTCAGGGCAAAACATATGTGGAACATCTGTACTTTCATACTGTGCCTTTCTCATATGCTACGGCAATTAAGATGAGATTATTTTTAAATGTTCTAAAGTTGTTAAGGTTATTCAGGTTATGTTTTGAATCTCAAAACTGAAGTAGTGCTGCTGTTTTTACCCAGTGGTATAACCTTGGCTACAAAATGACTTAAATACAGGAACATTTGAATTTCATTTGTTTGTGCAGTATTAGGTGTTTTGTTTATGAATTCAGGAACTTTTGCACAAGATTAAACTGCTTAGCCCATTGAGCCTGCCCAACAATTCAATTAGATCATTACAGATCTTCTACCTCAATGCCACTTTTCCGTACTATCTCCATATCTCTTAAGGTCATTTGTGTTCAGAGACATCTCGATTTCTGTATTGAACGTACTCAGTGATTGAGCTTCCACAAGTCTCTCTGGTAGAGAATTCAAAGATTCACCAGTCTCAGTGGGAAAAGAAAAATCCTCTTCATCTGTCTCAAATGGCTTGCCCTTTATCTTGAGATTATGTCCCTTGGTTCTAAAGTCAGCAACCAGAAACATCCTATTTACAATCCACTCTGTCATGCCCTGAAAGAATTGCACTAGTTTCAATGAGAACACTTCTCATTCTTCACAACTATGGGGATTACAGGTTCGGTATCCTCAATTTGTCTTCCTAAAGCAAATCAGCTGTCCCAGGGAGTAATCTGGTGAACTTTCATTGAATTCTCTCTGTGCCAAGTATGGTGCATGATGGTGTCCCTACCTCTGAGACAGGAGACTGCCGTTCAAGTCCCACCTGCTGCAGAGGTGTACATAAAATCTCTGTGCAGGTTGATTAGAAAATGGCTATAAATCAAAATCCTGAGCCGTGAGGCCTGGGTTCAGGTCCCACTTGTTCCTGGGGTGTGTAATGACATTTCTGAGCAGGTTGATTAGAAAATATTATAAAAAGTGGCTCTTATTACACAGTGATTGTGTCACTATATCTGAGCCAGGTGGCCTGGTTTCAAGGCAGAGGTATTAAGTAGGCACAGAGGCGCAATTTCAAAGACCGCAATTTCCCCTCAGACATGGTTGACGATGCTCTCCACCACATCTCCTCCACCGTTGAACCCCGCTCCTCCAATCGCCACCAGGACAGAACCCACTGGTCCTCACCTACCACCCCACCAACCTCCAGAAACACCGTATCATCCTTCATAATTTCCGCCATCTCCAAACAGACCCCACCACCAAGGATGTATTTCCCTCCCTTTCCTTATCAATGTTCTGGAAAGACCACTCCCTCCGCGCCTCCCTCGTCAGGTCCACACCCCCCACCAACCCAACTTCCACTCCGGGCACCTTCCCCTGCAGCCGCAAGAAATGCAAAACTTGCACCCACACCTCCCCCCTCACTTCCCTCCAAGACCCCAAGGGATCCTTCCATATCTGTCACAAATTCACCTGCACCTCCACACACATCATTTACTGCATCCACTGCACCCAATGTGGCCTCCTCTACATTGGGGAGACAGGCCACCTACTTGCGGAACATTTCAGAGAACACCTCTGGGACACCCGCACCAACCAACCCAACCGCCCGTGGCTGAACACTTTAACTCCCCCTCCCACTCCACCAAGGGCATGCAGGTCCTTGGCTTCCTCCATCACCAGACCATGGCAACACGATGCCTGGAGGAAGAGCGCCTCATCTTCCGCCCAGGAACCCTCCAACCATAAGAGATGAATGCAGATTTCTCCAGCTTCCTCATTTCCCCTCCCCCCACCTTGTCTCAGTCCGAACCCTCGCACTCAGCACCGCCTTCTTGACCTGCAATCTTCTTTCAGATCTCTCCGCCCCCAACCCCTCTCTGGCCTATCACCCTCACCTTAACCTCCTTCCATCTATCGCATTCCCAATGCTCCTCCTCCAAGTCCCTCCTCCCTACCTTTTATCTTAGCCTGCTTGGCACACCCTCGTCATTCTTGAAGAAGAGCTTATGCCTGAAACATCAATTCTCCTGCTCCTTGGATGCTGCCTGACCTGCTGCGCCTTTCCAGCAACACATTTTTCAGGCCTGGTTTCAAGGCCCACCTGCTCTAGAGATGTGTCTTACCATCTCTGATCAGATTGATTAGGAAAGTATCTATCCTTCCTTAGATAAGGAGACTAACATTGTGTACACCAATCTAGAGATGGTAAACCAAGTGTCTGTCCAACTAGCAACTCTGTACACAAACCCCTTTGTGATGAAGATCACAATATTATTTATCTTCCAATTTAATTGCTGCACCTGCATGCTAGCCTTTAGTGACTCATGGACAAGAACTCACAGACTCTTTTAGGCACCCAAACTCCCCAATCTCTCACCATTGAAGAAATATTCTGATATGCTGAGTTTTCTGTTGCACTTATTCCACCTGCCATATTCTAGCACAGATTCAAGTCTTACATTCTCCTCACTTTCCCAGCTAGGTGTCATCAGTAAATTTGGTAATATTGCAATTAGTTCTTGCATTCAAATAATTACATAAACAATTGTGGAATGATCCTGATACTTGCAATGCTCCTTTACAAACAGCTTGTCATTCCAAGAATGATCTGTTTATTCCTATTTTCTGCTTTCTGTCTGATAACCAATTCTCAATGCATACCAATTTATTCCCCACCAAACCCATGTGCTTTAATTTTATATACTAACTTTGTGTGATAGCTTGTCAAAAGCCTTCTGAAAACAGAAATACGTCACATCCACCAGTTCTCCTTTTTCTATGATAAAAGTAACATGCTCAAAACATTTCAATTTTGTCAAATTTCTATGAGTTCCCATTCATAAATCTGTGTTCACTCTGTGCAATTTTACAATTCTTTTCAAAATGTCCAAAATCACATCCTTAATAATCGATTCTAATATTTTCCCTACTCTTGACATCACGCTAATAGGTCTGTCATTCTCTCTTCCTCATTTCTTAAATTGTGGGCTGCATTTGATACCTTTCAACAGGAACCTGTCCAGAAACTACACAATTGTGAATGATGACCACAATCTCTGATGCTACTTCCTTCAACACTGTGGAATGAAGTCCATCTAGTCTAAGAGATTTATCCATCTTCAAACCAGTTAATTTTTCAAAGCCTATCTTTTTAATAATGGTAATTTCTTTTAGTTCCTCAGTTACACAAGTCTCTTGGTCACCTAATATTTCTGGGAGATTTTATATAATTTCTTCCTTGACGTCAGACAGTTACAAATTTTGTGTTTGGTTTCTCTATTATTTCTCTCTTCAGTATAAATTGCCTTGTTCCATCCAAAACGGACTCCTGTTGATTCTTGCTGATCCATTTTCATCCAAGAGTTGACAGCTTTGTTTCAGTTACCTTGTGATCTTATGATTTTAAGCAGAAGGATTTTCTTGGTAGTCATTCCTATTGATCTATTTTTACAGTCTTACTTGTTTATTTTACATTTTTGAGATCGGTAGAGTGATAGTTTGATTACAAGATGACAGTTTAGAGGTCTGAACTAATGATCTGGAATTAGAGTAGAGTAGCTTTCTATTTGTAATTTCTACCATATACAACTGATACAGTAAAAATGAGACAGCATTCTTCCAGTACTGAGGCTGCAATATGGAAGCACAAACTACACAATTATACATGGCATAAAGTGCATAAGAATTGCAAGCACGCAAGTTACAGTGTAACAGAAGAATGATGAATTTTTCCAGCAGCAGTACAAAAGAATTTCAGATGGGAAAGAGTCCGATTATACTGTGTTAAGGAACCTGATGGCTTGGGGGAAGAAACTGTTGCACAGTCTGGCCATGAGAGACTGTATGCTCTGGTATCTTCTGCCACATGGCAGGAAGGAGAAGAGTTTGAGTAGGGGTGTGTAGGGTTTCCCACAATGCTCTTAGTGTTTCGGATACAGCGTGTGAAGTAAATGTCTGTAATGGGGGGAAGAGAGACCGACGATTATCCTCAGCTGTCCTCACTATCCGTTGTAGGGTCTTATGATCCGAGATGGTGCAATTCCGAACCAGACGTGATGCAATAGCTCAGGGTACTCTCATTGAATTACAAATTTCAATATAAATCCTACTGCATCAGCTGAGCAAGATCTTTTTCTAATCAACATGTTCAAAGATATTGTTACACACTTTTGGAGCAGATGGGATTTATACGTGGGTCTCCCATCCAGACATAGGGACACTACCCTGTACTGCAAGCAAATAGGAAATTTAAATTCGGACAATTAAATACATTTGGAATAAAATGAAATTTGATATTGGATTGGATTGCCTGTAAAAGCCCATCTGGTTTACTTATGTTCTTTCGAGAAGGAAACCTGTCTGCCCCAACTGTCTGGAGTTTATTGATTGTCACCATAAACAGGAAATCTCGTTGGGTGAGGGGAGGGGTCAACCCTATCTTAGGTGTTTGTAGTATCCTTAGCCATCTGTCAACTTTTTAGTTGTCGGCAGGACTGCAGATCCTTTTTTAAAAAAAAAGAGCTATCAGGAGTGGTGGCCTCACCTGAGATTGACCTACCGTATTAAGATGTCATGGAACTAATAAATTGGTTCTAGAGGTCACTGGTGCTAGGCATGTAGGCCACAGCTGGTGGGTAGGAAGTTAGGCTGGTGAGGGTAGGTAATTTTGCTGATGGGAGCAGGGTAAGGTTCTGCAACAGGCCATTTCCCTTTCCCATCAGAGTGTAAGGGACACTGCCAAGCTGTAACTTGGCTCTCCTCATTCCCTGGTGATCAAAGGTCTACTGGCTGTTGGTAAAATGTCAGCAGGGGAGGGGAGAATTATTTAATTGTCCAATTGGGCATCTAGGTGGGAATGCTATCCTCCACTTACCCTGCTCCTATAAAATGCCATGATAGCAGGAATGTGATGTGCATTCTGCTGCATCTTTCCCTCATCCGTTGTATCTACAATGCTCACCCCCAAGCTTGTCTCTAAACACTGGTAATTATCTAGTCCACTGTGTACCACTTCATCTGTAACGTTTTGACAACATAGTTTTTTTTTAATGGGAGTTACCATATTGCAGATGGATGCTACTAAGATTATTGGATAACCAAAAGAGATGGGCTTGTAGTTGTTATAATCCCTAAATATGTGAATGAAAGCATTTAATAGAGTGCTGGGAGCTGGTACAGGCTGAATTGACTGATAGGCTAAAAATGTGCCATCAGATTCTATAAAGTCTGCCATTGTTTAATTGCAATGGCAGAACTAAGGAATTTCAAATTCTGAGAATTCAACATAAAACAATCACTAGAAATACGTGTTTTATCTAAACCTTTTCTTCTTCTAAACTTACCATGTGTGCAGCAGCAGATGGGAAGTAAATTATTTTGTTCATAGTATTGGCTCCAGTTTACCCGCAATAAATAAATTATTAATATGGCAAATAGTATACACTTCACATTACATTCAATTTTTTGAAATTAATTGCAAAATTATGCAAGAAAATCTGGCCACTAAGTATTTTAGATTTAGTATAGATTGTAAGCTGATGCTATTTCCTAATAATCGTTTTCCAAATTGTCATGGAGATGATAACATACATTTTTATTACTGAGGATTATTTTCTTCCTTTTGAGGATCAGTTTCTACAACACTATGCTAATTGATGTTTCCAAAAATATAATGTTTGGCGTGAAACTGTGGAAAAGATATTCAAATTATTTCACTGGAACCTGTCTGCATGGGAATGGTCAAAAATACAGCTTATGATAATAGAATTAAACTTATTGTTTTTATTTCTATGCAGGATAGAAATGAAATATATGGGAGACTGAACCTTTCTCACTCAAACTATAAGCCCATGTGGTGATCTTTTTTGGTGGGGTTTGGAGTGCCAGTGGAATGATAGGCTGATACTCTTTCAACAGTGTCGTAAATTGTTTTAAAAATGTATACAAGCAAGCTTTCTAAATCTTTGCATTTTTGGCAGTCTGTCAGCATAAATAGGTCACTGTCGTGATGTGCAGTACATGTTGAGCTTTGTGACCCATCAAACTATTGTGCTGCTCTTCACATATGTCTGTGTACCTGTTGGAGTGTACACTTCCCCAAAAGGAAAACAAGACAAGTAGCAGATGCTGTGACTCTGTAAAGGTTACATTTCTTTTGAATTAAATATTGTGGAGGTGCAAAAAGAAAGCTAGAGTAATAAAAGGGATATTGAAGTCCATATTCTATTTCTTGCCTTGAAGAAAGGCCTATTGATCAATGGAAACTAATTATCCTTTGGTGCATTACCAAATAAAAGATTTTTAAAAAGGCTTGCATTTCAGTAGAACCTTATGTTTAACCACCCGATGTACCAAAACATATTACCAATTAAGTACTTTTGAAGTGTAGTCATTTTATAATGCAGAAGATACGGCAGTCAATTTATGCACATCAAACTTGCACAAATTATATTGTGATAATGACCTGGACTTGTACTTGTGACATTGATGAAGGAATAAATATTGGACAGGACACTGAGCACAAGTCCCATGGCCTTCTTTGAAGTAATGCCTTTTTATATCCAATTGAAATGGGGAAATAGGGCCTTGCTTCTATATCTTATTTGAAACACAGCAGATAACATAATGGAGAAGTGCCCTTTCTGAGTGAAAGTCGACATTTGCAAATAAAAATCATGTTCCGTTTAAAATTAAATCGTGCAACCTATGGATTGAACCTAATGTTTTCTGAAACGTTAATAAAAAAAAAGTAATGGTCATGAGTTGTGAAAGCTGGTTTTCAGTTAACTAAAATTACTTATGAAAATGATTTCAAACCCACTTTATTGACATAATCTTATAAGGTAACTCCCAAGTCATTGGTTTCTTAATTTCTCAGGGCTAATTTCAACATACCATATATTCTCATGTAAAAGTCAAATTTTTTTAGTCTATTTTAAAAGTTCAATTTATAGGGTTGGCTAATAGATGGATACTAGTTTTGAGGGGCTGAAATTCTTGTTGCAGTTCGAAATATCTTATTACTAGCAGAAGTCGATTTGATACCACAACTAATCCTGGGTAAAGAAGAAAAACACAATCAAAAGGTAATTACCGGATAAAAGCAAGAGAAACAAGAATAAATTACTGCTAGGAAGTTTTATTTATACATTCCAATATGAAAATTTAACATGCCAAAAATTCATTGAAATCCTACAAAATCACACTGTTCAACATTGTCATGCCTGGTATAATGGCACACTTAAAATTAAACATTTATTAAATTCTGAATGTGTAAGCATCTTGAACGTTCCCGCCAACTTCTTCCATTTCCCTCCCATTTACTCTTGTATGTTATGAACCTCGGCAACATTAACAAAGTTGTCAAAGAATTAAAGATATATGTTGCTAACATAATCTCACTTTTATTCAGATATAATGGCGCAATTAAAATAATTAACTTTTTAACGGTAATGACTTTTGGATGTATCGTGAATAAAGTGCAATAAATACTGATGGACTTAGTTACGACCTGAATGAATTAAAATGTGCAGTAGTAAACCAAGTGGCTAAGTTGAGTTATGAATGAATGGAGACACAATATAGTAAACAAAGAGCGATGGATAGAGTTACCAGTATGAATGAATGAATGCAGTTTCATTTAAGTGGGTTTATGGCAACATCGTTTTCTTTGTAAGAGGTTTATAATTCGTATAGTAGGGTTAGCTTTTACATGAGATATGTGGAAAATACAAGATTTTTTTGGCCAAAAATAAGTGGCTGACCTTTACATGAGATCGACTTTTACACAAGTATATATGGTAGAATGAATGTACAAAATGAATGATTTTGGTTCAGATACGTGCTATGGATTTCTGACTATTTTAATTTCCATTAGTTTTAAATGATAAATTAGCAATACTGATTACGCTGATGCTTCATTTCCTTTAAACAATAAGCTTGCTTTCATATTACCAGAGTGGCAAACAAAGTGCATACTCTTTCCTGACTAATTAACATGCCATCTTCAATACAGAAAATTAACATGTAATTGTCATCAACTACTTCACCTGAGTTCCAGAAGAAACAATGTAGCATGTTGACATATTTATAAAACAGGAGAAAGTGAGGACTGCAGATGCTGGAGATCAGAGCTGAAAAATGTGTTGCTGGAAAAGCGCAGCAGGTCAGGCAGCATCCAAGAAGCAGGAGAATCGACGTTTCGGGCATGAAGAAGGGCTTATGCCAGTCGTGTAATTTTGACTCAGTAAAATATGAAAGTAAGAGTCTAATGATGACCATGCCAGTTGTTGGAAAATCTCATCTGGTCCACAAGTGCCTTTAAGGGAAGGAATCTACCATCCTTACCATGTCTGGCCTACCTATGACTTCAGACCCACAGCAATGGTTGACTCTTAACTGCCCTCTGGGCAATTAGAAATGGGCAATAAATGCTGGCTTGGCCAGTGATGCCCTCATCCCATGAATGAATAAAAAAAAAGTCATTCCAAAGAGAATGTAAAGGTCAATGAGCTTTTATATCACTATGACAACAAACACCTGTTGGAAATTATACTGTCTTCTTAATTAAATGCTGTAATTTAGTGCAGAAAAAAACCTTCAAAAATTGAGGGTTTTTTGACAATGCCTCACAACTGTTTTGTTATTATTGAATGTTTTGTTTTAGTGGAAGGTGGATGATAAATTTTTATGTTTTGTATGGGCAATATTTGGTAAAGAAAGGGCAGCTCATCTTTCAATCTGAAGTTGTTGAGAAGCAATGGCTGGAGCATATATTGAGAGAATGGCCTACCAATTTCCTGAAGGCATGCACCCAAATGTTGTCTTAATGCTAATTTTCACTGGAGACAATCAAGACAATTTATGATTTACACCTGTTTATATTCTGCTTGAATTTCCTTCATATTTCTTTTAAACTACTGTGAACCCCTCTACTGCTTGTTAACTTGGCTCCACACTTGTGCAATAATGTGGGCTGTTCAAATTTCTCTACTCTGCATTAACTCTATGCAAATCTTTAGCAACAAATGCAAACCAGAGTTTGAGGGAATTTTGGCATAAGTTGTAAGTATGATATTCAGCATAAATTATGGAGCAACTTGCCAGGAATTTTGTCATAGCTGATACCTGCCTCTAAGTCTTCAGTTTGCCATTCCATTTGTAGTTACTTCTGTCTAAGAAGTGCAGAAATGCTAAGCCAAACGCTTTTTCTTGAATGTTATCATTGCTATTCAATTTTTAGCCATTAGAAAAAGGAACTTGTAATTGTTTTGCAACCATAGGACATCCTAAAACACCTCACTGGGCAAGAAGGAGTGATGGATTAGTGGTGCTGGAAGAGCTCAGCAGTTCAGGCAGCATCCAAGGTGCAGCGAAATCGACGTTAAGGGCTTTTGCCCAAAACGTCGATTTCGCTGCACCTTGGATGCTGCCTGAACTGCTGTACTCTTCCAGCACCACTAATCCAGAATCTGGTTTCCAGCATGTGCAGTCATTGTTTTTACCAAGAAGGAGTGATGGTAAACCATAATATTTACATGGTGCTATCACTTGTGGAAGCACTGATATTTGATTTTTTTTTTACAGATAGCTGACTTCCCAATAATAAACAAAAGCAACTACTTTGGATCTTGAAAGTAGTAAAAGGCTGGAAATAATCAGCAGGTCAGGCAGCACCTGTTAAGAGAGAAAAGAGTCTAAGGAATGAATTTTGTTGGTGTGTCATAGTCCTGACATTGGACTTAAATGTGGATTGGAAACACAGAAGTGAATCGTGGGTTGTCATCTATGATGTTTTCACAGAGATATTCAATTAAGAAACTGATGCTGGCAAATCTCGATTGAGAATGGCAGTCTGGTTCCAAAATTTGAGGCAGCCATTCACTGCAACACTATAGTTAGGGCCAAAGACCTCTATATCTGTGTGGACACTGCACAAGCCTGTTAGGGCACCAAAGAAGTACCTCCGTAGAAGGGCAGTGAATACCAATGTAGCAGGAGCTAAATTAGTGAACACATTTGTCTCCATAAACTGATTGCAATGGCATGCCTTCTGCTTGAGGAGGTCAAGCACTGCTACATGATAGTGACAAATGAATGAGAGGCATCGGTTGTTTCACAGCTTGTTCTTCTGCATGGAAATCACTCATTTCCATGCTCTTGACAAAACTGAGGCCTGTGTGCTGTTCGAAAAATTATGATACAATTTATAATTGGGGTATCTTGTCCCATCAAGTGTCCTAATTGGCTACCCATCAGTGTTGCGTTTTACATCCAGGAAAAGTGCACGGCTGATCCAAAAAGTCAGTTGTGCATTCTTAACTAAAACTGTCTTCGCTGAGCTGGGAAGATTTAGCTCCACATTTCAGGTCAATAGAGGTTTGTTAGAATTATTATTTACAAATGATAGTTTGTGTAATTTGGTTGAGTTGTACTGAAATCCTAACCTTTCAACCATCATTTAGTTTATTACATACTGTATAGTTTGACAGAAAAGTAATAGGATGCACAGTGGTAAACAAAATTTGAGGCAAATTCATAATTGTCCTTAAACTGAAAAAGATGTCCACAAATATATATAGAGGCAACATTTTTTGAATACTTTGCCTTTCTATGTAGCAATTGTTTGAATTTAATGTTAGTTACATTAATTAATTAATTAATTAACACCAGGAATAAAACAGATTGTCTGAAATTATACCTGTTGAGGGAGGTTTGTACACTCAGATTGCAGTTGCACACTGATGGCTTTCTCTCGTAATTGTCACATAGCAACTGCCTAAGTGCCAGTTTACATCATCACCTCAGCATAGCTCTGAGAACTCCCCTGAAGCTAGTAGAGGTTGTACAGTCCTAGATGAAGTCTTCATGGGTGCTGACCATAAAAAGTTCATCAAAGTAATGAGCCGAGAAGAGAAATTGCTGCTCATGGGCAGAACTCGGCACTGGGAAGTGTGAACCTGCTCCAGCTGTGACAATAAAACAGCAGGTGGCTGCAGTCATGAGGGGCGGCAGATGAGGTAGAGGACTGACATCCAGCCTCCAGAACTCTCATTTGTTAGCCACAGTCATTGTTCCATGCAAAATAGCTTCCATCTCAGTCAATTTACGTTCTGCAAAATAATGCATAATGAAAGAGAGCAATAAATTCTAGGGTGTGAGGTTCCAAAGCTTTCTGGTTATTGGATGATTACATCTTACAGTGAATGTGACTCATTTATGCCTCCTCTCGATCTTGATTTTTAATGTTATTGCGGAAGATATTTACTTTGCTGCGTTTGAAATTCTAGCGCAGAATATTTTCATGCCATCTCTTCCTGCTCTTTTTTTTCTCTCTCTCTCTCTCCCTCTCTCCAGCTTGCAAACACACATGAAGTACCTCTTTATCATTTTATTAGGGGAATTGTAACTTTAATAGTATTTGAAAGAGACTTAACAAATAGGCATGGCAGCTCTGTAAATCTGTGCACACTGATATGCATTTATAGAAATTTTAACTATTACATTAATATTACTTTGTTACAATTACAGATTCTTAAATGATGTATATTTTTGGTAATGTCAGAATGAAAGACAAAGCCAACTAGCCTCAATTAACTGGTTAAAGTTCAAATGTATTAATTAAAAGCGCATGTTGGAAAAATAATTGGTGACTTTTAAGGTTTTATTCCTTGACCTTGTAACAGTGGTTTAAATAGGTACTGAATGGATATAAGCATAGCATCACGTTTATAGTATAACTTTTATACAACAGTAGATAATGGTTGAATGATATCTCTGATGTTGAAATCTAATTATTTTAATAAACATACAATAAAGACCACAATGTAGACAACGTGTTGCAGCTTTAGCATTTGGAGGAACGTAGACAATAATGTAATACATAGCAATACATTCGCAGTAATGTCTGCAGTTTGAGAAACTTCAGCTCAGTTTGAATGAACTGGAGTCAGAACTCTGGACACTGTGGTGATGAGGGTACAGGGGTGGTATTTGGACACTTCGTTCCAAGAGGCAGTCACATTATTTAGGCTCGATAATTCTTATTTAGTCTATGATCAGTGACATGAAGATGTGTTTGAGTGAGGCAGATGCAGGGCTCGGAAGAGAGCATCAGGGAACCTCAACTCCTGAAATGTCCAACATTGGAAACAGATAACTAAAGTGTGGCAGGAAAGGCTAGAGTGTACAAACGTAAAAGTGTACCAGTAGCCCCAGTTTTAATTGTTCCACTTTTATGGTTGTGCTTTTAGCTGCTTGAGCCTTAGCTCTGCAGTTTCCTCTTTGAATATGTTTTTTTAAATCCACTTATAGGATGCGGGCATCAGTGGCTGGGCCAGGTTTATTACTTGTTTCTAATTGTCCTTGAGGCGGTGCCTTCTTGAACTACTGCAATCCAAGTAAGGATGGTGAGTCAATGAGAATTTTCAGTTGGTGGAGTTCCCATGTATTTGCTGCCATTGTCCTTCTGGATACCAGTTGTTGTTGGTTCTTGGTGAATTCTTGCAATGCAACCTGTAAATGGTACACACTGTTGTTACTGAGCATTGGTGGTGGAGGGAATGGATGTTTGTAGATATGGTGTGTCCTTGGTGTGTCCAGCTTCTTGAGTGTTGTAGGAGCTGCACTCGTCCATCATACTCCTGACTTGTGCCTTGTAGATGCTAGACAAGCTTTCCAAAATCAGGAGATGAGTTCCTTGCTGCAATATATCTAACCTCTGATCTGCTCTTGTAGCCTCAGTATTTATGTAGTGAGTCCAGTTCAGTTTTGTTTCAGTAGTAACCTCAAGATTGTTGATAGTGGGGTATTCAGTGATGGTAACACCATTGAATGTCAGAGTGCAGTGATTAGATTGTCTTTTACTAGAAATGGTCATTGCCTGACATTTGTGTGGTGTGTTATCTTGCTACATTTCAGCCCAAGTTATTCTTCAGGTCTTACTACATTTGGGCGTGGACTGCTTCAGTACCTAATGAGTTGACGATGGTGCTGAATATTGCAATTATTGGTGAACATTCGCATTTCACATACTAAAATTAATCCAAGGCCATTGATGAAGCAGCTCAAGATGGTGGGCCTAGGTCACCACCCTGAGGAACTCCTGCAGAAATGTCACGGAGCTGAGATGACTGACCTCCAACAGCTACAACCATTTCCCTATGTGTCAGGTATGATTCCAACCAGTGGAGAATATTTCCCTGGTTCTCATTGACTCCAGTTTTACGAGGGCTTCTTGATGCCATACAGTGTCAAATGAGGACTTGATGTTAAGGGCACTCACTCTCGCCTCACCTCTGGAATTCAGCTGTTTGTCAACATTTGAACCAAGATTGAATAGCTGAGTGGCCTTTGCAGTTTCCCGGTGCTTCCAGTCATTTATTGATATCACATGGAGTGAATTGAATTAGCTGAGAGTTTGGCATCTGTGATGTTGGTGACCTCTGGAGGTGCCTGAGATGGATCATCCAATCAATACTTCTGACTGAAAATTGTTGTGAATGCTTCAGTCTTATCTTTTGCAGTGATGTACTAGCCCCCCCCATCCTTGAGGATGGGGATATTAGTGAAGCTGCTTCTTCCAGTGAGTTGAAAATGTGTTGCTGGAAAAGCGCAGCAGGTCAGGCAGCATCCAAGGAGCAGGAGAATCGACGTTTCTGAAGAAGGGCTCATGCCCGAAACGTCGATTCTCCTGCTCCTTGGATGTTGCCTGGCCTGCTGCGCTTTTCCAGCAACACATTTTCAGCTCTGATCTCTAGCATCTGCAGTCCTCACTTTCTCCTCTTCCAGTGAGTTGTTTAATTGTCCACCATCACTTGAAATAGGATGTTGCAGGACTGTAGAGCTTAGATCCAGTATATTAGTTGTGGGATTGCTTAGCTCTGTCTGTCATTTGCTGTGTATGCTGTTTGGTATGTAGGCAAGTAGGTCTGCTTTGTAGCTTCAGCAGGTTGGCATCTCATTTTTTAAGGTGCTTCTCCTGCCATACCCTCCTGCACTCTTCATTGAACTGGGGTTGATCCCTTTGCTTGATGAAAATAGTAGAGTGGGGTTATACTGTGCCATGAGGTTGCAAATTGTATTGGAATACAATTCTGCTGCTGCTAATGGCTCATAGTTCGTAGATGCCCAGTCTTGATTTGCTAGATCTGTTTGAAGCCTGTCCCATTTAGCACATGATGTAAGCTATTATTAATGTATAAATGGGATTTCACGTTAATAAGGTCAAGTATTTTTTTCCACCTTATTGATTCCCTCACCATCTCCTGCAGTCCCATTTTAGGAGCATATGCTCAGGCTCTGACACTTGCTTCTTCCCCAGATATCTCTTCACCCCCCCCACCACTATGACCCTAACCATCAGACATGACACCATCTCCTGGGCCTGACACCCAACGATCCTTATCTCCCCACCCCACAGCACTCCCTACTATACTCAATAACTTCCTCCCACACTAATCTATCCTAAACACTTCTTCACTCACATGATCCCCTTTACATCCTATCTTGTGTCATGTCACCCTACCCACCTGGCACCTAACTTCCTGCCCTTACATACTTAGCCTTTCACAGGAAATGTCAAAATGGTTGAGTCTGATGCTGGATCTTTAAATCACAGAGCATAGAAAGGATATTGCATTGCCTTCTTCCAATTATCCTGTATCATGAGGGATGTGTCAGACTTAAAGTATGGTTCTGCACAATTGAAGGACCTGATCGAATTTTGTTAGGAATGTGGAGCTCTTACATTGTCACTTCATTTCTTTTCTATGCAATCTTAATGTAAAGCCACTCCTTAGAATATTCATCTCAATATTTCCAAAATATATTCCATGTCAAATTTATCACCTGAGGGCAAATCATTTCAAGTTGGAGATTTTAAAAACTAGAATAGATATAAAATTTTCCTTTCTACAACATGTTCCACTCCTGGGTGCCTCAGTACATTTTCAATGCTCTTGATTTGCAATGTAGTTTTTTGTAAGGCGCACAGCCCAAGTCTTCCTATAAACACATTGAATGTGATATGCTTTAAGAGGAAAAGTTAAGTATTATTAAAGATATTGTTAAGTTGGAATATTTCAGTAATTTGTTTGAACATATTATGTATAGAAAGTTTGGGAGAAGATTTGTAGCTCGGGTGCTCGTTGTTGTGGTTCTGTTTGCCGAGCTGGGAGTTTTTGTTGCAAACGTTTCATCCCCTTTCTAGGTGACATCCTCAGGGCTTGGGAGCCTCCTGTGAAGTGCTTCTGTGATGTTTCCTCCGGCATTTATAGTGGCTTGTCTCTGCCGCTTCCGGTTGTCAGTTCTTGCTGTCCGCTGCAGTGGCCAGTATATCGGGTCCAGGTCGATGTGTTTGTCGATTGAATCTGTGGATGAGTGCCATGCCTCTAGGAATTCCCTGGCTGTTCTCTGTTTGGCTTGCCCTATAATAGTAGTGTTGTCCCAGTCAAATTCATGTTGTTTTGTCATCTGCGTGTGTGGCTACTAAAGATAGCTGGTCGTGTCGTTTCGTGGCTAGTTGGTGTTCATGGATGCGGATTGTTAGCTGTCTTCCTGTTTGTCCTATGTAGTGTTTTGTGCAGTCCTTGCATGGGATTTTGTACACTACGTTGGTTTTGCTCATGCTGGGTATCGGGTCCTTTGTCCTGGTGAGTTGTTGTCTGAGAGTGGCTGTTGCTTTGTGTGCTGTTATGAGTCCTAGTGATCGCAGCAGTCTGGCTGTCAGTTCGGAAATGCTCCTGATGTATGGTAGTGTGGCTAGTCCTTTGGGTTGCGGCATGTCCTCGTTCCGTTGTCTTTCCCTTAGGCATCTGTTGATGAAATTGCGCGGGTATCCGTTTTTGGAGAATACCTTGTGTAGGTGTTCTTCTTCCTCTTTTTGCAGTTCTGGTGTACTGCAGTGTGTTGTGGCCCTTTTGAATAGTGTCCTGATGCAACTTCGTTTGTGGGTGTTGGGGTGGTTGCTTTCATAGTTCAGGACTTGGTCTGTGTGTGTGGCTTTCCTGTATACCTTCGGCTGAATTCTCTGTTTGGTGTTCTCTGTACCATCACGTCTAGGAATGGGAGCTGGTTGTCCTTTTCTTCACCTAGAAAGGGGACGAAACGTTTGCAACAAAAACTCCCAGCTCAGCGAACAGAACCACAACATATTATAGGGTATGGGGTGGGGGAATAGAACAGTGGGTTCCCTCACGAATATCTGACTTATGAACGCTTTTATTTACAGGTACAAGGGTGTATTAATATTAATTTTAAAGATGTGACAAATGAACATTTTTTGGCTTTCATTGCTAGTGAGATTGAATTTGCGAGCAGGGAGGTTCTGCTACAATTGTACAAGTGTTGGTGAGTCTGCACCGAGAGTATTGCACACCATTTTGGTCTCCTTACTTGAAGGATATACTGGCTTTGGAGGTGGTGCAGTGGAGGTTCACCAGGTTGATTCTGGAGCTGAGGGGGTTACCCTATGCGGAGAGGTTGAGCTGCCAGTAACTGTACTCACTAGAATTTAGAACAATGAGAGGGGATCAGATAGAAACATATAAAATTATGAAAGGCATTGATAAGATAGAGGCAGGCAAGTTCTATCCAGTGGTGGATGAGACTAGGACTAAGGGATATGGCCTCATGATTAGGGAGAGTAGATTTAGAACAGAGATGAGGAGGAACTGCTTTTTCCCAGACAGTCAATCTATGGAATTCTCTGCCCAAGGAAGTAGTAGAGGCAGCCTCATTAAATATATTCACAACACAGTTGGGTGCTTTTTGCATAGTAGGAGAATTAAGGGTTATGGGAATAATGCAGGTAGGAGGAGCTGCGATGCTGGATAGATCAGCCATGATCTTAATGAATGGCTTCTATTACCATGAAACATTTCCTCATACTTACAAATGCCTATTTTATATTGTCCTGCATTGTGTTCTGACTTGAGAATGGAACCCTTTTGCAACCCAGGGACTGCCTGTGTATTTTTAAAAAAGAAGTCAATGCACTATGCCTGGAAAACTATAAACACAGTAAAAGCCACTTTGCAGTTTTCTCAAAACCTGTTTGTCTTCCAATTGTAATTTGTCCTCAACTGAATGTAGAAAGGTACATTTCAATGTCCAGGATTACATAGTAAATCTCAGTGCAGCAGCTCCAGGGGCACAATGGGGCACCTTTGCTGTGGATTTTCCAGCGATAGTACACTGAGGGGCTAGAAGTGGAAACTTTGATGCTGATGTTAATGCAGATGGGCAATGATAAACACTTAGTTTATATAACTATACCAGGAGAAAGTAAGGACTATAGATGCTGGAGGTCAAAGTTGAAGAGTGCGGTGCTGGAAAAGCACAGACAGGCAGCATCTGAGGAGCAGGAGAGTCAATGTTTCGGGCATAAGTAGGGTACCATAAAATGAGGACTGATGGTCATTCATCTTTACATCTTAGCAAGCATTCATACAATACTTATATCTGAACAAGCTTCTTTCTGAACTGTCTTTGTTTCTTTCATAACCTGTAGACAGAATCATGTTCAGGGTCTACAGTTAACAGGTTCTGGCGTATGCAATCAAATTTTGCTCCACAAGAACAATTCAGTCATTCATATGAATGCCAGGGAAATGATTTGTGTTAATATTAAATAAATGGATTGGGGGCGGGGGAGGTGGGGAGGGGGTGTGTTGGGGGGGTGGGGTGGGGGGGGCTTGTGTGGAGCATAAGCTGGAATGTAGACCTGATGGGCCAAATAGCCTATAACTGCTCTGTAATATTGTGTATGAAATCTTAGATTTCTGTGATACGAAATAGGATGCTACTGGTGGGTTAAGGTTTTTGAAAGGGGACTATTTTTGATATGGGTTGGAGTGAAATTCATAGCATTTAAATACTTATTCTACAATCTGAAGCTTTAAATTTTCCAATGATACTGTATGCCCATGATTTCTCAATATTTCTTCTGTTATTTCAATTATTTTGCAAAAGGGAATAGTTTTATTTCTCATTGATCATTTCCGTAGCCTATTTCTTTGTTTGCTTTTCAGATTTATGTGATGTTTTGCCTGACATCACATTATGCTGCATGTATGTTTTATGTTATGTCTGGGACATCTTATCTTGTCGTGTCACACATGATCAATGCAAGTTGCTTGTAGCTGATTGGCTTAGTCTTTATATTCATAAAACAGCAAGAAATTACCACTCACTAGGTTGCAAGGGAAGCTGGTAGATAAGATTTCAACGACAAACTATTAGGTATGTTTGAAAAAACAAATCAAGCATGAACAATCAGCAAAGTTCAGCAATTAAAAGTGAAAGGGAGCTCATCATATTGTTCCAAATATTTTGCAAAGTCCCATCAGCCACTCAGTTTTTCTATTAATCTGTGTTATGAGCTCCAATATGTTTTGAAGCAAAATAACTGCAGGTATTTGTAAGAAAATGATTAAATTAGACAATAGCATTCTATATTTCTGATGTCAAACCATGAAGCCAAATCTTTAGGTTAACACAGTTTCCAAGATATTAAGTAAAGATTCAACAGAGGTAACCAACTAGAACTTGAAATGTTACACCAGTGGTGATTTTAATGAATGGCGGTTACCCTATAAGTCATCCCACCATAGTGTATGCCA
Source organism: Hemiscyllium ocellatum (assembly GCF_020745735.1). Lineage (NCBI taxonomy): Eukaryota > Metazoa > Chordata > Chondrichthyes > Orectolobiformes > Hemiscylliidae > Hemiscyllium > Hemiscyllium ocellatum. Next base: position 43,979,873 of record NC_083404.1, read on the forward strand.
GCTCTTTCTAAACTGTACAAACTCCCTAGAAAATTATGCTCTCATCTCTAGCAAGACACAACATTGAAAATATCTTAAGTTTTGAAGAAAAATAAATTTTAGATGAAGGTGTTGAATAAAAATGTTTTACTTTTACTGGAGTATCTTTGTAAACAGATATGTGAACTGCATACCATCTGATCACTAGAAATAAAGTTCACACAATCACCAATGTATCTGACTGTTCAGATCACTATTACAAGAGCTGTCATGAACAAAGATGTTCTGATACTACAGATTTTTTTAAAAAAAAGGAACAGCAAATGGCTGCTTAAGCTCAAAATGGATTATAAACAGAAATACCCATGTAAAGACTTTTGAAACATCTGATGTTTGCAAACAGACAATGGAAGTGTGAGAATTCAAGCTTTAGAGAGGAACAACAGATGGAAGAAAGAACGTCAAAAGAACCTGAGTGTATTTGACTTCTTTACTCTGTGGACCTTTGATTCCTCACAATTAATATGCCATAATTTTTAACTTTAAATTGTAGATTTTACAAAATTGGCAGAGAGTAACCAATGTGCATATCTCCATGAAAAAGGTTTTGAGAACTGCACTCTGAGGGGAAGTTTTGAATAGGGACGACAAAGAGGACATGCATACAGAAATCAAATACTGTTCTATTCATTGAAAGGTAGTAAATATGAAAATGCTGAAATCACAAAATTAGTAAGGGAAAAAGAACTTCTCCCCCCTCTCTCTTTATTCAGTAAAGTTGGTATGTGAGGGAAATGGTTTTGTTTATCTGTATGCAGCAAGATGGAAATTACAACATTTTTACTTGCTTCCATTATCAATGGTAAAAGCAAATTGGTGTCTCCAATAAACATCTTTCTAAATTAATTTTGTGGAAATGTGATGCTCAACATTCTTATTCATACAAGTAATACCATGGTAGACATACATGCATCATAAGTACATGTGCCATGCATTACTTTGAGTCATGTGTGCAAATCTTTGTTCATTTTGTTTTCATCGCTCATCTGTCTCTAGTAGTGTTGTAGAGTTATACAGCACGGAAACAGGCTCTTTGATCCAACTTGTCCATGCCGATCAGGATTCCTAAACTGAACTAGTCCCATTTGCCTGCTTTTGGCCCATTTCCTCTAAACCCTTCCAATTTGTGTACCCATCCAAATGTCTTTTAAATGCTATAATTGTACCTGCTCCTCCCACTTCCACTGGTAGCTTGTCCATACACGTATCAGCCTCTGTGTGAAAAAGTTGTCCCTCAGGACCCTTTGCCCTCACACATTAAACCTATGCCATCTAGTTTTTGATACCCCTGTGTGTGGCCAGCATTGACAGTAAGAGCGGTGAGACAACCATTGACAGACATGAGCTCTTGGAGATTGAATGATTGTTTTGAAGGATACTAGAAGCGGTGAGCAATGCAGCTGGCCAAGAAGAAGGTCCTTTGAAATACGGGTTAGCAGATTGTGCACTTCCTCAGACCACCGTCTTCCTCGGCAGCAGCTGGGACCAAGCCTGCCATGCTGGAGCAGGGCTCCTGAGCTCCACCTGCTGCTGCTCCAATTTATTGCTACCAGGAGATCTGCTGTCATGGTACACTACCCATACCATGGTCTGTCTCAAACCATCCTCACATCTCCACTGTTGCTCATCTGTAACTGCTCATATGTCATCCCAGACAGTACTTTACATGCAGCATGCTCCAGTTCCAAATAAGTCAAACTGGACTTGCGGGTGGCACAGTGGCTCAGTGGCTAGCACTCCTCCTTCACAACACCAGAAACCTGGGTTTAATTCCATCCCTGGGCGACTGTCTGTGTGGAGCACGCACATGCCCCCCGTGTCCGTGTGGCTCCCCCGGGTGCTCCAAGTCTCTGCCACAGTCCAAAGGTGTGCAAGCTAGGTAGATTGGCAGTGCCAAAAGTGTCTAGTGATGTCAGGCAATGTGAGAAAGGGTAGGGGACAGGGTCTGGGTGAGATTTTCTTCAGAGGGTCAATGCAGACCTGATGGGCCAAATAGCCTCCTTTCGCACTGCAGGGAATTTATGACTTGCAGCATTAACTGTGTTTGTTTCTTTCTCTCTCACACAGTTGATGCTGCCAGTCTTGCTAAGTTTCTCCAACATTTTCTGTTTTGATATTTGCGCGGCTGCATAGCACTTTGGGAACATTCTGATATTGTGAATCTACGATATAACTGAAGCTATTCTCTTTTTTTCCCTTAAGTGAAAAGGGATTCCCCCCTAAATAACCCTCGGGGGGTGGGGTACAGTGGTAATTGTCCTGGACCAGTAATCTGGAGAGCTAGACTCACACCCAATGATATGATGAAATTTAAATTCAATCAATAAGGTGTAGAATGCTTTGGAATAATGATGACCATGAAACTTATTGGTTGGTGCAAAAAGCCCTCCGATTTATGAATTCCCTCCTAGAAACATCAATAACTGACAGTCCCACTTGTAAATGATTTGTAAACGGTGGAATAATGGGTTAGCAAATGGTGGCTCGATCAACATCCATATTCCACAAAACAATGAACATTAAACCTCTCTCTTTTGACTAGGCTGCTAATCAGATGGCCTTTGTTTTAGTTTTCCCTGATTACAATTTTATGACTCACTTTGAGACAGTCCACTTACATGAAAGACATTTTAAGTGCAGTCATATTTTAGGAAACCAAGAATTTTGGAGGCACTAATTTGAATAGAAGTGGAGGGGGGAAGGATCGAACTATTCTTAAATCTAAACAAAACCCTATAAAAATACTGCCTGATCAATGACTCTGAGAGGAAATGAGAATGTCTTTGTGATACTGTCCTTGGCTTCAGCGCAGCAGCAATTGAATTACCAATATTTGTACACTTTGGCAGGGTCTCCTGCTCTTTAGATAGTGCCTTTTTCAGGAGATTGCGTGTATCTCCTGGCTTTTATGCAAAGCTCTTCCCACCAATCCCATTGAGCTGAGAGAAAGCTTTCCAAAAAGGCTGATATCAGGAGTTAATGGTAGTGCCACTTTAAGATGTAGGAATGGTCAGGACCAATTTTTTCCCAAGTCCAGGGATCGCCTATAAATGGAGGACATTGGAACTTGCCCGTAATTAATATTGAGTTAAAATAAGACTGCAAGAAGATTGTGAAGAGCATGAAATGGTCCTTGGTCCAAATGACTCCTAATTCTGTTTAATTCACCTAGGGTCTACAAATCAAAACCTTCAGATGGAATTTTTTTTTTAGATTAGACTTACAGTGTGGAAACAGGCCCTTCGGCCCAACAAGTCCACACCGACCCGCTGAAGCGCAACCCACCCATACCCCTACCTAACACTACGGGCAATTTAGCATGGCCAATTTACCTGACCCGCACATCTTTGGAATGTGGGAGGAAACCGGAGCACCCGGAGGAAACCCACGCAAACACGGGGAGAACGTGCAAACTCCACACAGTCAGTCACCTGAGTCGGGAATTGAACCCGGGGTCTCAGGCGCTGTGAGGCAGCAGTGCTAACCACCGTGCCGCCCACTAATTTGTGGTCTCACTTTTACAGAGGAAGGATTGGGAAATCTTTCTTGGCCTCTAATTAATGTGTAAATCTGCTAGTGCCACTCATCCATATGAGGCACAACAAGTATCCTTTGTCTTAAGAGGACAGGCAGGAGGCTGGAAGAATACAGCAAGCCAGGCAGCATTAGGAGCTGCAGAAGTCGACGTTTCAGCTGTAATCCTTTTTCAGGACCTTGCAGGACCCTTCATAGCCTACTCCTGTTCAAAAATTTAAACTGTGCCAACTGGATCTCAATCTTCCTACACCTGGGAGGCCATTCTCCCTATCTATGTTAGAAATTGTAGCATTAGCTTTCTTAGTTGACCATGGATGGTGCATCCTGCTCCCTACAGCAAATATGTGCAAATCAGTCAAATTGATGAGGACTTTATGAAGGTTATAAGTGTTGAATAAAGTTCAGTTAGATTCTTAACAGTGTACTATCACTCCAGTTAGGCGACAGAGTGGGATCCTTCAGCTAGAGCTCCTCTGCTTGACAGATTCTTTTCCTTTCACTTTTTCTTTTCCTCTTGCTGCAGTTTTTCTTCCCTCTTCTGCCAGCTTTTATCTTCTTGAAATACCTACCTGGAGACAATGGAGTGGCCAGAGCGAGTGTGGACTGGGCTGGGAACCGAATCGTGGTGGTAGGGGAATGGGGGAAAAGACCTGAAGAAGGGTTACACCCAAAATGTCGACTTCTTCAACTCCTGATGCTGCCTGGCTTGCTGTGTTCTTTCAGCCTCCTGCCTGTCTACTTTGGATTCCAGCATCTGCAATTTTTTTTGTCTTAAGAGAAGGCAGTTATAATTCAGCAGCAGAATAATACATTCTTATATTGTAAAGTATACCTGTTATAAAATGGGAAAATAATCGAGAACCTACTGCAGTGAGTGCTACGGAGGATTTACTGTTCATCTTTTGTCTGCTGTGTGTATTTCACGGTTCAGAGATTAGTACTTTGTAACAGATGTAAAACAGTCTTTTTCTTTTAAATGAGCCAGTGATCTGTTTCTATCCTGTAGTTTCTTTGTGATTCCATTTAAATACAGCTCAGAAATTTCAAAAATTTATTTGAAACCAGATAGTGTTCGCTTAAGGTTATATACACACACTACTCAAATTGGTCTCAGGCCAGTATCTTTGAAGTATCATGTTCAGTTGGCAGATTTGATTTCTAATGTTGACTATGACTTGTTCTCAGCTCTGGACATGCATGTGCAAAAGGCCTACCATTCAAATGCTTATTTTCAATACGAGGTGAATACGAACAGGAACAGGAGTGCAAAATGATTAGAAGAATCAATTTGTAAAATTCTATGCAGAGAATGAGGTAAGTGTGACTGGCTTTCCTGCCCTGGAGCCAATTGAGGTTCCCCACCTGCTGAGGCAACTGACAAACTTTTATGGGAGCTCCTTAGTGTGGTGGGACTGCATGTAGGTTGACCAGCAGCCACAGTTCTTGGCTGGTACTGCAAATCTGCCTGACATCTGACCTCATGAGATAGATAGATAGCGGTCACACCATCAAACATTTAATGTTACTTCCAAAGTTCAGTTCCTTCAAGACATGCTTTGTTGTTGTGGCTGAACTTTTCACTGGAGGCACAGAGACTGAGGTATGTTGCAAAATTTAACCTGTTGCCTTTCATGCAAAGCATTAAAATACAATATGACCTCTCAGTTGGATGTTTTAAAAAAAAATTCCTCAAGATCGCTATTTTGAAGTGCAGGAGAATTCTCTTTGGTATCTTGACTAATATTGATCTCTCAATCGACATCATTTAAAAACTCCAATTACCCAATTCGTAGCACATTGCTGCATGCTTATTGGGTGGTGTATTTTGCATCTTGAAATTAGTGATCATTCTACAAAAGTCAAGCACTTGGAGAGCTGCAAAGGTTGTGATGGGCAAGAAAAAGAATTGAGATAAATCTAGGGCAAATGAAGGGTTTTAAGATAAAATGGAATTAAATTTAAATCAACATCAGAACTATAGTTTCAAAATATATTGCCACCTTGATTATCACTTTGCAGTAACACTTTGAGAATCCATCAGCTGAAATTTTCAAGCCATTCTTGGATTCATTATTCATATTCAGAACCTACTGCAACCAGTGCCAAGGAGGACTTGCTGTTTAAACCCGATTTAAGGGCTTTTGCCCAAAACATCGATTTTCCTGCTCCTCGGATGCTGCCTGACCTGCTGTGCTTTTCCAGCATCACTCTAATCTAGACTCTGATTTCCAGCATCTGCAATACCCACTTCTGCTTGTTTAAACCTTTTGTCTATTGCATGTATATCATACTTCAGATATCTGTTCTTGTAACAAATGGAAAACAGTCTGTTTTTAAAACCGAAGGGAATGCCGAATTACTTGTGATCTGGAACAATTTGTGGAACTCTAATTGACAATTTCCATGGAGCTAAAATTACTGGATTCCCAGAGACCATATAAGGGATTAGGCTTGGTGGCTAAGCTTGACAACTGTGTTCTAGACCCGCACTACTTATGATCACCACTATAGGAGATAAGGTAATGTACTCTGAGAAATGAACAATTTAATTTTATGAAATTAAATTAAGGGAAAGGTGATTGCAGTTATTTTCAAATATTTGCCAAAAGTTATGATTTATAAATCTAAAATCTGGCTTTACCTCAGGAAATTGTAAGTAGTTTTTTTTCAGCTAATTGAAATGGGAAAAAGAACAGTTTTAAAGCTGAGGATTGCTCATGAATTATAGCATGACATTCAGTGTTAGTACTGTTATGCTTGGCTTTGGCACAGATAGTAGTTCTAAAAGGTGAAGATAACTGGAGCCATGGTGTGTACAAATGGAGATTCAGCTCGCAACAAAAAGCTGATTGGTCTGTGGACTGGTGGCCAGCTATTGATGACCTTGGCCTCCTACTATGTGATGGTTTTCCAGATAGCTGTACAGGCTGTGAACAAGATAGAGAAAATCCAACCTTCACTAGCACAAGTAGTCTTTTCTCTGCAGTAAAAGCTGCTTTAAGTCTGAAGAAAACCAGTTTAATCTTATTTCTCCCATTGATATAAGCTGTGACTTTTCAGTAATAAGTCCCAGGCCTTTATAAATGTGAACCAAACACCCTATGCCTCCCAAAACAAGTGAAAGCATTTGAAGAATTCAGATTGAGAATCAGCACAAGAACCATCTCAACAAACGCTATGCACTGCCTTCTCAGTTTCCTTCTGCCTGTAACACGCATGTTTTATTTTCCTGTCTGTTTCTGTCTGTTTGTTCATAACTATTCCCTTGTAACTAGAAACTATTTAATTGTGATAAATGGTAATTCTTGTTCAGTGTGGAAAACCTGGTCAAAAAAGCCAAAGAACTGCAGATGCTGGAAATCAGAAACAAAGACAGAAATTACTGGAGATACTCAGCATGTCTGGCAGTATCTGTGGAGAGAAAGCAGAGCCAACACTTCAAATCTAGTGAAATGCTGGATTTCTCTCCATGAAAACTCTGCTTTCTCTCCATGAAAACCTGGTCCATGCATTCTCTAAACATTCGGTCTGAATGTCAGGTCAATTGGAGAATTCTGCATACATTTTAGAATCTTTACCTTTTGTGATGACCCTGGGAATAGGGCTTGGTTTCTAGCTCAGTACATCGATGAGGTGCAAGAAAGGAGTAAAGAAAGATTTTTATTTCTCATTTCTATCAGCAAAAATAACACACATAATAAGATGGAAGCAGGGGTTCTCATCTAAGATTGCTGAACTTGATCTTGAGTCCAGAAGACTAAGAATGCCCTGTCAAAAAATGAGGTGCTGTTTCTATGGATTTGCAGTTCATGTTAAGCGCGTGTATTTTGTAAATGTACAAAATGTTGATCTTTTTCTCCGTCCATTGTATTACTCAATCTGCTATTTTGTTACTGTTGAAGTTGACTTAGAGTGTGTCCTTCATCCATGTAAAATGTGGATTTTTCAATGCTGCTGACTATCTCATAACATCTGAAATTGGTTTCTTTTGCAGCCAGCAATAATAAATCTACCTTTTGCTGCAGTGAAGAATTGTATGTGTTGGGGCAGTTGTAGAAATGGGTGTCCAACTGGTGTTTATGATTTATTGACTGGAGAAGGGTCTGTGGCCAAGCATTCCTAGAAATTGTTTGTTCCATCATATAAGAGTAGATTATTTGTAAATCTCTAATTACCATAAAGCACATGCATTCCTGTTAAATTCAATGTGCTTTATTGTCGAATCATGCAGATTCTAGAAATGTTAACAAAATAATCTTGTGCCTTGATTCATTCTTACGTTTTTCTCATGGTATACCACAATACCTTTTTGAGTTTAGAAGTTATTTTTAGTAATATTAACCAATAAATGCCCATACTACCTGTATTAAAACAATACACAGAGTACCTTTTTATTTCAATGGGATAAGGTCTTATCTACAATATTAGAGAGAGGCATTTCATTCTAATTCATTAAATGTACAGCAATACTATTTGTTTTAATAATGATTCTCACTTAAAGAGGTGTGCAGAAATGAAAGGGAACAAAGGTATAAGCATTGAAGTGTAATGGACAAATCAAAGTATTTTGAGGACACTTTCAAAGTGGTGTAGCCTGGTTGAGGAAAACATAGTGGTAAATAAATTGTCACTAAAGGTGGAATGGAGCAATGCAAGGCATAAACTAGCTCAATGTGTTAGAATGAAACAATTGTATTTCTATCACTCATTTCACAACCTCACAAAGAACTTTATAGCCAATGAAGTAGCTTTTAACAGTAGTCACAAATAGCAATGTGATAACAGAGGATCATCAGTTTTTGTGACACTGACAGAAGCATAAATATTGGCCTGGACACTGGGGAAAACTCAGATGATGTTCAATGTAATGCCTCGGATCTTTATGTTCATCTGAAGGGGTAGTGACTCGGTTTAACGTTTCATCTGAAACAGGCATCTTGCGTAATGTCTTAATTATTGGAACGCTTGTGAGGACAAGGATGAGAAAAATTAATGCACTATAGGCAAGTTTGCAGATGACACAAAAATTATCAGGATGGCAGGAGGTGAGGATGATACAAAGAGTCTGCAGAGAAATACAGATACGTTAAAAGTGTACACGAAAAACTACATTAAAGAAGAGCAAAAAAATGTATTATTACAAAAAAACTTTCACATTTTCCCACATTATGGTCAATCTTCCAAGGTTTTATCAACACTTTTAACATACAAAGAGTCTGCAGAGAAATATAGGTATCACCCTCACCACTTGCCGTCCTGCTAATTTTTGTGTCATCTGCAAACTTGCCTACATTCATTTTCTTCATCCATGTCATAAATATATATTATATACAATAGCAAACCCAGCTGTGATCCCTGTGGCATTCCACCAGTTAAAGATTGTCATGCTGACTCTTCCTGATTACCTTAAATTTTTCGAAGTGCATAATTGTAACCTTTTAAACAAAGTGGTGGAGGCTGGTACAATTTGTAACATTTAAAAAGCATCTGGATGAGTATATGAATAGGAAGGGTTTGGAGGAATATGGGCCAGGTGCTGGAAGGTGGAATTAGATTGGGTTGGGATGTCTGGTCGGCATGGACGAGTTAGACCAAAGGTACTGTTTTCATGCTGTACATCTCTATGACCCTATTACTCTATATTTCTGAGGGCCTTCTTGTGGCATAGTGGTAGTGTCCCTACACCTGGCTGTAATAATATATTACTTTGTAATTCACATATGAAGTACTTTATTTTAATAACCACGATTTATACACCTATTGTCCAGTATTTTGAGGGCAGTGTGGTCAACACTTGCTGCTGATTTCAAAAAAGTTTCCAGTGAAGACTTAGTGTGATCTACAATGTGGATTTCCTTGGCTTTGATGTGACTTATAATATTATGTTATCTCTAGAGCATTTGGGGCATCCAGCAACAGCCTTCACACAGCATTGAGACTGATCAGCCAATCAGATTAAATAACTTCCACTGACAGCAAGGCAGGAAGTAATAATCAGATTATAGTTCACATTAACAACTGGACAGAAAGCAAAATAAAGATCAGCATGTATATATAGGGAAGAAAATTAAATATCACAATCAGTTGTGTAATCTGGGCAAATGTACAGTGATGTATTTGGGTAGGACAAACAAAGCAAAGGAATGCAAGGTCCCTGGAAAGCACCAAGGATCCGAGGTCTTTGATATGCATATCTGCCAATCCCTTAAGATGACAGAATTGATGCCACCTGCTGTAGCTGGATTTGAACCTGGGTCTATGGATTAACCGTCCAGCAATAATACCACTAGGCTATCACCTCCCCTTTAAAGAAGTATATTTTTAAAGTGGTGCAGGTTTGAAAACTTTTTCTGAAGAAATAAGGCTCTACATTCAACCCAAACTTACGGAATGCAAATAACTGTGCAAAGATGGCAGGTCAATGATTGCTCAGAATACAAAGCACAGCAAAGAAGAACTAAAAGATTAATCACAAAAGAAAGAAGTTAAACTATGAGGAGAAGCTAGCTACGATTGTAAACACAATTTTTTACTGGTACTTAAAAAGGAAAAGAGTATGTAAAATTGAATATTGATTCTCGAGAGAATGAGAAGTTAATAGTAGATAATAAAGAAATAACAGAAGAAATAAGCAAATGTTTGGCTTCTCTCTTCACTGCAGAGGGTACAAGGAACATTCCAATAAAAGTTTCAAATCAGCAGTGTGAGGGAGACAGGAATGTAGTGAAATTACAGCCACGAGGGATGTGGTACCAGCAACCTCATGGAGCTGCGAGCTGATAAGTCTCTGGGTACAGATGGACCTCTTACTAATCTCTTAAAAGAGATGGATAATGTAATAGTGTTATTTTGATTTTTGGTGTTCTTCGTCATTTCTCTTTTGTTTCAAAGTTCACATTTTCTTCTTTTATGTGGCTTCAGCCACGGCATCCTGTAGACACTCCAGAAATTCGGGAGCTGTTGGAAGGAACAAAAGATGAACTTTATCTGAACTTTGTCTCAATTATTTCTGTTTATAACTTCTGCAATTAAAATGGCACCTAATCGTGATGCCTTATACACATTTCATTGTATTTTCATAAATACAAGTGACCATAAATTGCTGTTCTATTCTGTTCTGTTATATTTTATTCCAGTGTTAACCTTCAAAAAATCCATTAGATTCAGGAACGGTTCCATCAGCATGGAAACTAAAAATGTAACTCCTTTATTTAAGAAGGGAAGGAGGCAGAAACTGTACGCCACTTAGATTGATGCCTGTATGGGAATGACTGAATATGATATTGGAATTAATTCTGTTGAGAAAATTTAACTAATATAGACAGAAATACTTCTTGTCATGGATATCTTTTGTTTTGATAACATCGATATCTAAGCTTTTGATCACAAAATATGTTCATTGATCATATAACTGCTTCTTTAACTTAATTCTTCATTGTAGTCTCTGATGTGCATCTTTGAATCCCGATCTTTGAATGATGATCTGTTCATGTTCACAATGAGATTCATTCAAGATTTGTTCACGATGATAGCTTAGATTTTCTCATGAATGTTACATTATCCCTGGTGATTTGTTTCAGCAAAGTTACTGTCAATGTTGAGTGTCATCAGTTGGAAAATTCAGGTTGAGGTTTGTTGCTATGTTGACCCAGATTTTGTGATAAGCAACAATATTTATTGAGCACAGAGACCCACAGCAAACAGTGGGACTCTTTAACAAATTGAAATGACAATTTGCACTTGTATTTCACCTTTATTTTGTGTAGTAAAAACATGTCTTGGCTCTTCACAGGATTGTGTCAAACAAAATTTGACTTGAGCCATATAAGGAGGTATTAAAACTTGATGGAAGAAAGTAGGTTTTAAGAAGCTTTTTAAATAGGGAGACAGTAGTAGTTTATGAAAGGAATTTCAGAATTTAGGGAAAACATGGCCACTAATAGTAGAACATTAGTATTTTTTAAAAAAACTTGCATCTGAATGCACCAGTTCTAGCTTTCTCTAGGACATTTAATGGTTATTTATAGTGATTTCCAGACATTGCATGTGTTCAAAAGCAAATATCAATGAGATTCTGTAAGAGTTCAGCCTGTAGAGTAGCAGGGCATCTCCACAACAATTTCCATGTTCAACTGGGTATGTGTCGACCTACTCTGAAGTTGCTGTTCAATTTTATTCCATTAGAGCTTGGTAGCTTTATTGTTTGGTTGGATAATATAGAGAAAATGCCTCCATTTGTGGGCTAAGATCAGAACAAGTGTAAGGAAATGGCAGCTTTAATAATAAAGTTAGAAAAAAGAAATATTGAAAATATTACATGAAAATGCGAGAACTGATTGTTGTAAAGGAAATGCAGAGGTTGCGGTTTCTTAGCAATAACATTTCTCTTTCTGTCTCAGGTTAGGGAGATATCAAAGACATAACCCAGTTAATTGTTTATTGTTCTTGAAAAGGGTGTAGAAGGATCGCTATTACAGCTCCTTCAGACACAGGCTTTCATATAGACATTTCTGACCCTAATAACATTAAGGCTTATATTCATTAACTGGACAAAATATTCTTAACAAATAAGAAGCACTAAGGTGGAGAACCAGGAGGGGATGAGCTTTGGTACCTTGTGCATTGTTCCTCAGTAATTGTACATTTGAATGGGAGCACATAGTGGATTGATTGAGTGATTGATATGGAGAAATTAATAAAGAAGGAAAAATAACTGCAGACAGAAAAGTGTGTTTCTCAGTGGATCCAAGCTCATTATGGCTTAACACTCTTATGCTGTAATCAGGCTGTGAACAAAAAAGATTGACATGACTTCTGTTTTCTTTGCCCTTTTGTAAAATTCAGGAGTAGTAAACCATCTCATTTGTTGTGAGTTGAATGTCTTAACCCTCTATTCAACATATATTATGTATTTAAACTGCTGCTTAATAAATAGCGTGGGCCTACTTCCTCTGACTTTTTGGAGAAGCTGATGCCTGAACCAATTCTTACGTTAGACACAACAACATACGATCATCATTGATGAGTCTATTGCCCAATGTTTTTTCCTAATCAGTGCCTGAAAGCATCAGAAGATTGAGCATTGATACCAGTTCAGAATAGCTTTAAGTTAGAAAGTGGAACTTGATGTTGCCCAATGGTTTTTACAAAAATTGTTTGTGGATTGTGGGCATTCCTGGCTGGGCTACCATTTATATCTCATCCGTAATAGCCCTTGAAAATATGGTTGTAAGCTGATGTCTTGGCCTGCTGCAGTCCATGTTGTATAGGGATATTCACAGTGTTACTAGTGATGGATTTCCAGCAGTTAGATACAGGAACAATAAAAGAACACAGAAATTCTAAGTCAAGATGATGTATGACTTGCAATAGGTTGCAATAGGGCATTCCATTGATTGATTTGATTTATTTAAGGGAAAGTGAGATAAACGCAACAGGAGAAAAGGAAAAGGATATGTTAATGCATAAGATGGAGAAGGATGACAGGAGGCTTGTACAGAATTTTGTGTAAGCAAAGATTACTTGTCCACAATGGCATGACTAAGTCAAGAAACTTTTGAAAGCACACTAGACTCAGTACTGTTGGAGTGTGATAGAGTCACACAGTGATTGAACATAGAACAGTACAGCACAATACAGGCCCTTCAGCCTTCGATGTTGTGCCAGCTTTTTATCCCAAGTAATAGATCCTCAAGAAAAAGTAATTTCGAAGAAGAGCGGGACAGTTTTCTTTGGTATGTGGGCTAATATATATTCCTCAATTGACACCATTGCAAACACAAATTAGCTGGCCACTATCATGTTGCTGTTTTGGTATGAGTTGCATGCCTGTTGGCTGTTACATTTTGTACACTACAATAAATGACCATGCTACAAAAATCAAGCTTTTTGGGAGTCTTCTGAGGCTGTAACAGATGGGGAAAAATTGAGATAAATCAGGGGCAAGTGAAGGTGTTTTAAAATTAAATTGAATTAAATAAAATCAGCACTAGCACTGCTATTTAAAGAAAAAAAAAATCACCTTAATTATTATTTGGAAAAGCACCTTGAGAATCTTTGCAGCTGAAGTTTTCAAGCCATTCTTAGATTCATTAGACAATTTTGAAGAGATTAAAGTCCTGACAAAAGGTTAACATCAGATTTTATTTCCAATTTCCAGCATTAATAATATTTTGTGTTTTCATGTCAAAGTAATTTAGATCTTTGATAAAAAAAAGTGATATATCAATGACCAAATTAGAAGAAAAGGGCTTTCCAGTATCAAAAGGTAGGAAAGTTACATAAAAGCAGTACTGAACCTTAATCGGACCACATAGAGTACAATGCGCAGTTTTGACGACCACATTATGAAAATGTTATACAGGCAATGGAGAGGGTGCTCAGAAGGTTTATGAGGAAGGTGCCTGAAATGCATTGGTTACATATTAGGAAAGCATGAAAAGGTTGGTTCTCTATTTTGTCATCCCTCGTCTCCAGATGATGGGCAGAACAGAGGGGTGATATAATAGAGATCTTTATGAAAGGATTTGATCGAGTGCGTACAGAGAGAATGTTTTCTCTTCTGTGGGGAAAAAGACATAACTAGAGGCATTCGTCCTAAGATAGTCACCAAAAAAATCCAATAGGAAATTCAATAAAAGGTTCATCATCCAGAAATTGACTGAACTGTGAAACTCAACACCACAGTCAGTGGTTGAGGTAGATAGCGTAGATGTGTTGAAGTCAGTCAAACATATGAGGAGGAAGGGAACAGAATATTACTATGATCAATTTAAATAAGGAAATATCGGATTAGGCTCAAGGAGAACATAAATTCCACCACAGACTGGTTGGGCTAAACGGTCTTTTGTGCCCCATGTCTTAAATATTAGGGACAATGTAGAAAGCTGTTCAGATTTTTGGAAGAATGAAATTGTCAGATTCACTGTTGACAATTTAGCAAACCTCATCAATTTTCTGATGGCTCTGAGACATTTACTGCGAAATCTGTTGTCTCTGGAAGCATTTTATGATCCTTAACAGCTGCAGGAAGTCACTCAAAGCAACCTATATGCAAATGATCATTTCACACTATAGAAAAGAAATGAACCACATGAAACAACTTATTCTTTATGTAAATAATGTGTTGCAATTAGGTACCTGATTTTTTTTCCCCTTCCGGGTAGTGGAAGCTTTGCTTTCATTACAGGATTTCTTCCAAAGATCCAAAATGCAAACTCAAAATTTAGCAGTAGAGTGTTGGTTTCATTGTAAAAGTACTTTATGCAGCTTCTAAATCAATTGAGCTAAAGAAATTAATGCAAAGGAAACATGCATAATTGTTGGAGTGTTAAATATCAACATGAATCGTGAAAGCAGTTGACAAAATTGTTATAAACCCTCTCCCTTAGTGTCTCTTTCAGTTAACAGATTCTGAACATCTATTAATTAATTATCAGTGACTGTTTGATAACATCTGTATAAAGTCACCTCTAGCAGGTGCCTCACAGCTCTACAGCTGTAAGTGTCAGTCAAAGGGAGAGGGTTTTGAAGTAATAGTTTGCTTGCTACACAGATGACACAAATCAGCAGCATCAACCATTTTCGATCTTTTTGAAGGGAGCTTTATTAATACAACATTTCGTTACAGTAAATGAAGCCTTCTCATAAGAGTGCAACCACAGTGGCATGATTACAATAAAAGCAGTATGCCTTTATATAACACTCTATGTCACAGAATGCCCAAAGGCATTTTATAGGAGTGTTATCAAATGTTATCTGAAATTATCCATATAAGGATGTATTTGGAGAAGTGACTGCAAACTTGATAAGAGGTAGGTTTTAAGATATTTGTCTGAAATCAAGGCAGAGAATAATGAGGCAACAAAATTTAGTTGGGGAGGGGGAGGGGTGTGTGGTAGTGGAGTTCCAGAGCTTAGGTGTAAGGCACTTGTGGGCTGCAGAAGGGCTTATGCCCGAAACGTCGATTCTCCTGCTCCTTGGATGCTGCCTGACCTGCTGCGCTTTTCCAGCAACACATTTTTCAGCTCTGATTTCCAGCATCTGCAGTCCTCAGTTTCTCCTAATTGTTGGCACAGGCCTTGGTAAAATTTGAAATTTGAGGAGAACCAAGAGGCCTGTTTTACAGCAGTATCTGTATCTTGTAGAGTTGTAGAACTAGAGGTAGTTACAGTTATAAGGTGGTAGAGGATTGGGAGCCATAGTATATGAACCAAGTTTGTGAGGGTAATGTAGTGTTGGATTAGATATAGACAGTAGTGTTTTAAGTGACCTCTGGTTTATAGGTTTTTGTTTTAAAGGTTTTGGCTGGAAGAGAACTGGTGTGGAAGATGCAGTGGATGTTGTAAGTAGATAAGGATGGTTTCATTATAGGTGGGCTGAGATGCAATTAGAAGCAAGTGAAATTATAGATTTACCATTGAGCTTCACCAGTTATGAGCATGGCAAATAACAATTTGCACAATATGTCCACATAACCACTCTGGAAGTGGGATCGAGGGCACACAAGATTACACTGTATGCAGATGATGTCCTTCTGTTTTTATCGAACCCGATGATCTCTGTACCCCATTTGATACAATGTATCAATTCATTTGGGGGCTATCTCAGGATATAAGATTAACTTTTCAAAACCAAAGGCTATGCCTTTGGGGAACCTTAAAGCTGTGCCAGAAGTTGAAGGTGGCCCTAAGTTCCCTTTTAAGTGGTCACAGGCAGAGTTTTGATACTTAGGCATTTTTATTACCCCCAAATTTGATCTGTTATTTCGGACTAACTTTGCTCACTTGCTCGACAATATTAAGCAAGATCTCCAGAGATGGGAGGCTCTTCCAATTTCATGGCTGGGCCGAATATCTCTCATTAAGATGAATGTTCTTCCACGTTTGCTTTATCCCATGTGTATGCTCCCTATAATGTTTCCCAGGTCAATGCTGTGGAACCTTATGGGATGGTTTGATTCCTTTGTCTGGCATTGTGAGTGGCCCCTCATCAAACTTACTAAATTGCAGTTGTCTCAAGGAGGGGGAGGAGTTGATTTCCCAGGCATCAGGAGGTATCAATTGAGTTCCCTGCTGTCCTTTGTGTGCGATTGGGTAGGTAATGATCCAAACTCAGTATGGCTAGATATCGAGGCCTCCCAGGCAAAGTGCCCTCTTATTAACCTGTTGTTCATGGATAAGATGAGGACAGTTATGGACCATTGCTATTGTCATTAGTGCATGGTGGGCGATGCATCAGAGTGAGAGTTGCTTATCCAAGACTTTGCCACTTTCGCCTATAGTTGGCATGCCAGGGTTCCGACCAGAGATGATTTACTCAGGGTTCAAACTATTGGCAGCAAGACGAGTTTCTAGTTTGGAAGACATGTTTGATGGTGAGGTTATGATGTCTTTTGAGTAACTGAGCCACAAATATGGGTTGCCCAGCAGAGATCTTTTCCGTTTTTCTCAGGTTAGGGATTTCATCCAGAAGAAGACTATGATTCTCTCTAAGCCCTATAAGCCCCGATACAGAGAGGTTGTTGCTATGTTCCACAAGCACCCTTCCGGTTAGTGCCCTCTATCGCCTGCTGGGTGACAGAGCCTGACAGGATATTAACCGGTTATGAGAGATCTGGGAGCAAGAGCTAGGAATGGAGATCTCTTCTGAAACATGGGAGAACATATGGGAGAATGCTCGAAAGATCTCAATCTGTAATAGGGCATGCTACGCAGTTAAAAGTTCTGCACAGACTTCATCTGACACCTGACCGTCTGGTAAGGTTTTAAAACGGGGCATCTTTAGTGTGCCCCAAATGTAAAATAAGTGTAGGTACTCTTACCCATTGCTTCTGGACATGTCACAGGCTCTGTGTTTATTGGACCGCTGTGGCGGGAGAGATAGGGAGGGTATTGAGGACTGAAGTCAAAGTAGACCCAACATCTCTCCTCTTAGGTCTACTGAATTTACCATCTTTAGCCGGCATGGGAAGAAACTATTTAATATTCTTGCATACTGTGCACGGAGGGATATTCTGATGAACTGGGTGTCTGAGAACCTGCTGGGCATGCTGGGATGGCAGAAATTAATTATGGAGCACATTCCCTTGGACTTTTTAACAAACATGGTGCACCACACTGCAGACCATTTTTATAAGACATGGTGGCCCTGCGTGAGTTATTTGGATATTGATTTGTCAGTTATCCTAACTAGGGCATTTGTTTAAGCAGGATGGTTAGGTTTGTCAAGCCCTGGGCCCTGGAGGGGGTGGGGGGGGGGGGGTGGGTGGGGGTGGGGGGGGGGATTGGTCTTCTGAGTTAATACGGGCATATATGCAATGCTCCTATTCCTTTGTTTGGGAGCTTTGCGCCGAGCATAGCTGTTCTGTATTCTATGTCTTTTTTTTTGGATTTTTTTTGTGTTTCTTTTTTTGATCTATTAGTTATTTACTTATTTATTGGTGTTGCTTTTGCACAATGTTAGGGTTTGTTTTGTATTTTAGGGTAGGTTAGTAGTTATTGGACAGTAGTCTTATAATTTTTTATTTCTTTTATTATACTGATATTTGTTATTGATTGTATTTTTCAATAATTTTATATGTTAGTAAAGTTAAAAAAAATTGCTAATAAATATATTTACAAAAAAAATTGTACAATAATTTGTGTTAATTAATTCTTTGCTGGACCAATCTGAAACTGATTACATTGCCTCACACTGTCCCAATATTAATGCAACCTTTGCTCAACAGTGTTTGCTTTAGATATACGAGTAGTGCAGCCTTTGTAATGGAGAGGTTATGGGATGTGATCTCAGTTTGGGTAACAATGTTGTGCAGTTTGAGGTGCTGGCCAGGTTGCAGTCAGTGAGTTGCATATTATTAGCCCAGATTTGGTTTTATATCATAAGAGCAGAAGTAAAGTAGTTGGCCTATTGAGTTTTCTCCACCATAAAATGGAACTCCTACAGAGTGGAAACAGACCCTTCGGCCCAACAGGTCCACACCACCCTCCGGGAAGTAACCCACGCAGACCCATTCCCCTAACCAATTACTTTACATTTACCCCTGTCTAATGCACCTAACCTACACATCCCTGAACACTGTGGGCAATTTAACATGGCCAATTCACCTAACCTGCACATCTTTGGATTGTGGGAGGAAACCGGAGCACCCAGAGGCAACCCACGCAGACACTGGGAGAATGTGTAAACCCCACACGGTCGCCCGAGGCTGGAATCAAACCTGGGTCCCTGGTGCTGTGAGGCAGCGGTGCTAACGACTGAGCCACTGTGCCATCCTAAACTGAGATCATGGGTGATATGATTATCCTCAACCCCACTTTCCTGTCTTTTCTCCATGACCCTTATTTTTCTTAATGAAAGAGAAAATGCAAACATTGTCAAAAAGTATTGGTTTCAGAAGATGAGAAAGATTAGTTAACACAAAAGTCAAAGAAATGAAGCAAGTCCCAAGCTCATTGACCCACCAGGGGTCAAAGTACAAAGGAAATTGACACCCTTTGTGATCCTTAGACTGCCTCCAGAATTTTGTAAAAGTAGGTTGAATTTTTTTTCCAAAACCATTCCAAGTTTTGTTATTTATGCTTTTGATAAACTATATCCCATTTCGACAGCACCCATCTTTATATCCTGAATAATCTTGTTTTTTTTGCCCTGTCCTGCTTCCAAACACTTCAGTTTTGCTGTTTGAATAACTAGAAAAGCTTCACAGTCAAAACAACGCTTCCAATAAGCTACAAATTGAACTCTTTGAATAAACTTGCATATCTACTGATTTGCATGTGGCTGCAAGCAATCATAATAAACCCATATTCAATATCCTGTGACAACATTTATCGATCATCTTGTCAAGAGAGCTGACTATAATATTGGTCATCCAGTTTTACTTTGCCAGGATAGTTAAGCTAATTACAAATGTGTTTAGCTTTTGCATCTAGTCCTGTATCAGTTTAAACATGTGATAAAGATTGTTGGAAAAATTGGAGAGAATTTGGAAAGCTTGCATTATTCATAAACACCAGTAATGTTGTTTATCCATCTATTGGCCTATATACGCCTCATACTTTTTCAACAGAAGCTGCTGCTCAGTCTTCAAAGGTCACCTTTCAGATCTCTGCTCCCAGTTCAAAGCTCCAAACCAAAAACGATAGAAGAAAATAAAAACAATGAAAAATCAACAAAGATTATAACCGTTGTAACCTTTGGAATAAGTGAATAATGCTAAGTTACAGGACAACACCACATTAAGAACTTGGATTTACATCATGCTTTTTACTGCAACAGCAATAATAACTTATATTGATAAATCACCATTCGAATACTGAAATGTGCTGAACTACTTCAGGAATATTTTAAAACAAAGTATAACACTAAATCTTGTTAGACCATATGAGCTAAAGCTTGACCAAAGGGATGAATTTCAGAATCTCAGCAGTGGACTTTATGAAGTGTCTAAAAATGGGAAGATGAGGTAGAGAGGTGATGAGATTTGAAGAACTTCCAGAGCTTGGGATCTTGCCACCAATGATATAATAATTAGCGGGAGTGTGGAAGAGGCCAGATTTGGAGGAGTCTGGAAGATACTGGGGTGAGATTATTAGATGGGTGAGGCCACAAAAGTATTTGAAAATACGAAGATGAAAATTTTTAAATTAAAGCATTGCTTAACCTGGAGCCCAGATCAACAAGCACAGGGGTAAAGTAAATGAACCTGGTCCAAGATAGAACATGGGCAACATAATTTTGGATGAGGTCAGACTTATGGAGGTTAGAATGTTGAAAGCTAGCCAGGTGTGCATTAGAAAGCCTTGTAAAAAACATTTATATTTCATAAACAAGTTAAAATGCTATATTTGTTTGGGTGCTTAAGCTAAAATTTGATTATTTATGCTCATTTTGACTATGAAGCTCTGCTCTTTACAGCAAGTGCCTCTAAGATAGTTTTGTAACACTGTTGATAACATTACATGAAATCTTGCTCACCATGGTTAGTTTTGTACTAAAAGTAAATCAAATACTGAATGCTTTTTAAAGGTTTCTTCTGTCACGCTCTATGCATTTCGGGGTGAATGTATAATATAATGACTACTGTCTTTTAGCACATGATAGTTATGTAAATGAAGAACAACTGCGTTTAGAATGATAACAGGAGCTTTTTAAACTCACATCTTGATGAATTTCAACATATTTTTTGATTGATGAATTCAACTGTTTCCATTTATTCTTTTTGATGTTTAAAAACCAGTTCTTTTCAAACTACTATTGGACTTATAATTTCATTTCACTATAATGTTCAGTGTAACAGATATTTTGTTTACTATTACAATGCAGATGTTTGATAGCAACAATGAAGTTTATTTCATACATATTCGTATTACAGTATTTAATGGAATAGATCAATGTATAATATAACTTTTTAAGTGACCTTTCCGTTTGCAGGCAAATGGTTAGTTAATTAAGCCATTGCAATTGAAATATTTATGCCTTGAAATATAGCACAGTGGAAGTGTATCTTGGAGGACTAATTGCTGTTGAGTAGGTGGATGATTTCTGATTCTCCCAGTCTACTTCAAGCTTTATAATTGTAACCAATAAAAACTATTGGTAAAAGCATACAGTACCTGCCATAGTGCATCACTGATTATGATATTGTGTGATCTGTCAAACGCACATTGACAAATATTTACAGAAAGTTGCTAATTGACTAATTTTGTGAATCAACTTGACTTCTGTCCTCTGAAATGAAGGAATTCAATGGATTAAGATGCATTATTTGTTAATTAATAGTGAATGCACATTGATAACTAATCAATCAGAAAACCAGATGTGAAAATCTGTCAGCCAAAGAAAATAGCTGCTTCAGTTTACAGACCAACGAACTAGTCAGTCAATAGATGTACAATTTTTTTGTTAGTAACAATCCTGTTTCTATAGGGTCCCTGCGTTCATGCATACTTTATGATTCATTTCAAAATCTCAGACTTCTGGACACATTAAATGTTGTGTCAACTTGCAACTTGACTGCAAGGTATTGATTTAAAGTAAGCATGTTGGTTTAGAGATTTTGACAACTTCTGCCATTTTTGTTCCCTCTTTTTGAATGCCACTAAAATCACGAATTGATTTTTTTTTTGGTTTGTATTCATGTCAATCTAATACCTGGAGCAGAATGACTCCTTGCTGCACTGACTGAAGTAGGAATTCTCTGTAGTGGTAGCATTATGAAATGTGATGGCATGGAGTTGCTGCAACAATAATGGTGAAAACTGACACAATTTGCTGCTGTTCTACAAAAACTGACAGAAACTTTGGACATGGAAATCTAGTGTTTGCAATCAGTGAACTTATACTCTTCCATAAGTGTGTTATCAAGGTTCCCACAGGCTGCAGTGTCCCTTGCAATCATGAGTCGGAAAAAAAACTCCACTTCTACACTGTTGGCCTTGAAAAAGTTCCACATTATTGGATGTGGTTTAACTGAGCATTTACTGCACTGAATTCATAATCATTGCTGAATACCCACACTGGCCCTAAAAAGTTTTTTATATTTATACAATGTTGACTTTCACCACAATTATTAAATTGTTAGGTGAAAACGTAAACTAATAAAGTAAATTGATGACACCTAGCTCTCATTCCACCATCTCTCTCAAATTCTGCATTATTGCTAAATTATTAATGTACTTGTCTGATTTCCAGTACTGGATAAACAGAAATTTCCTCCATTTCAATATTGAAAAGCCTTTCTCTGGTCCCAGCTTGCAAACTGCATTCACTACTTTTTGAATGCTACAATCTTCTTTGTGCCAACTATTTAAGACTAAAGCAGATTGTATGCAATGTTAGGATCATAATTGATACTAAGATGATCTTCTGGCCCATTACTAAGGCCTCCTTAAGAGTGCTCCTCTCTGTTCGGATTCAACCCATACAGAAACCCTCATTCTCGTGTTTGTTAATTCTAGACCTGGCAATTCCAATGCCCTTTGGGTTGCATTTTTACATTCTAACCTTCAAACTTGAGGCTACCAAAATCCCTGCTGCCCAAGTTCTAACTTTCACAACATTTTGCTTGCACATCACGCTGTGTTCATTTGATGTACACTTGCCCCCAGTGAACCAAAGGTCTAGATTTTAACATTCCCATCCTTGCTTTCAAATCCGTCCAGATGTATTTCCCCTCCCTATCTCTGTAGCTTCCTCTAACCCTATAAATCCTTTGAAATTCCTGCACTCATTCAATTTTGGTCTTTTATGTTACTTGATTTTAACTGTGACCATGTCTTCAGCAGCCTAAGATAACTTTCAAAACCTGTCCATCTCTCTGTCATCCTTTTAAGATGTTCCTTAAAATTTACTTTGCTGACCAAGATTTTATTGCCTTATATGACTCAGTGAAAAATATTGTTTTAAGACTCTCCCATGAAACAACTTGGGAGGTTATATTATGTTCAAGTTGCTGTGTGATTCAAGTTTTCATTGTGGTATTTTGAAAATATTTCACTACTTCTTGCTTTCTGGTTTGCTGGTGTGAATACTTCTGTTTGATTGGTTGCTGTGCTCTTGTGATGTCATTGCTGCATGCTAAGCCTTCCACTTGAGTTATTTTTGGCAACAAAAGAGGCCATTCAGTCTGTGTCAATTCCATTCTCCTGTTCTTTCCACATAGCTCTGCAAATTTCTTTTCTTCAAGTGACCATCCAATTTTCTTTTAAAATCATCGATGCTCTCTGCATCCACCATCCTCTTAGGTCACAAGATCCATGTCATCACCACTTGCTATGTAAAAAACGTTCTTCCCCACATCCCCTCTTCAGTTCTTGTCTAATATCTTAAATCTTTATCCACTTGTCCTTGTTTCATCAGCTAATTAGGGAACATTTTGCTTCTTATCTGTCTTATCCAAACCTGCCGTAATATTGTTCATGTTCATTTAACATACGTCTTGGAAAGTTTCATGCGGAAAGAGAAATTTCTTGCTGCAGAGATTGCTAAATCCTTATAGGCAGTTTTCTTTTGAGGTTAACAGTGAACACCCTCTATTTGTTACTGACCACAAAATCTGGCCCATTGTTTCTTTGGCACATTACATTGTAGTCCACCCTGGATATCATTAAAACTTGGTTGTTGAACAGCAAGATACTTGAGGGATCAGGAATTCAATTACTTTCTGCTTGTGTTTGTTTTGTTGTTTGTGTAATTACAACAGCACCACATGGAGGAACATTAAGCAAGCAACCAGTGAGATCTAAGGTCACGGACTACCAGTATGCTTATCTGTATCCATGTCACTTGTAATCAGTTGATTTGAGAATTAAATGGAAAGGGGATGTAATGAGCATTTCATTACTTATGAGTTTGTAAGTTTGGTTCCTACCTTTATAATGTGCAAAGTACTTTCCTCTATGGTATTTTAGAAATGAGTAAAATGTCTGATCTTGCTTTCTTTTCCAGATGGGCCTTTGTTATGAAGAAACATCTTAGCACCCATTTATTGGGAAAACATGGCATCGGGACTCCAAAGGAACGGTAGGAGAATCAGCTAATAATATTGAGTCATTTATTTTCTGTTATGATGCAACCCAGAGCAGTATCCAAAGGTCAAATATAGAATATAGCTCAACATTTTGGCAGAAAACACATGGAGTCAAGTGGATGGCGAGTTCTATTGCACCTTGACCCACCCAACTTCGTGATTTGTTTCAAAATCTGAGACTTGTTAAAAATTATGTCACTTTGAAACTTGATCGCAGTGAAGATTAAATTCAAACCCCCCCCATGTAATACCAGTGTTGCATGCAATTTTGCCAGATTAACATTGCCCCCTTTCATAGGGATGGTGTATTCCACATTGAGCTTCAAATGGTCAAATCTGACCATTTGATATCAAATATTTAGTAGCAAATTGGCCTTTCCAGCTGCAATAACATGTGATTTATACAAGTGTCAATGAATGATTCTACTAACAATGCTAATCTGTTTAAATATCTCATACTTGTGACCTGCCACATGGTTTTTTTAGGCAGAGTAGGTTTAAATGCAATTAGATGGCTAATGGTTTATTGTGTTTGTAAATTCACTTCTGACCAATTTGCTTCTCTAGTGTGTTGTCCCAGTGAGCTTCAATAAAGGGCAATAGGAAGGAATATTTTATTTACAGTCAAATAACCTAACGTAAAAATTGTCAAGTGTTTGGTTTACCTTGACTGCATGGTTTTCACAAATGTTTTGAATACAATAGTTTTGGTACTGCAGTGGATTCTTCTGGGAAAATGAAGGATAAAGAAATTTGACATGTTTGTGCAATCTGTTATGCAGTATTGATAATACGTGCAGTAAACAAACAGGTTAACATGTTTAACTAACACTATGATATCTCTATTGAACTACAAGTTAAGATTATGCTTTCAATAGATTTCAACAAAAAACGAGCTAAGGCAGGAATGTAAACACCAGACATCTCTTTTCAATCAAAGTGAACAAAGTGCATCATTGAAGCACCCTCTAATACAGCATCTTGTAGAATGTATTCAAACACAATTAGGTCTGGCTGAAAGATATTGCTTTCTGTCCAGCTAACTCAGGATTACCATGTGATGCATGTTTGATCTGTATAGAGTTGCAGGACCAAGATTTCAACTGAGTTGAGTTTTTATTTTCCTGCCTGGCTGTGAGTGTGTTCTCTAAGCCATTGATCTCAAGCAGTTTAGGTTGAAAGTCTCCTTTTCCAATGGATTAGTTATAATAGATCCCTCACATAAATTAAAGAACCATTCATTCTGTACAAGAAGTAGCACTTATGTACTTGGGTATCAACAAGTTTTAAGGAAAGTAGCAATGCGGGCAAACTTGTATTTAGATTAGATTAGATTACTTACAGCGTGGAAACAGGCCCTTTGGCCCAACAAGTCCACACCGACCGCCGAAGTGCTCCCACCAAGACTCATTTCCCCACATTTGACCCTGCACCTAACACTACGGGCAATTTAGCGTGGCCAATTCTCCTAACCTGCACATTTTTGGACTGTGGGAGCACCCGGAGGAAACCCACGCAAACACAGGGAGAATGTGCAAACTCCACACAGTCAGTCGCCTGAGGCGGGAAATGAACCCGGGTCTCTGGTGCTGTGAGGCAGCAGTACTAACCACGGTGCCACCGTACCACCCAAAATAATAAATCAAAGATCCGTGGATGTTAGAAGTCTGAAACAGAGTTCTGAAGAAGTGTCACTGGACTCAAATTGTTAACTCTGTTCCTCTCCATGGATGCTGCCCGACCTGCTGAGGTTCTCCATAAATTCTCTTCTGTATTTTGGTGGCAGTGTTTTGAGTTTAAGTATGTGGCACTTAAATTTTTCGGGAGTTGGTTAGCTTAGTGGGCTGGACAGCTAAAAAGGGATGCCAACAGCATGGGTTCAATTCCTGTACTGACTCATGTTACCATGGAGGACTTTCTTGCTCAATCTCTCCCTTTGCCTGAGTCATGGTGACCCTTAGGTTAAACCATCCCTGTACGTCTCTCTCATGAGAGAGCAGCTATATGGTCTGGTAGGACCATGGCAACGTATAAAGCTGTCCTCTGTTGAACTAGACTGAGCTCATCTGGCAACCTGACAAAATTCCTGCTGCTCTGTGTGCTCCAACATGCAGCTTGCCTCTGAAGCGACTCGGCAAACCCACCCTGCAGTGCATGTGATGGTTCAAGTCTTCCATAGTGCCCTCCTTCAGCACAGTTGTGATATCTTCTTTGACCAACTCCTCCACCCCTTTTATCTCCCTCTCTATCCCACCTGAGACATTGATATCCTGGGATATTTAGTTGCCAATCATGCCCTTCCCTCAACCAAGTCTCAGTAATAGCCGTAGCCTCATACTCTCAGATACTAATCTAGGCCCTAAGTTCATCTGCCTTACCTACTATACTTGTTGCATTTAAAAAAATGCACCTCAGATCTCAGTTCATCCTCTACTTCCTGCCTACTCTTCCTGTCAAGCAGTACATATTTTTGCTTTGACATGAGTTCATTCTCTGTGACTGCTCATGAACCATTGGAGACCACTGTGATAGGTTCATACTTACTTTATGCCCGTTTGCTCAGCCCTTGGCATCTAGGGTGGTTCAAGGGAAAAGGGTGAACAATTGTGGTAGGAGATTAACTACTTAGTGGAACAGAGATTGTAGATGTGACTCCAGGATGGTATGTTGTTACCTAGTGTCAGAGAGGCAGAAATCATTCTTTTTAAGGAGGATGAACAGCTAGAGGTTATGATCCAAAAACAGAAATCACTGGAAAATCTCAGCAGGTCTGACAGCACCTGTGGAGAGAAATCAGAGTTAACATGTCAGGTCCAGTGACCCTTCTTCAGAACTGATAGTAGCTTGGAAAGGGATTTTTATTTCAGAAGATGGAGTGAGGAGAGGGGGGCAAAGGTGGAGGTAGAGCCCAAAGAGAGAGAAAAACAGTTGGACAGACAAAGGAATAGTTAAAGGAGAAAGTGTGAACTGCAATTACTGAAGATCAGAGTCAAAAAGTGTGGCACTGGAAAAGCACTGCCATTAAGGCAGCATTTGAGGAACAAGAGAGTCAATGTTTCAAGCATAAGCTCTTCATCAAGCGTGGTTAAAGGCCAAACTGGGGGAATGAATAGCCAGTAATGGAGACAATTAGTGAGTGACAATAGGTAACTTGAGCTGGCAGTCCATGTGGTGCTAAGGCCTAGTGTATGAGGTTGAGGGAAAGTTTGGGGAAAGCCATTAAATTGTTGAACTCAGTATTAAGTCCAGAAGGCTGCAGAGTTCCTAAGTATAAAACGAGGTGCTGTTCTTCCAGTTTGTGTTGAACTTCTGCAAGCCAGAGACAGAGATGTTGGTCACGTAACACTGGTGTGTTTAAGTGACAAACAACTGGAAGCTCAGGGTCATTGAACTGATGATCAAGATAGTCTGATGGTCATTGTTTGGCATGGAAAGAATATACTGCCAACACTATAGGAGTTCAGGCAGATAGGCACGATACTCCTTTATTCTCTCGCTAGTCATGTTGAGGCTGTACAGCATATTGGTTAGGCCACTGTTGGAATATTGCGTGTAATTCTGATCTTCCTATCGGAAAGATGTTGTGAAACTTGAAAAGGTTCAGAAAAGATTTACAAGGATGTTGGCAGGGTTGGAGGATTTGAGCCTTGGGGAGAGGTTGAACAGGCTGGGGCTGTTTTTTCCTGGAGCGTTGTAGGCTGAGAGGAGACCTTATAGAAGTTTACAAAATTGAGGGTCATGGATAGGGTAAGGAGGCAAAGTATTTTCTCTGGGGTTAGGGAGTCCAGAACTTTAGGGCATAGGTTTAGAGTGAGAAGGGAAAGATATGAAAGAGACCTAAGGGACAACTTTCTCACACAGAGGGTGGTATGTGTATGGAATGAGCTGCCAGAGGATGTGGTGGAGGCTGGTACAATTGCAACAGTTAACAGGGCATTTGGATGGGTATATGAATAGGAAGGGTTTGGAGGGTTATGGGCTGGGTGCTGGCAGGTGGGTTGGGATATCTGGTCGGCATGAACAGGTTGGACCAAAGGGGCTGTTTCCATTCTTACATCTCTATGACTCTGGTTTCCTGGTTAGGATCTTGTAAAAGGTCATTTTTTTTCTCCGAGAAATGTGACCAGGGGCACCTCATGTGGTAAATGTTACTTGCCACTTTTCAAGCCTGAATATTTTCCAAGGCTTGTTGTACTTGATCATGGACTGCATCAGTATCTGAGGAGTTGTGAATAGTGCCGAACATTATACAGTCATGGTTGAATATTCTGAATTATGATGGGAAGCTGGCCCTTGATGAAACAGCTGAAGATGGTTGGGCCTAGGACACTACCCTGAGGAACTCCTGCAGAGGTAAGAGAGCTGAGATGACTGACATCCAACAACCACAACTATCTTTGTATTTTCAAGAAATGACTCCAGTCATTTGAGAGTTTGCCCGATTCTCATCAGTTTTGCTCGGGCTCCTTATATTACATTTGTTGAAAAATGTAGCGCTGGAAAAGCACAGCATGTCAGGCTTATGCCTGAAATGTTGACTCTGCTCCTTGGATGCTGCCTGACCTGCTGTGCTTTACCAGCACTGCACTTTTTGACTCTGACCTCTAGCATCTACAGTCCTCACTTTTCCCTTATGTTACACTTGGTCAAATGTGAGGAAAGTGAGAACTGCAGATGCTGGAGGTCAGATTCGAAGATTGTGGTGTTGGTAAAGCATAGACAGCCAGGCAGCATCCGAGGAGCAGGAGAATTGAGCATAAGCCCTTCATCAGGAATGAGGCTTATGGCCCAAGGGGACTGAGAGCTAAGTGGGAGGGGGTGGGATTGGGGGAAGGTAGCTGGGAATGCAATAGGTGGGTGAAGATGATAGGTCAGAGAGGAGGGTGGAGCAGATAGGTAGGAAAGAAGTTGGACAGATAGAACCATTCAAGTGGGGGGTGCTTAGTTGGAATGTTGGATCTGGGATATGGTGGTGGGGTGGGTAGGAACTGAAGAAATTGGTGAAATCCACATTGGTCCCAAGTGGTTGGAGGGTCCCAAGGTGATCCAACCACATGGGTTCAATGTCGATTTCACCAGTTTCCTCATTTCCTCTCCCCCACCTTATCCCAGACCCAAACTTCCAATTCAGACGTCCTCTTGAACTGTCCTATCTGTCTATCTTCCTCCCACCTATCTGCTCCACCCTCCTCTCTGACCTATCACCTTCACCCCCACCTTCATTGACCTCTCACATTTCTAGCTACCTTACCCCCAGCCCCACCCCCCTCCCATTTATCTCTCAGCTCCTTTGGGCCACCATCCACATTCCTGATGAAGTGTTATGTTTGAAACATTAATTCTGCTCCTTGGATGCTGCCTGACCAGCTGTGCTTGGTCAAATGTGGCCTTCATATTAAGGCTATCACTCTTGTTTCACCTCTGGAATTCAGCTCTTTTGTCCATGTTTGAAGGCTGTAATGAGGTCAGGAGCTGAGTGTCCCTGGTGGAATCCAAAATTAGTCACCAGGTTATTGCTAGGTAAGTACTGCTTGATAGCATTGTCGATGACTTCTTTTATTATTTTACTAATGATCAAGAATAGACTGATGGAGTGGTAAATGGCTGGGTTGGATTTATCTTGTGTACATAGCATATCTGGGTAATTTTTCATGGTATGTAGATGCCCATGTTGTAGCTGTACTGGAGCAGCTTGCCTATGAGTGCAGCAAGTTCTGGAGCACAAATACTCAGTACTATTGCTGAAAAGTTGTCAGGGCCCATAACCTTTGCGGTATCTGATACCTCCATTGGAATTAATTGAATTGGCTGAACATCGACATCTGTGATGCTGGAGACCTCTGGGGGAGACTGTAATGGATCATACATTTGACACCTTTGGGTTAAGATTGTTGCAAATGCTTCAGCCCTATCTTTTGCACTGATGCATTGAGCTATTCCATCATTGAGAATTGGAAGGAGTCTAGTGTTTCGTTGATGATATTTTGGTTATAGCGAGAAATGAAAAAGATTAAATGAAAAAGACCTAAAATTGAAAAAGGTAAATGTGAATTTTTAAAAATCTTTCATTGAATATTTATGTCACTGATGCGAAGGGACCACACAAGTCACCCTCAAATGTAAAAGCCACAACTGAGGCAATCTGCATGTAAAATGTAATCAGCTGTGACCATTTTTGGGCTGGCTTAATTATTTTGGCAGTTGCATAATTTATTATGCCAAACAAGAATTTAGAAATGGGAAGATCATTGTGAAAGAGCCTTTACACTAACCAGAGGCATTGTTGACCCAAAGATTTGGTTACAACTAGCATGTGATACCTCATCATATGGAGTGTGAGCTGTTGTTTCTTACAGGATACCCATTGTTGAAGGGAAGCCAATAGATTTTGCATCAAGATCATTTGCACACATAGAGAAAGAAGCTCTAGGAATCATTTTTGGCATTAGACGATTCTACCAATACCTGTAATGCCGGAAATTTATTCTACTATCAGATCAAAGATCATTAACCACAATGTTTGGACCTGATAAAGGATACCTTCTCTCGCAGTGAGCCATATGCAGAGATTGTTATTATTGCGATCAGTTTGCACTTACATAATTAAGAATCAGCAATGCAACTTTGATGTGAATGCTGATGAGCTCTCTGGACATTAGTCCTTACGTAGACATTTTCTGCTTCAAAGTAGAGAACATTCAAGTAATGGTAGATAAATTAAGAAGTACACTGGAGATGAGCCAGTATTATCATGCGAAGATCACAGGAACAAATCCAGAATGAAAGCCATAAGTTATATGAAAGCTAGAACTGTCTAATCATGTGTCTTATGAGAGTTAACATTCCACCATAGCAAAGGAAATATGTGCTAATCAACAATACAATGATCACTGTGGCAATGCCAGAATGAAGAAGATAGCTGGAAGCTATTTTTAATGACAGTTGTGCAACCTACCTCATGAGAGGCATAACACCCATTAGAATGGCCAGAAAGACCTTGGCAAAGAATACATGTTGACTACGCTGACCTTTTCAAGGGTGAATGTTTTGTGAAGTGGTTAACACACATGCTAAATGGCTTGAAGCTGGTGTCATGAGCACAATATCTTCAGAGAAAACCATTCAAAGATAGAGGGAGATATTTGTGAGATTTGGCTATCCAAAATACTTGTTAGTGATTCAACATATCCGATCAACTCATTGTTACAACCAGAAAAGGTTTGTTCAGACAATAAAGCATTCCTTAACAGTAACTGAAGAACACTGATCACTATCCAAAAGACAGTTAATTTTTGTTAACCTATGAGAACACAACCAACTTGACAACTCAGACTTTTCCAGCATTGCTCACAGTCAAGCATCAACTGCATGCAGCATTTGAGTTGCTGAGAACACCTATGACCAAGACGCTGTTGACAGGAAATAACAGAAACAAGGTTTCCTAGAACAGACGAGGTCAAATGACATTTTTCCAAAAAGGTCAAGAAGTGTGATGGAGAGAAATTACCCCACTGTTGGATACCAGCCATCATTATTGCAGAGATTGGACTAGTTTCCTACACCATGGTGACAAGATATGGTATGGTATGGAGAAGATGTGCCAGGGTCCTCATTATTGAAGATCTTCAAATGACTGTGTCGAATGAGACCTGGGTTTATCTTGCAGATGGAATAGTATCTGGAGTATCAGAGGGAGGCAGTACCATATGTTGTGCAAAGCTCTGACCATTTAGTCATCTCTGGGCAGATGATGTTTCCAGTACAGCTAAAATGCTAGAGGTTAAATCTTATCAAAAAATAATTAGTTGCTGAGGTGCACTGACAGCATACAGGAATTGATTTTCTCTGAAACACTGTGTATATAAATATTATAAATGTTTTCATTGAAGTAAGGAGGAGGGATGTTGTGGAAGTATGGTGGATTGCCACTTTAAGAGTCTGATACGTGACATGATGATGCCATCAGTCATTTTGGCCGGGAAACAGTTCTCTCTAATCTTGCTGTCATAGAATACACAGCTCCTTAGTAAGCTTCTGCTGTTTCCATGTTGGAACTGAACACTTGCCAATCAGTGATTGCAGTTTGTAGACTGATGCCTGGGATGGCAGGACTGCCCTAGGAGGATAGTCACAGAGTCATAGAGATGTACAGCATGGAAACAGCCCCTTCGATCCAACCTGTCCATGCCGACCAGATATCCCAACCTAATCTAGTCCCACCTGCCAGCACTTGGCCCATAATCCCTCCAAACCCTTCCTATTCATATACCCATCCAAATGCCTTTTAAATGTTGCAATTGTACCAGCCTCCACCACTTTCTCTGGCAGCTCATTCCATAAATGTACCACTCTCTGTGTGAAAAAGTTGCCCCTTAGGTCTCTTTTATATCTTTCCCCTCTCACCCTAAACCTATGCCCTCAAGTTCTCGACCTCCCGAGTCCACGGAAAAGACTTTATCTATTTATCCTATCCATGCCCCTCTCATAATTTTGTAAACTTCTGTAAAGTCACCCCTCCACCTCCAACACTCCAGGGAAAAAAGCTCCAGCCTATTCAGCCTTTCCCAATAGCTCAAATCCTCCAACCCTGACAACATCTTTGTAATCTTTGTGGGGCAGCACGGTGGCAGAGTGGTTAGCACTGCTGCCTCACAGCGCCAGAGACCTGGGTTCAATTCCTGCCTCCGGCAACTGTCTGTGTGTGGAGTTTGCACATTCTCCATGTGTCTGCATGGGTTTCCTCCGGGTGTTCTGGTTTCCTGCCACAGTCCAAAATTGTGCAGGTTAGGTGAATTGGCCATGCTAAATTGCCCGTAGTGTTAGGTGAAGGGGTAAATGTAGGGAAATGTGTTTGGGTGGGTTGATGTTCGGAGGGTCGGTGTGGACTTGTTGGGCCGAAGGGCCTGTTTCCACACTGTAAGTAATCTAATTTCATCTAATCTAATCTTTCCAATAGGAAGGAGACCAGAATTGCAAGCAGTATTCCAACAGTGGCCTAACTAATGTTCTGTACAGCCGCAGCATGACCACCAAACTCCTATACTCAATACTCTCACCAATAAAAGAAAGCATACCAAAAGCCGCCTTCACTATCCTCTCTATTTGCGACTCCACTTTCAAGGAGCTATGAACTTGCACACCAAGGTCTCTTTGTTCAGTAACACTCCCTAGGACCTTACCATTAAGTGTATAAGTCCTGCTAAGATTTGCTTTCCCAAACTGCAGCACCTCACATTTATCGGAATTAAACTCCATCTGCCACTTGTCAGCCCATTGACCCATCTGGTCAAGATCCTGTTATAATCCGAGGTAACCTTCTTCGCTGTCCACTACACTTCCAGTTTTGGTGTCATCTGCAAACTTACTAACTGTACCTCTTATGCTCGCATGCAAATCATTTATGTAAATAACAAAAAGTAGAGGGCCCAGCACCGATCCTTGTGGCACTGCACTGGTCACTGGCCTCCATTGAAAAACAAACCTCGACCACCCCCCTCTGTCTCTTACCTTTGAGCCAGTTCTGTATCCAAATGGCTAGTTCTCCCTGTATTCATGAGATATAACCTTGCTAACCAGTCTCCCATGGGGAACCTTGTCGAATGCCTTACTGAAGTCCATATAGATCACATCTGCTGCTCTACCCTCATCAATCTTCTTTGTTACTTCTTCAAAAAACTCAATCAAGTTTGTGAGACATGATTTCCCATGCACAAAGCCATGTTGACTATCCCTAATAAGTCCTAGCCTTTCCAAATACATGTACATTCTGTCCCTCAGGATTCCCTCCAACAACTTACCCACCACCGATATCACGCTCACTGGTCTATAGTTCCCTGGCTTGTCCTTACCACCCTTCTTAAACAGTGGCACCACGTTAGCCAACCTCCAGTCTTCCGGCACCTCACCTGTGACTATCGATGATACAAATACCTCAGCAAGAGGCCCAGCAATCACTTCTCCAGCTTCCCACAGAGTTCTAGGGTACACCTGATCAGGTCCTGGGGATTTATCTGCCTTTATGCGTTTCACGACATCCAGACATCCTCCTCTGTAATATGGACATTTTGCAAGTTGTTACCACCTACATTCTGTATCTTCCATATCCTTTTCCACAGTTAATACTGATGCAAAATACTCACTTGTATCTCCCCCATTTTCTGCGGCTCCACACAAAGGCCGCCTTGCTGATCTTTGAGAGTCCCTATTCTCTCCCTGGTTACCCTTTTGTCCTTAATGTATTTGTATAAGCCCTTTGGATTCTCCTTAACTCTATTTGCCAAAGCTATCTCATGTCCCCTTTTTGCCATCCTAATTTCCCTCTTAATAAGTATACTCCTACTTTCTTTATACTCCTCTAAGGATTCACTTGATCTATCTTTTCCTTCTTTTTCTTAACCAAACCCTCAATTTCTTTAGTCAACCAGCAATCCCTATATCTACCAGCCTTTCTTTTCACCCTAACAGGAATACACTTTCTCTGGATTCTTGTTATCTCATTTCTGAAGGCTTCCCATTTGCCAGCCGTCCATTTACCTTCGAACATCTGCCTCCAATCAGCTTTTGAAAGTTCTTGCCTAATACCGTCAAATTTGGCCTTTCTCCAATTTCGAACTTCAACTTTTAGATCTGGTCTATCCTTTTCAATCACTATTTTAAATTGAATAGAATTATGGTCACTGGCCCCAAAGTGCTCCCCCACTGACAACTCAGTCACCTGAATACTGAATCCACATACTGAATCAGAAAATTTTCTTGGACGCACTTAACAAATTCACCTCCATCTAAACCATTAACACTATGGCAGTCCCAGTCTATGTTTGGAAAGTTAAAATCCCCGAACATAACTACCCGATTATTCTTACAGATAGCTGAGTTCTTCTTACAAGTTTGTTTCTCAATTTCCCTTTTACTATTAGGGGGCTATAATACAATCCCAGTAAGGTGATCAGCCCTTTCTTATTTCTCAGTTCTGTCCAAATAACATCCCTGGATGTATTTCCAGGAATATTCTCCCTCAGCACAGCTGTAATGTTATCCCTGATCAAAAATGACACTTGCCCTCCTCTCTTGCCTCCTTTTCTATCCTTCCTGCAGCATTTGTATCCTGGAACATTAAGCTGCCAGTCTTGCCCATCCCTGAGCCATGCTTCTGTAATTGCTATGATATTCCAGTCCCATGTTCCTAACCATGCCCTGGGTTCATCTGCCTTCCCTGTTAGGCCCCTTGCATTGAAATAAATGCAGTTTAATTTAGTAGTCCTACCTTGGCCCTGCCTGCCCTGACTGTTTGACTCGCTTCTGTTCTCAAATGTACCAGTCTCAGATTGACCTCTTTCCTTACTATCTCCCTGGGTCCCATCTCCCCCACCTTTCTCGTTTAAATCCTCCGGAGCAGCTCT
Source organism: Hemiscyllium ocellatum (assembly GCF_020745735.1). NCBI lineage: Eukaryota > Metazoa > Chordata > Chondrichthyes > Orectolobiformes > Hemiscylliidae > Hemiscyllium > Hemiscyllium ocellatum. Next base: position 44,015,381 of record NC_083404.1, read on the forward strand.
TGCAAATTTCCCTGCCAGTATATTAGTCCCCTTCTAATTTAGGTGCAATCTGTCCTTCTACAGGTCACTTCTACCCCAAAAGAGATTTCCAATGATCCAAAAATGTGAATCCTCCTCCCATACACGCTCCTTGGCCATGCATTCTTCTGCTCTATCCTCCTATTCTTGCCCTCACTAGCTTGTAGCACCGGGAGTAATCCAATATTACTATTCTTAAGGACCTCCTTTTTAAATTCCTGAATAACTCTCTGTAATCTCCCTTCAGAATCTCAATCTTTTCCCTTCCTATGTCATGATTCCACCATGTACAATGACCTCTTGCTGGCCCCTCTCCCCCTTGAGAACATTCTGCACCCTCTCTGAGACATCCTTGATCCTGGCACCAGGGAAGCAACACACCATTCTGATTTTTCGCTGCTGGCCACAGAAACACCTGTCTGTACCTCTGACTAGAAAATCCCCTAACATTAATTGATCTCTTGGAACCCGACGTATCCTTCGTTGCATTAGAGCCAGTCTCAATACCAGAAACTTGGCTATTTGTTCCCCTGAGAATCCATCACCCCCTACATTTTCCAAATCTGCACACTTGTTTGAAATGGGTATAGCCACAGAAGACTCCTGCTCTAGCTGCCTACCTCTCTTACCTTTCCTGGAGTTCACCCATCTATGTGACTGTATCTGAGACTTGCCCTCATTCCTATAACTGCCATCCATCACATACTGTTGCTGTTCCAAATTCCTTATTGATTCTAATTGTGTCTCCAATCGATCCATTCGATCTGATAAGATTTGCAAGCAACATCATTTATTGCAGATATAATCCGCAGTAACCCTTAAACTCTCTTTAAACTCCCACCTTGGAGTTAGGCTGCAGGGCCCATATTCACTAGATTTTAGAAGAACAAAAGGCGATCTCATTAAATAATATAAAATTCTTACAGTGCTCAAGGGCCTAGATTCAAGAAGGATTTTTTCTTTGTTTTGGTGGTCTAGAATGAGGAATAGAGTCTAAGGATAAAGGGTAGGCAATTTAGGAGTAAGGTGAAGAGAAATTTATATATTTAGGTGAAACTTTGGAATTCTGTTCCCCATTGGGCCAAGATTGATGGATTTCTAAATATTGAAGACATTAAGGGATATGCAGATAGTGTTGGAAAATGATGTTAAGGTAGAAGATCATCAATGTTCTGGTTGAATGTTAGAACCAGCCCTAGAGCCCAAACGGCCTACTTTTGTTCATATTTCTTATCTTTCTATGATATTAGGGAAGGAATTCCCAGATTATGAACCAGCAACAGTGTAGGAACATTGGAACATATTCAATACAGGAACGTGTTTAACTTAGGGAAGTGGAAAATTGAATATGATACTGTTCCCTTGTTGCTGCTGTTCTTGACTTTTCATTGGTATAGATAGGTATGGACTGTGTGGCACTCGAACTTGGCAAGTCATAGTAAGGCATCCTGTAAGTTGTATAATCCTGTAGTACACATTGTATTTATTATTGAAATGGGGATTGATTGGCTCAGTTGATTGGATGAATGCTTTGTGATGCAGATTGATGCCGATGGCATCAGCTGAGGTTACCTTGAAGGATTTTCATTTTCAACCACTGGTTTTGCCTGAGGGGTGGTGACCATCAGATTGAGCCACCACCAGTTGTCTCTTTCCAATGAAATGGCAGCATGATCCAGTCGGACTATGGTGACTTTAACATACTTGCTTACTAATGTACTTCTTGAATTTTTAAAGCCAATTTTTTCAGCCCAAAAGTCATTGAGTTGTCTTGTAGTGATTAATAGTCACAATATGGTTTCTCATTCATAATTCTCTCACTTCAATAATTTAAATGAAGTAGCTTATCGAATCAGTACAGTGCAGAAAGAGGCCACTTGGCCCACCAAATCTGACAAGAGTCCCATCCAGAACTAACCTCCATCCTATCCCTGTAACCCTGCATTTAGCATGGCCAATCTATTTAACCTGCGCATCTTTGGATCTATGCAGACAGTCACCTCAGGCTGGAATTGAATGTGAATTCCTGGTGCTGTGAGGCTGCAGTGCTAATCACTGATCCACCTTGCCACCCAATATAAATCTGTTTGTGTATTAATATTCATTTTCATTAGTTATGAATTTGCAATATAATTGAATCCTTAGTGTTTTCAGCATTATACTTTGATTTGGCCATTTTTGGCCTTTGATCCATGAAATATTAGGATTAACTTTTGCACAAGTAGCATGAAAAAATTACATTTTGTTTTGAGCCAAAATTCATGTGACCAACATTTGCATGATATCAAATTTTACATGAGTAAATGTGTTCAATAGCAGGGGAACCTATACTACTACTTCCTGGAAGGTTGAACTTCGCAAGTGTTGCTGGAGTAACTTTAGTAGTCAAGGTGAATGGTGAGCATTCTATGGCATTCAAGAACCACACCCATTTCCCTTTGTGCCAGGTATGACACCAGCCCACTATACCTCATCAATTTTTAGATGCTAAAAATGCTCCAAATCTATTCTATTCAGCACATTACCAATGAAAACATACAATGGAGCATGTGTTTCTTGTGAAAATGGGACTACATTTCCCTAAGGTTCGTACTCCTATCAATACTGACACAGTTAGATTTGTCTGTGACAAGTCGAATGGTTAGCATGATGTCAAACCGATTATTCCCTTGTGTTGGTTCCCTTGCCTTTGATATTGGTCAATCTGCCAGCTTTGACTTTCAGTACTGAATAGACTCAGTCATTGTTGACACAGAAATTATATTTTGGATTGGGAATTTTGTTCAATGGCATTGCTAAGCTTAGTGTTTCCTCCCCGAGCTGTTCAAAATGGAAAAGCACTGACTCTTTAGCTGAGCAAGAGTGGTAAGTTGTAAACAGCACAAGAAATATTAGTAGGAATTGAAGATTTACCATTTCGACTTCCAACTCTGGCACTTGTCATTGATTAGATTAAATTCCCTACAGTGTGGAAACAGGCCCTCCGGCCCAACAGGTCCCACACCGACCCTCCCAGAACCATTTCCCTCAGACTAATCCACCTAACGCTATGGGCAATTTAGTATGGCCAATTCACCTGGCTCGCACGTCTTTGGATTGTGGGAGGAAGCCAGAGCGCCCGGAGGAAACCCACGGAGACACAGGGAGGCTGCACAAGCTCCACACAGACAGTCGCCCAAGGCTGGAATTGAATCTGGGATCCTGGTGCTGTGAGGCAGCAGTGCTAACCACTGAGCCACCGTGCCGAGTCATTGATATGAGGACTTGCCCGCATTGACTAGACTAGATTTACATTTATTGTGTCTTGATTCAAAGTCAATCTAAAATCAATGGAACATGAAAACAGGTAGGTAATCTTATTTTGTCAGTTCTTTATGGTGTGGGTTAGGTTAAAATTACCCCCTAATTGAAAAGAAAAAGCTATTGAATGGAAAGTGCTAGAAAAATATTCCATTAAGGTATCTAACTGATCTATTTCAGAAATAAGGCACATTGCAAATAATAAGACTACACAGTCTAAATTCAACTCACTCTCCTCCAGTTCTGACTAAAATATCAAGTTCAAGCTTTGGCTTTGAGCATTCTGCTGAGATCAATGACAATTTGATAAATACATGTAATCACGGTGTGGCTCACTGTGCAATTATTTAAAAATATTGTTTCAACATTTTTGTTTTAGATATTAGGAATGCCAGTCGCTGAAGTGGAGTAAAAGTAGTCACAAAAATTTTTTAAAGTATTTTGAATACTTTGTGGGAACCCAGTGATCAGATTGTGCAATCATAGGGTGACACATTCTCGCAAAAATAAATCTATTGTGGGTCATGTAGTATGAAAATTTTTAGCACTGGGAAAGCACTCCATGGGTATTTGTGTTAGACATTGAATGAAATGCTAAAATGGAGGGAAAGCTTTAATGATCCAAGAGAGTACAGATATGTACCTTTACACAGGCTTTAAACTGACTTTCAATTGTTTATACCACCCTATTTGACTCTCCCAAAGATAGTTAAAATAATTTTCAACTGGTTAATTCATTTCTAAGTCTCACTACTTTTTTCAATGGAAGAATCAAATAGTTCTCTGAAGAGCACCTTAATTTTAATTGCTGTTACTTCCTTATTAACCACAGTGGTAACACTCTTACCTGTGAGTCATAAAATTATGGGTTCAAGTTCCACTCTAAAGACTGAGGGAGTGCTGCATTGTTGGGAATGCAATCTTTCTGATCTGTTAAAATTAGACTTATTCTGAGGTCTTGGGTGGATGTAGAAGCCTTCATGGAGCTATTTTCACAAAGAACTAGAGAATTATTCCTGCTGATCTAGCCAATAGCAACATTTTTCAAACATTAGTAAAACAGATCATCTAGTCATTATCGCATTTGATTTGATTTATTATTGTCACATATATCTAGATACAGTGAAAGTATTGTTTTGCTTACTCACCAGACAAATCATGACTGACTTGAGTATATCAGGATAATAGAACAGAATGCAGAATATAGTGTTACAGCTACAGAGAGGGTGCAGAGAAAGATCAACTAAAAATATGAGAGGTCTGTCCATAAGTCTGATAACAGTGGGAAGAAGCTGGTCTTAAATCTGTTGGTATGCGTTTTCAAACTTTTGTATCTTCTGCCCAAAGGAAGAGCATGGAAGAGAGTATAACTGGAATGGGAAAAGTCTTTGATCATGTTGGCTGATTTCCCAAGGCTACTGGAAGTATGGATAGAGTCAATAAAAGGAAAGCTGGTTTTTGTGATATACAGAGGAACCTTGATTATCCGTAAGACAAGGGCAGTGAGTATTTTGTTTGGATAATCAAATGCCAGATAACACAGTTTAGCCAAGCATCAGGGCCTTGCGATCTTGCCTGATGATCCAAAATTTGGATAATCGAACGCCGGCTAATCAAGGTTCCTCTGTACTGGACTGTGTTAATAATTTTCTGTAATTTCTTGCAGCCTTGGGTAGAGCAGTTGCCATAGCCAAGTGTGATGCACCCAGGTTAGATGCTTTCCGTGCTATATCTGTAAAAATCAACAAGAGTCATTGTGGACATGCCAAATTTCCTTAGACTTCTAAGAAAGTAAACGCGTTGATTTGCTTCCTTAACTGAGCATCGACATGGATGTACCAGGATAGATCGTTAGTGGTATTTACTTCTAGGAACCTGAAGCCCTTGACCACCTCCACCTCAGACCATTAATACAGATAATAGCATGTCCTCCACACTGTGTCCTTCAGTCGATGACCAGTTCATTCATTTTACTGACATTGAGGGAAAAATTGTTGTCCTTACACCATGCCACTAAGCTGTCTATCGCCTTTCTATACTCTGTCTCACTTTGAGATCCAACCCACGACAGTGATGTCATCAGCGCTGTTTATGGGAGTTTTGTGTGTGGTACAGATTGGCTGCTGTATTTCCCACTTAACAACAGTGATTACACCTCAGATGTACTGACTTCATTGATGTAAAGTGACTTTTGCACATCCTGTGGTTACGTAAGGTATGGACACCCATTTAAAAAAAAGAGCATTAATTCTTGTCCTGTGGAACTATTGGTGAGAGGAGCCGACATTTAATTTTCTGTGCAGGGCAATCCAAGTTGATGCCGCGCAAGTGAGAGGATCTATGGGTAAAAGAAATGTTTGAATATGCTTCTAATTACTTCATCTGAAGCTTGAAAAAAGCGACACAAAAATTAAGTATTTCTTGTAATGTAGACATGCAAATTCTGATTTTTGAAATCCTGTGCAGTTGTTTCTCAAGAAAAATTAAAAATGCTAATTATGTGTGTGTGTCAGTGGGCTAACTCAATTTCAAATATTTCTGATATAGTTTGTTCTAAATCTCATCAAATTAAACAAACATTTATTTACTTCCTAGTAAAATAGTCTTATGAAAATGCCAAATGCTGAACTCCAGTTCCATGAGTGAAAGATTGTAGGGAGTTGTATTACAGTAAACTTTGTGTTGTAGATAAAAAATAACCACCAAGCAAGTGTCAGCAAAACAAATTTTGCATTGTTAATAACTTGCTCTTATTTTTCTCCCCAATTCCAAATAAAACTTGTAGAGATGCTTAGAGACCTTATTTACCTCAAGATGGTTCGTTCACCGCCTTATGTTATCAATTTGAATAAATGGAATCATATCATACCTTCAACGATTGTGACTTTTCAGTAAATTCTTCTACACTCCCTTTGTCAACTTAATTCAGGGGGTGTATCCAAAACCATATTGTCAAGCACTTTTGCAATACACGTGGCAAAATGTATTACTCATTTAGAATACTGTACAATGTATTTCATTAGGAATTACAATGATTTGATTTCAGTTTGTGTGATAATTTTTAAAGAATTTTAAAACTATGCAAATCTAAACTGTAGTTCAGGCTCTATCAGCTTCCACCTGTAATTTGCCATCGCATGAATGCACAATTAAGTATTCTTCACTGGAATTGAATTGTGATTCTTCCTAAACCATAAAAATTGGTGTCATCATTTTCTGCCAGTCCTTGAGATGGAATTTATCTCATCATTAATTAACGTTCATATTTCTTCTATTGCTGTTCTTAATTAGAGTAAGGTCATTTGGGAGGGCTTATTAAGTGGAACAAATTCAGCAAATGTTAAGAAAGTACTGGTGCCAGAGGTTCAGCAAGTTTGACAAGGCCTGCTAGGTGATTGATAACTACACCAGTTTGAAATCCAGACCTCAAGGAATGCAATGGTAACTGGGGACGAGGAGAAGCAATTGCAAACATATGCCTGCTTGTAGGCAGGGAAGAGATAGATTACAGTGCATGTAGTGTCAGAAGGCTTTTTTATCATGAATTCCACCTCTCTTACTCACCTGTTATTTTTAGAACATTGGATCTGTTTGTCAAAAGATGAAGTTTGAATAGATTCAGTCTGCGTGGCCTTCAAAAGGCTCAAAAGCTGAAAGCTCTCTGATATGTGAAGTGACACTGTTTTATATTAACATAATCTGAAAAGACAGAATTGGTTTGCTTGTCGTTAAATAACAGCTGTTTGCTCTGGCTGACATTGTTGCCAAATTTTAATTTAGCAGCAACAGATATCTAAGTCTAGTTGTGTGTGACCTGCCTCAGTTTGGCAACCAATGAATGGTAACTCTGGGTTGATGATAAACTCCAGCAGATGACAGCTTGTCGACAGAGAGTGAAACTGAATCTGAAAATCTTATAATTTGACACATCTGGTATTGAATTGTATGCGTTCTGCTAAGCTTTAGATTTGTATTCTAGCTGTATAAGAATGTGTAATCTGTTAAATGGCGATTCATTTCTTTAAAAAAACTATATTGTTTGGTGGACTTGGTGTGCATGCATACATGTATGGTATCTAGACTATTGTGCAACTTTCTAGGAATGGATATGCACATTTTTTGATGGCCTTTAGTAACTGAATTCTATTAATGTTTATGCAGGTAAGCTGTAAGCCACAGCAGCATCAATTTTGAACGAGATTGGAAGCCTCTTAATTGAGATGTCAAAGTGCAAACTAAATCATGGCCATATCTGAGAACTTCTTGTATTACCAAGTTCATCACTACTGTTTGGAAGGCATTAAGAATTGATGTCAATTATAAAACAATGACCCTATTAGCTACTTGCTTGTTAGCTGACAGAGAATGAATTCCTTAAAATGAGTTGCTACTATGCAAGTAGATTGAGGGGGATGGGGGGCATTTTTGGGTTTTCTGAATCCCACTGGGGAAAATTAATTGCTAAAACGCTAATCAGAGGATGTTAACTGGATCCTAAGCCAGAGGGAAGCATGAATTTAGAAATAAATCCTTTTCTTGTTAGAAGATTTATTTACAATATTTAACATTACATATCTCTGCTTCCTTCCTACTCACTTAGCCAGTCTCTTTTGAATAACGAAATGACCTAGTAAACAAATTAGCATATGATCAGCCTTTTTAAAGGTCACTAACAAACATGTAACTTGAACAGGAAACTGTTGAATTAAAATGTAAATTTGGGGGCTGATAATGTACTTCATCCTTGTTGCACCCATTGACCATATAAGGCTTCAAATGTACCTTTGGACATGGCACATTTCTTCTCAGGGCCAGCTGGGCACAAACATAACCCATGGAAGAAAAGCATGCAGTTGCATCTAATAACCCCATCTCGGGCCTCTAGTCTAGATATATTTATGACCTTTAAGAACCTTTTTTTTAGGTGTTCTTTGAAAAGTCAGCTTCTTCAAGTATGTTATAACACCTCTCCATGATAGGTGAGCCAGAGGTAGGGTCATTGCCAGTCTGCACCTCCTGCTATTTTTATATGTATTCAAGAAACTTAATCAGTCACTATCTCCATCTGTTTATTCTTGACCTTACCAATACAACTAATATAACGTTGACAGAGTTGTACTTTAATACAATTATCATTTAACATTTCATCTCTGCTACAAAATAATTGGCTTTGAAGTGTTTTGATATAGCCTGGTGATGATATGCAATGTTGTATTAATCTTAAAAATTGGAAACCAATGCAGTCATAGATTTAAAACAAATAGGATTGGCACTTGAAGGATATAAACTTGCAGGGCTACTGGCACCAAATGGAACATTGGGACTGAATAAATTGCTTCAGAGACAGTGGGCATAAACTCAGTGGGCAGAATGGTTGCCTTCTATTGCTCTGTGGCCCAGTTCTTTACAGTCACCAACGAAAAGAAAGTTGGTAAAGCAAGGGAATGCTTGCTGTCATGGATCCGTTTAATAGGCAATTAGCCGTCAATAAACTGGAGTCTGGATTTCTGTGCCTCAGGGACAGGCAGTTCTGCTTTAGTGCTAGTACCCAGACAAAGGTTACATCTTTCAGTGCTGAGCATGCAGTATTGGATCACTTGGGTGTGGTTAGTGTGCTTTCCAAATGACAAGGGGATGAGACACCCTGAGTCAAGAGGGTAGTAAAATCTGTGTGGTAGGCCCTCCAATGAGCTCAGGGACCTGTTAAGGAGTTAGCCCTCTCCAACAGCATTTACACTTCGCACAGAGAAACTTGCTGAGCTAGCTACTTGGCATTTGTCTTACCTGACATTGGGTAAATGCAGTGATGGTGGGGGTGAGCTTCCTGTTGGCAATAATTTCCCACTTTTAAAAGCATAAAATGGCTCACTGGCAGACAGGCGCCACCTGACCTCTCCCCTGCCACTGATAAAATTATGCTGGGAGCAGGATTGGTGACTGGACGGGAAGACACCTCCCCATCTTAATATGTATTCTATCTACAGTGCTTGAAGCAGGTAATATCGTTCCATTTTCTGAATCTGCAGCTGCTACATTGGGATGGGAGTCCTTGATTAACATTCAGGAAACTTTTATCAAGAGAACATTAATAAGCTTACAAAATGTGTTGGCAAATTAGTTAGCAAATGAATGTCAGTTTAGGTAAGAGTAAGCTGGTGCATTTTGGTAGGAAGAATAAGGAGGCCATGAATTCCTTGCAAAATAAAAGTTTAAGAGGAACTGGGGAATACTAGAGAATGGGTGCACAGATACTGAAACTGGCAATGCAACTCAATATGGCTATTTTAAAAAAAAAACAAACAGTGGGGTTATTGTAGAGGAACAGAATTGAAAGAAAAGACGATATTTTAAATTGTATTAATTTAACCACATGTGGAGTATTGTCCACTGTCCTGACCTCTTTCTAAATGAAAAGAATCTAGAGCACTGGAAAAGTTGGGCCAAAAAGATAAAAATGATACCAGAACAGAGAGGCAATAACTATTGGGAAAGACTGAACATACTTGGACTCTTTTCTCTCAAAGACAACAGTCAGAAGTTACTGAGGTGATAATTAAAATGATGAAGGGACTTGATAGAATAAATAAAGCTGAATTGATTATGGCATCTTACAACGAGTTTGTTTCAACTCGTCTGTGCTGACCAAGTTTCCCAAAGTACTAATGTTTATCTGCATTTGGCCCATATCCTTCTAAACCTTTTCTCTTCATATACCTGTCCAAATGTCTTTTAAAAAGAACAGGTACTGCAAATATATGACTGTTATTAATACATCTAGTAGAAATTCAAGAGCAACTTCTTTACCCCAAAGGGAGGTAGAGATGAATAGCATAGATGCATTTGAGGAGAAAATAGATAAATATATAAGCTTAGAAGGTGAGATGAAGTAATGTGGGATGAGACTTTTCGGAAGCATAAACACCAACATGATCTGTTTGGGCTGTATGGCCTGATTCTGTACAATAGATTCTATCTGGTATGAAATTGAATCTGTTCTGACATAACTAGATTTTTCAAGAATTTGCAACTCCAAACTAAATATGAAATTCAAGGAGGAAATTCAAGACAAAATATGGCTTTCTAGATTACTTTACAGTGAAAAATTAGCTTGGGGGTCTTTTACCATAATTACATTCTATAGAATATATATTGATTTACAAATTGATAATTAAACAGCTACTTTGTACGTGGGTACACACATGCACATACAAATATATTGATGTATGCACATACATATATATAAATCTCCAATATCTACTGGAGGATTTGTAAGATATGAGAAGGTAAAACCATAAACATTTGTGATCCAGTTATAAGATCAATAAGTGCATGCTTGTTTTAACTTTTATTTTTGGTTTCTTTTAGCATTCATAATCCTAATTTTTCTTCTTAAATTTAGTCTTTGAAGAGCTTGGCTTGCGCGCTATTTCGCTGATTGAATGACTTTCTCCGGAAAGCTGAAAAGGTTGTTTCCAATGTTATTTAGGGAAAAGAAAACCTTTTCACAATTGAAAATGTCAGCATTGATTTACAATAATACTAAGCATGAGTTAAGCCGCTGAATATTATCCTCCTCACCCCACTCAAAACCACCCTGTTGAGGATCTGAGTGTGACATTTTGATTAGATCATCAATCCTTACTGTTAACAGCATTTTTCCTGAACACCTGGGTTGCTAGGTCACATCTGGCTTTCAGCTACTGTTGTTTCAATGACCCAACATACATTCTGCAAAAGTGATGCACATTAAGCTGAATTGAAATTAAGTTATTTTAATATGAGCAGGAGAATTTTCTTGATCAATATGTCTCCAGTTCAACAAGGAAGGAAACTGTGTTGGGTCTCCTTCTGGGAAATGATGTAGGGCAAGCAGAGTCTGTTTGAGTTGGTAATTTTCTACCTAATTGTGACCATGACCTAACTTGGTTTGAAAACAGACCATAAAATATGGAAGATAAAATGCTTAACGATGGAAGAGCTAATTTTAGTATTGTTGAGAAAGGTACCTAGCACAGATGTGTTGTAGAGGGTCGTTGCAGTGGATCAATGGAAGGCATTCGATGATGAGAAAGTTCAGGCACAAACTACACATTTTCTTATGAAAGTGAAAGGCAGATTGTCCAAAGTCAATGTACCCTGGATGAAAAAGGAAATTAGTTTTAAACAAAAATAAAGATAGAAGACTTGTGATAAACATCAGGAGTCACATTTTTTGCATAACAATGGGGAATTATGGGAAGTGCAAGAAGAAATTGGAAAAGCTAATCCAGGAGCCTTGCAGAGTTTACAAGAACGATTTCAGGAAATATTGAAATTAATCCTAAAACATTTTATAATGTATAAAATTTTAAGCATTTAGCTAGGGAAAAGGTTAGGTCTTTAAGGATGTGAAGGGAGCAAAGCTGAGTTTTAACAGAGTACATTATATTTATGTTCACGTTGGAAATGATGATGTTATTGAAAAGACACAAAGACAGTTAAACACTGGATAATAATGGATAGGGAAGATGTACTATACTAAGAAGATTATGATTACTGAAAATTAATAAATTACCTGAACAAGGTGACTTCCATCCTCGGTTACAGAAATAAATAACGTTACAAATAGCAACGGTCTTGGTCAGAATTTAAAGTAAGAGTTAAGTTAGAGGTTGTTAAAGTTAGTTTACTCTGCAAGAAATTGCAGAAGGATAAATTAGGAAGCAACAGACCGATTAATGTAACATTGTTGATGGGGTTGGTATTAGAAAGCAATATCAAGAGAAAATAAACTCTGGAATAACGTGGGTTAGTTGAGGAGAGCTGGAATGATCAGTAAAGGTAAATCATATTTGATTCACCTGATTGAATCCTTTGAGGTAAAACATAGGTTGACCAAAGCAGTGCAGTAGACCCATATGTGGACCAGTAGCTCCTTTAATTTTTTCATTTCTAATCCACTTAAATATGTGTTTTACATTTTATTGTATGGCCAACCATGTTTGTTATCTTAAAGGAGACAATTTGTCTGTGGTCTGCAGGGTAACTTTGATTGCATGTGCACAGCTTAGCAGGAACACTGGAATGGACTTTTAAAAGGTTTTGACAAAGTAACACAGAAGCTTTTTATGAGGAGGATGGTGAAATGGACCGAAGTATGGGATCTGGTCTTCAATGTGAAAAAGTATTAAATCATACTGTTCCAAAGCTCTAAAATGTGATTTAAGTTTTGAAACGTGAAGATATGCAGATAAACCTTGGTGTGTGTCTATATGAAACCTTAAAAGTGACCAGGTATGTCGATAAGATAGTTCAAACAGAACATGGGTTTATAAATAGATGTATAGACTATGAAAGCCAAGAGATGAGACTAAAATTTATGTCATTTGTTAGGGTGTGGCACTTGTAATACTGGAAGACAGACTGAAGGAAGGATTAAAAAAAAGTACTGGAGACATGTTGCATAACAAGACAGAGTTTGGTTTGTATTTTCACATAATTTTCACGCTTTGGACAATTGTGCAGAGTGATGGATGGATTAGTAAATTGATTATCATTCTGTTGAACTGCATCACAAGTGCTCCTTCTGTGTTAACAACTCTTAGGGTAGGAATTGAATCCTGGGCTTATAGCTCAGAAACACAAATATTTAGCCCCACTGGAGTTTGGGTGTTAGGAATCATGAAAAAATGTGAGCATAGCTAAAAATCTGAATTAATCCTTTAGTTTCATGTGTGAACAAGAAAAGGATAACTCAAGGCTGGAGCAATGTTGCTACTCCAATGTATTGACTGAGTTGTGTAATACAATTAAAAGTACACTAGAGCTATTGATTAGCAGTTGAATAAGATCTAGGTGATCAACCCATTGGGAAGGTAGGAGTATGTGCTAACTTCTGGTATTAATATTTAGGAATTTCATAACTGAACTTTTGGTGCCACAGAGCTGGAGAGTGTAAAATGTACAGAGCTAGAATTGCTTCTCTTTCGTGTCGCTCACAGTGGCTCAATAGAAACCTTGTGTTGCTCTCTCTCTCTGCTCTCCTAAATGCTGCTGCCACTTCCTGTGCAGCCTATGCACCATTCCTTGACAATATGGATGTGTGCGCCCCTGTGGCCAGTGGACAATAATTTATAATATATTTAAATGGAACTTTACCATTTAAAAAAAAAGTCCCAAAGTGTAACCAGGAGCATTATAAAATAAAATATTCAACTGAACTGCATAAGTAGATACTAGTTCAGATCAAAAGCCTGGTCAAATGTAGGTTTTAAGGAGAACCTTAAAGGAGGAAAGTGAGATAGTAAGATGGAGGGGGAGGAAATTCAAAGCTTGAGATCTAGGCAATTGAAAGCATGGTCACCAATCATGGATCAGTTACAATTGGAGAATCATAAGAGGCTAGAATTAGAATTTTCATTTTCGCAAATCTTTTGTGAAATTTCTCTTTAAGGGATAGTTTGTTTTTAAACAGAGCATTACCTCTCTCTACCATGTGAAAGGCAAACAACATTACTGGGGCCTCTTATTGTGTGCAGAGATCCCAGACAGCATTCTGGAGCTGAATGTAATGTTAGTGGTGTACCAGCTAAATTATAACTAATTGAACTCATGACTCATCTCTTATATTCCTAACTCTAAGTTGTGCTTGAACCCATCTGGGTGCAGAAAATGATCAGTACTCACAGCTCTTTTTTTAGTAGTTTGTTGTACCATTATAAACTTGCAAGTGTCAATACCTTGATTCTCTTTTAAGTTATATCGACATCATACTCCCAAACTCTCCATAACATTTGAATTCCATCCACATTCTTAACCCTTGGATTGATGCGGCTGACAAGTTGTAGTTTTGGTTCCTTTACTCCTGCTATTTTAATCTTATTCAATTTTCTTATTAAACATATTTTCCTGAGACTGTATATTGTGCTATGTTGCCACTGCTGCTCCCTTTTCTCTTGGCTGTTTTGGCTACTATTGTTCTTAATACTAAAACAAACATTTCATTCATAAATTACAACTGTGACAAAGTATCAATTTTAAATACCTAGTTTCTCCTCTGTCATCACGGGTTGAGTAAAGTCTGCTTTCCTGTTTTAACAAAAAATACAAAATATTCACTTAATACCTCAGCCACGACCCTATGCCCCACCTCCAAGCGTAAATTTCCTTTTTGTTTCTCGTTTCTCCCTACTTCTCCTTTTCCACCCTTTTATTACCCATGTGCATATAGAAGATTTTGAATTTATGTTTGCTGCCAATGTTTTTTTATAATTTCTGTTTATTTCTCTAATTTGTTTTTCTACCTCCCTTCTGAACACCTTGTATTCAGCTTGTTTCTCAATTTTATTTTCTTTCTGAAACTTCTCGTAAGTACACATTTTCTTCTTTATCATAACTTTTGACTTTGTTTTCATTCAGGAAGCTCTGGATTTATTTGCCGTTCCTTTCTTTTTTAAGGGAATAAAACTTGACTATGTCCTATCCACAGAAAGCAGGACAAACCTGCCTGACCAATTACTGCCCATCAGTCTACTTTTCAGTCATCAAATCATGAAGGGGTCATTACCTGCTCATTGAGGCTTAGTGGATTCCGTCAGGGCTATTCAGTTCTGACCTCATTACAGCCTTTGTCCATTGCCATCAATCCTGTACATTACCATTGACCAGAAACTGACATGGACCAGTTACTGTGCCTCAAAGAGCAGATGAGAGGCTTGGGATTCTGAGATGGTAACTCAATTCCTGACTCCCCAGTGCCTGTCCAGCCAAGTGGCTCAAGTCAGAAATGTGATTGAATACTTTCCACTTGTCTGGATTGGTACAGTTCCAACAGCATTGACGTTGAATCCATCTAAAGGACAAAACAATCTGCTTGATTGACACCTGAACATCAGTGCCAACATCATTATGCCCACCAACACTGCAGTGGCAGTAGTGTGTACCATTTATAGGATGCACTTTAACAACTCACCATGGGTCCTTATGCAGCACCTAAAGCTGTGCCCTCCACTATCTAGAAGGATAAGGCAGCAGATTCATGGGAACTCTACCAACGTCAAGTTCCTTTCAAGCCACTTAGGATCTTGACTTGAAAATATATATTAAGGGATGATGGTTGGATTCTCTTTTGTTGCTGATGATCATTGCTTGGCACTTACGTGGGAATGTTACTTGTCATTTGTCAGCCCAAGCCGAGATATTATTCATGTCTTAGTGCATTTAAATATGGATTGATTCAGTACCTGAGAAGTGGTGAATGATACAAAACATTGAGAAATAATCACGGAACAACCTCACTTTTGAACTATGATGACCATATTAAAGAGGTGCAGAATTAGGCCATTCAACCAAACACTAGTATGTTTCTCAGTCCTATTTTCCTGCCTTCTCTCTGTAATTCTTGATCCCCTTAACAATCACAAACCTATCTATCTCTGTCTTAAATACACTAGTAATTTGGCCTCTGTAGCCCATTGCAGCAAAGGGTTCCACAGATTTATCACCCTCTGGCTGAAAAAATTCTTCCTCATCTCAGTTCTAAGGACTGTCACTTCATCGTGAAGTTGTCCTCTGGTCCCAGTTTCCTCAACTAGTGGAAACATCTTATCAATAAATTTCAATGAAATATCCTCTCCTCTCAATCCTTCTAAACTCCATAGTGTGTAGATCCAGATTCCTCAACCACTCCTCATATGACAAGTGTTCATCCCTGGGATCATTTTTGTAAACCTCCTCTGGACTCCCTCCAAGGCCAGCACATCCTTCTTTGGCACGGAGCCTAAAATTGTTCACAATATTCCAAATCCAGACCCTTGTACTGCCTCAGCAGTACATCTCTCCTCTTGTATTCTAGCCCTCTTGAAATGAATACTAACATTGCATTTGCTTTCCTAACTGCCAGCTGAACCTCCATTTTAACATTAAAAGAATGTTGAATGAGGACTCCCAAGTCCCTTTGTGCTTCAGATTTCTGAAGCCTTTTCTCATTTAGAAAATAGTTTACACCTCTCGTCTTACTATCAAAGTGCATAACCTCTCACTTTCCCAAATTGTGTTCCATCTGCCACTCATTTGTCCATTTGTCCAGCCTGTACAAGTCCTTCTGAAGCATCCTCCCCACTTTCTCAACACTATCTGTCCCTGCAGCTATCTTTGTGTTAGCTGCAAATTTAGCATCAATGCCCTCCGTTTCTTTGTCTGGATAGTTGTAAATAGTGGTAGTCCCAATACAAATGCCTGTGGAATTCCACTAGTCACTGGCTGCCATCCTGAAAAAGACTCCTTTATTCCTACTATCTGCTTTCTGCCAGTCAGCCAATCCTCCATCCATACCCTTAACATTATGGGCTCTTATCTTATTTAGCAGCCTCCTGTGCGAAACTTTGTGAAAGGCCTTCTGGAAATCCAAATAGATCACATCCATTGGCTCTCCTTCATCTGACTTACTTCTAATCTCCTCAAAGAATTCTAACAGATTTGTCAGGCATGTCCTCCTCTTGACCAAACCATACAACTCCGTTCTATTTTACCATGCACTTGCAAATACTTTGCAATCTAATCCTTAATAATGGAGTCTTAAAAATCTTTCCAATGACTGAGGTCAGGATAACTAGTCTGTAGTTTCCTGTCTTCTGCCTTCCTCCTTTCTTAAATGGAGGTATTACATTAGCAATTTTCCAGTTCTCTGGGAATCTCCCTAACTCCAGTGATTCCTAAAAGATCATGAACAATCTCCTCAGTTGCCTTCTTCAGAACTTTTGGCTGCAGTTCATCTGGGCCAGCCAATTTATCCACCTTCAGATCTTTCAGCTTCTCTAGCACCTTTATCTCCACTACACACTCATCCACCTGCTGGTTTTCTTGAAGTTCTGGTATGCTGCTAATGGCTTCTATTGTGAAAACCGATGCAAAGCACGTATTCAGTTCATCTGCAATGTCTTTGTTCTCCATTACTACTTCTCCAGCTTAATATTCCAGTGGTCCAATATCCACTTTTGCCTCTCCCTTACCTTTTAGCTATTAAAAAAAACTCTTCCAATCTTCTTTTATATTGCTAGCTAGCTTACTCTCATATTTCATCTTCTCCCCCTATTGCTTTTTATAGTTATCCTTTGCTGGTTTTTAAAGGCTTTCCAGTCCTCTAGCTTCCCACGAATTATCACCACATTGTATGCTTTTTTTCTTTTTTATGCTGTCCTGACTACCCTTGTCAGCTATGGTTGCCTCATCCTCCCCTTAGTATGCTTTTTCTTCCTTGGGATCAATTTCTGATGAGCCTCCGGAATTATCCTTAGAAACTCCTGCCATTGCTTCTCCTGGTAGGCTCCCCTTCCAGTCAACATTGGCCAGCCCTTCCCTCATGCCTCTCTAGTTATTTTTATTCAATTGTGATATTCTTACATCTGATTCCAGGGTTCCTTCTCACACTGCAGGGTGATTTCTATCATATTGTGATCACTGT
Source organism: Hemiscyllium ocellatum (assembly GCF_020745735.1). Taxonomy (NCBI): domain Eukaryota; kingdom Metazoa; phylum Chordata; class Chondrichthyes; order Orectolobiformes; family Hemiscylliidae; genus Hemiscyllium; species Hemiscyllium ocellatum. The sequence goes on from NC_083404.1 coordinate 44,033,139, forward strand.
CCCCAAGAGGTTCTTTTATTTTAAGCTCCCTATTCAAGTCTGCCTGATTTGTTTATCACCAAATCCAGAATTGCCTATTCCCTACTGGGCTCTAGGTTAATCTGCCCCCCCAAAAAACCATCTATTAGGCATTCCACAAATTCTTTTTCTTGAGATCTGCTACCAACCTAATTTTCCCAATTCATATGCACAGTGAAGTCCCCAGTTGTAATAGTGACTTTCTTACATGCCTTTTTACTCTCCTGATTTATTTTTTTCCTAACATCCTGATTACTGCTAGGGAAGCCCGTACACAATGCCCGTCAGGATCTTTTCCCATTTGCGGTTCCTCAACTCTATCCTCACAGATTCTATGCCTTCTGACTCTATACCACTTATTGCTATCGATTTAATTTACTTTCTCCCTAGGAAGGCAGCCCTGTGCCTCTACCCATCTGCCTGTCATAGATTCATAGAGATCAACTGGAAATTTAGAACCTCTTTGTCTTTCCCCATGTCAGTGATACCTACGTGGATCTTTCCCATTCCACATCAGGTGATGGAGGAAAGGTTGTGGAATTGTCTATTATGAACAGCTTTTTTTTATGCTTTTCAAATATTGTATTCTTTCTGTATTTTTGTTGAACTTGTTGTTTGCATTCTGCAATAAGCCGGGTGAATTTTGTGCCTTTATCTGAATGGATGTGAGCATTTTCTCCCATTCTCCCACTCAACTCCCATGCCTGAAAATCAGGACAGTACAATTTGTAGTCCAATAACTTTGTATTTTCTTATGGTGCAGAGCAGATTGACCAAGGGTATATTACTTGACACAATCTAGGTTTCTACAGAAGTGACATTGTGCAGTTGGGGAGGTTACAATGACGGAGCAGAATGAAAGTATTTATAATACAACAGTGGATATGGGACAAAAGTGTCTTTGAACTAATGCCTAACTTGTAACATTATTCTAAAGCCATGGCTTGACCCAGTTCAAGTCATAACAAATTGAGGTTTCATGGTATGGTGTTTTTAACCTCTTCCATTTTACACTGTGTGGAATTTAAAGCTCATGCAGAAAGTACAGTGTGGCTAATTTTATTTTTCAGAACTGTAATTAATTTAAATACTTATAGTATGAAGATACTTACTTCTATATAATTACATTTAACTGCAGATCTTTATGCATGACTGTAAGTGTAGAGCCCTCTCCTGGGTAACAGAATATCTAGTTTCAGGTAAAACTGAAACTACCATTCTGAGCTTGACCAGTAGCTGCCATGTAATTATACCCCATTTCACAACTGCAATTCAGTAACCAATTCATGAAAAGGCAAATGAAACTAGAAACATTTATATTTCAGAGAACGCGTGGGGATATCTAATTGAATTTTTCCAGTACCAAAGAAGGGTATAAACAAAGGAACCTAGTAAATGTAAATTGACTGTGGATTTAAACATTATTTACATTATGGCTTTTGGGTTTAAGTTCAGTTACTTTATATGAAATATTGTGAATGTGATGAGGTGGGTTGTGTTGATAAATTCTAGTGGTGCTGGATAGATATTTGCCAGGAAAAATAATTAATATGATGTATAATATTTTGAATATGTTCTAGCAGAGTGTCCTAGTTATCTAATCATGTACAATTGTATGCTTTTATTTTTGGATAAAGCTAAATATTTTTAGCTTTATTACATGCTTGACAATCACTATGCTGATTGTGTGTACATTAACTGCTTGTACTTTCTGTATCCTGGAAATTGCTATTCTCTGTTTTACTGTGTAACCACAACATATTCTCATTACGTGCTACCCTCTTTAATAACTCCACCACTGAAGGCCATGTTTTATGACTAAAGCTCTGGAATCCTGTCTGTAAGCCTACTTGTCTCTCTAATGCTGCCCTACTACTTTTGGATGCTTTCTAAAATCTACATAATACACCTGTCCTGCAGTCTCTTTATTTGGTTTGGTGGCCAATTTAATTTGAGAAGGTTTACTACATTAAAGTCATGATTTATATGCAAGCTATTATTTTAGTTTAAGAGTTTAGTCCATTCATGCATATTTTAGCAAATGGTGCACCTGTGTCTTATTAACTTAGAGTGCAGTTAAAAATGGAGGCCATTTGACATGATATTTGTAATGGCTGTTACTGTTACATAAGGTAAATTCTCTGAACTGCCAAGAACCCTGAAATTTATCAGACATTCACAGCAGACTCCAAAGTGAGCAGTTACAGTATGTGACAAAAGAAAAGTCAGATCTTGGTATAAGGGACATGCTGTTCATAATTGTTACGTGCAGCCTAAATAAAGGCTTGATGTGGTGAAATCTATAAATCATAGTGGGCTATAATTTGTACCATCAGTTCTGAGTAGTGCATCAAGTTGATGACGTTCTTAGTCAAAGAATATACCAATTATAGGTTCACTGTCCTATTGTAGGTACAGTGATACTATTCTTAAAAGACCACCTATCTACATTGTTCCTAAAGAACAATAGTTGAGTTTTGAGTGTATAAGGACCGCCTCTCTCTGAAGACCACCTGAAGTCTGTCCTGAGGTTTTTTTAAGTTCTGTGTTAGATGCTTATTTAAAGATGCCACTTTCCCGCAGTCATGTTAATTCTAATGCCAAAAGCTTTAAATGAACGAAGGAGCGTTTCCACTTCCTTTAGATGACCTGAAAATACTTTTGTTGATCTTATTAAGAGCATAATAATGATAATGGGAACACATCATTGTAATGCCTGTATTGCTAGGTGAAATGGTTTTTAAATGGAACTTCTGGAACTTGTAAACACATGTAATTAAGAGGAAGAACAAAATCTTAAATGTGAAGCCTAGATGTAGTTTTGGGTTCAGAAATGCAACAAAAGTACAATCCCAAATGTTGCAAGTGGGCAAACCTTTGGAAACTCTACATTCTAGAAGTTAAGTGTGTGTGTGTGTGTGTGTGTGTGTGTGTGTTTGTGTACAGATTTGCAGTATAGAAACAGGCCAAAATGGTCCATGCTATTTTTATACTAAATATAAGCCTCCTCTCACCCTATTTCTTCACTTTCTATCAGAAAATGCTTCTGTTGCTTTGTACTTAAGGTACTTAATTCATTTTCCATTAAATGTATCTATTCCATGTTAATTGCCTCAATTATATGTGGTATTTAGTTCCCTATTCACACCACTCTACAAAGAACTCTCTATTGAATTCTCTAGAGCCTGTCTTTTATTTAAGACCCCTAGTTCTGGTCTTTCCTATGAGGTGAGAGCATTTTCCCTATGTTTATCATATCAAATACTTCCATAATCTTCTTGCTTAGGCCACTCCTTAGCATTTTGTTCACTAGAGGAAAGTGGAAACCATTCATCTAGGTGAATATGGCTAAAGCACATTGCTTAGTGGTGTGCAGTGCATAAGAGGTATCCTTGGCTGTGTTAATTTCTTTATGTTAATCACCATTTCCAAGTATTATGATCATACAAATGTTTCAAAAAGGAAATCTGAAAAATATTTTTTATTAGCCAACTAATATATAGTATTTAAATATGAAAATGCTAGGAATACTCAGTAGATACTGCCCACTTGCAACCAGTATTGATAGAGAGAGAAATAGAATAAACGTTTCAGGTTGATGACCTTTCATCAGAATAGGCTTTACTCCTCACTCTACAGATGTTTGTAGACCTATTGAGGATATCTGACACTTACTGTGTTGATTTTACATTAGTTGAAATATGGAACTGTACCCTCTGGAACTGGGCATGCAATAGAAAATGCCAAAGCTAAGATTGGTGAGTATGCGCTTAGCTAGAAAGCTAAGGATTCCAGAATTAAGGCATATATAGAAGTAGGATAAAGATCAACCTTGGTCTTCTGGGTGGTGGAACATGACTGAAGGCCATGCAGCAGGTATGAAATATCAGCAGAGGAGATTTGCTGATACCTGAGTACACTCCATTGATTGCGTCACTTCCTGTGCTTGAGCACTGACATGCAACTCATAAAGCAAAATGGTGAACTCATGCATACCTTATCAGCTTTTTAACCCGGTTTCAGTTTAATGGATTTGGAGGCTTGCAAAGGGCTCATCATTCTGTAATTATTTCACTGCTGTATATAATATATCTATTCTTGCAATAGAGTCGTCAGCAATTAAAGACTGAGATACACAAAAATTGATGGAGAGAAGGATTTAAAATCATGTGTGCTCTGATGCATTTAAGTGGGCCATGAAGGGAAAACTTTGGACATTATCAGTTTATGAAAAATAAATGTTTCAGCTGCATATGAAAGGAATTAAGATGCAAGTGAAATGGAATTGTCTAAGGAATCAAAAATTAGAAAAATTTATGATGGGAAGCAACAATATATTTTAATGTGTTTTTTGCCCTTCTAGAAATAATTGGAAATAGGTGGGGAATTTTAAATTGGTTGTGAAACAAGACAATGAGGAAACTCAACTTTTACTCTTGTTGTCTTAACAAAAGTCATTACTGATAAAAATTTGTATCAATTTAATCTCACACATGGTAATTTAGAAATTGAATTTAATCTGTTCAGTAAGATATACACATTTTGGCAACGCCACAGTTCAGAAGTCAGCTCCTAATTCATTCAACAGGTGACTAGATTTTACTGCCAAAGGAACACCTCAATAGAAATTATAGGATAAAAGCCCTTCTCTATGGAAATACTGATTTAAAATTTGCTGAGGGTAAATTGACTGCTGTGTTTCTTACATTATGGCAACGGCTACACTTGAAGATTGCTGTATTTAATTGGCTGCAAAGTGTTTTAAGATGTTGAGTACTTATGGAAGGTACTAATGTATTCCTACTATAAATAGTGTAATGTGGTTGGGATTAAAGCTACCTGTTAGTTGCAGCATTAAGGACCGAGATTTCACAGGATGTAGATTCTTTTAGCGCGTCTAGTTGGGTAAAAAATATCCACTCCATCAGATCAGTATGTAGGAGTTTAAACTGTAAGATTTATCTGCCGGTTGAATAATACATGAAAGCAATGTAACACATTGAGATACTGAGAGCAAAATACTTAAAAGGGATAAAGGTAGATTCAGTTCACAGCAGTTAAATTATCTTTTCTCAATCTTATTTCTTACATGACTTGAATAAATGACAGAACCGAGGGATGAAATAGTTTTCTGTAGATCTTCAATATGGATGTTATGAACTTTTGAAATGAGGGGACTTGACAGGGTATGGGGGAGAGTCTTTTAGGACAGTCTAGAATTAGGGATCACTGCTTTAAAAAGGCCGAGATAAGGAGAAAGTTTTCTCACAGAGAGTTGTATGATTTTGCGATTCTGTTCCTCAAAGTGTGGTGGAAGCAGAGTCCTTAAATATGTTTATGGCAGAGGTAGACAAGGGGATAAGCAAGGGGATGAAAAGTTATTGGCAGTATGTAGATATCCGGAAGTAATCAGATTAATCATAATCTTATTGATTGGCTGAGTAGACTCAAGGGGCAAGGTAGCCTATTCCTTCACATGCTTCAGTTCGTATGTTTGTATTGTGTTCAGGTCTTTATCATAGCTGAAGATGAGAAGCCTGTTATGTGATTTACACTATGAAATATATTTTTCATTCTACAGCCAGTTTTTTTTATTCTAGCTGTCATTGTTTGTGGGGCAGGGTTTTAATAGTTCAACACTGCTGTGTTCCTGCAAACATTTTCTTTTTGTTATGAAATAAATTAAATTTCTCTACTTCTGCCCTGTTCTTTTGCTTATGTTAACATTTTTAAATAGTTTCTTAAAAATCCACCAGTAATTGGGACCAATACTTCATCAGAATGACAGATGTTAGATAGATGATATCTGCTATCCTTCAAAGAACCAATAAATTGATTGACTTTAACTGAAAGTGTACTAGGGCTTTGGTGAAGCATCCCTTTGTGAAGTCTTCCATGCTTCCTTTTAGGAAAGGATTTTGGCTCTCATTTTAACTCTAGCTAATTTGATTAAAAGAAGAGGACTTTCATAACTAGAAGTTTTCAAAGTGCTTTACAGCCAAACTCTTTACAGTGCAGTCTCTGTTGTAACATATGAACTGTGGCACCCAACTTGAATGCATCCAGCTCTTAGAGACAGTAATGTATGAAAATATACAATCATCTGTTTCTCAGTAATGTTTTTGAGGGATAGATATTGGGTGAAGCAGTGGGACAACAGACAACTCCTCTCTCCATCTCTCAGCCACTATTTTTAAAGTACTATTATTAGATATTTTACCCCCACCTAATGTTAAGGTCTCATCCTAAAGCTATATGAAGTAGAGACACACTGTTAGGATTGAAATAGTCAAAGATCTTTTCTGACTTGTCATAGTCATATGACATCTACCATGAAGACTCATAAACCTTAGGTAGCCATTTTACAAACCCTTCATTTCAGAGGGACAAGACCTGCTTTCTTATGAGTTCAGAGCATGGTGCCGGAAGTGGAACTGTGTTTGAGTCTTGAAGAACTGTAAAAAAAAACAGAGCGCATGACAGAATGGGAAAAGGTGCTCGAAGCAATTCAAAGAAACTGAAAATGAAATCACAAGAAACAGGTCACAGATGAAAGACTAAGACATATATAGGCTGCAATTTTACCTTTTCTAACTCCGGTTGGAGTTAAAGGTGATATAAAGCAAAACGGGCAGTTTCTTTTTATATGCAATGGAAAAATGACAAAATAGTTATAGATCTGTTTAACAAACCAGGGCTGCTAAGAGTAGTTGTATGCATCACTGTTGGATAGAGTGCTAATTCTCTCTAATTTTCTCTAAAGAAACAGATTGCAGGAATTTTGAAAGACTTGAAGGCACACTTTGAACCCTAAATGAACATAACTTATTTATGGCAAAAGTTTAATGTTGGAGACCAAGGTGAAAAATAATCCATTGATCAGTCCGTGCCTTAATTAATTCAGCTCACTGAATCCTGTGAATTTGCACAATTAAAAGGTAATCTAAAGACATGGTTGAATGAGACATTAGAGATCCTCCAGTGACAGCACATCTACTGAGAAAGGCAAAACTTACTCTGATTCCACAGCTAGTATTTCTTCCAAATAAGCACCATGGAAGACTTCAAAATAATTCCTGAAATGCCCTCCTGCAATTTTCCCTGGCCTGATTTTAATGGTAGATCAAAAGGTAGGTAATACTCTGAGATTGCAGACTGTGTTTGAGTGTAGCTGTACTGCTGATAGCCCACAGCATCTCACTGATGCCCAGTCTTGAGTTGCTAGATCTGTTTTCAACTGTATTCTAATTAGCATGTTGTAGTGCCACACAGCACTCATCGTCTTTTTTCATTCAGAGTACTTTAGTTCTCATGGCACCTTCTGTAAAACCTTTTCACTGCTTGATGGTGGTGGCAGATTCAGTCACGGCTTTCAAAATTGAATTTGATAATTACCCGAGGAGAAATATTTTGTAGGGCTAAAGGGAAGAAATAGGAGAGTGGACTAGGTAAATTGGTCCAGCATAGACCGAACATATACAAGGTGGGCTGAATGAGTTTCTGTCCTTGAACCATTTTAGGATTTCATTATATCAAGTAGATATTCATTTTAGTGCAGGAGAATGTATGAGGAGAAGCATTAGGCATACCTAAAAATTAAGTATCGACCTGAGAAGTTGAAACACAGGATTACTTGCATTTCAAACAGCATAACAGCAAGTGGTAGACAGAGTTAAGTGATTCCACAAACAACAGATCAGATGTAAGCTCAGCAGTGCTGCCACATCCAGTTATGAATGGTGGTGAACAAATATTTCCACAAATATCCTTGTCCTCTACGAAAAGGGAACTAGTTCGTTAGTGCAAAAGATAAGACTGAAGGCCACAATCCAGTTTCTGCAGTGGAAATTAAGTTCACAAGCTCTTAATTCAGAGGCGAGAGTGCTAACTACTAAGATGTGGCTGACACTTGGCATTGTGAAGATCAAGAAGAGATCTATATCGAGTTTGTGACTGCCTGCAACCCCAGGTGGTGAGATATAAACATGCATAAGAAACTAACTTGCATTTTGCGCCTTACTGCAAATATTGCATGAGTAGTCCTGCATTATTCAGTATCATAACAGTGTATAATCTGTATGCCTAATTTCAGTCAGATGATATCCCATTTAGTGAGTTAGTTGTGTCAGGTGATGAATGAAATGTCAGAATGTTTCCGCTGTGGCATGAGTGCAATGAACCCCAAAACCTAGTATTCCTCCGTAGCACCATAGGAAAAGTAGTCCTAGAATTATGAATAACTGCAAATTCAAGTCTGGCATAGATGATGCAATCTCCGCTGCCCAAACTAGGTGTGGTTCTGTGGACTTTTCAGAAAACAAAATCATCAAGGGACCAAACATGAGCAAAAGCCTGCATCGTAAATAAACTAAATGTAACCTTTTTCAGAAACCGGGTTTCCTGAACATATTTATTTGTGAGAAGAACTTGGTTTTGATTTGTAGGAACCACCTAACTAGCATATTATTAGCTTGCACTACCATTCTGTATCACTTCAGACGAACATTCCAATAAGTTAGTAGATTTTCCCCTGCAGTTGAAGATTCACAGTATTTTAAAAATATTCCAAAATGACATTGAGCACTCCAGAAATTGTGGAGCACTGTCCTCCTGCAATATTCTTATTAGGAAATCATTGATTCATATGATATAATCATTGCACTGTATAGTAACAGTTGTAGTCACAAAGGATCATCACCTGCAGAAAGAAACTGAAATTGAGAGAATGTTGTACAGCTGAACAATATTGTCCCTGTTGTTTTATCCAAATCTTTATTCGAGTGTAGCCAATGGAGATGAATCTCCTCCTACAGGTGAACATAAATATTGGTGCATAGAAAGCTTCTCATAAACTATTTCTTGCAGCGTGCCCTGTGATTTATTACCCAAATGTATGTTGTCGGTTAATATACCAGGATATGTATTTTACATGTTCCCTTTCTAACCTATGCTTATCATAACCACATGCTAAGCAGTTAGATAACGTGATGCTGTATTACAATGCGTATACCCTTAACTGTAGATTTTCTGATTAGAGATCTTGCATGTGTTGCTGATCCTAATGTAACAGTGGGGAGAGCACTTGTACTCTCTGCATGCAGAATGTAATGAAGGCATAACATTACCTGCAAATCATATCAGAAACACAAGGACACCCAAATATGACTGAGGCGTGGTTAAGCATCAGTGGAACGATTGGACCCATTGACCAAGATTAATGAAACTCAGATGGGTTTTAATTAGTGCAGCTGTGGTCATAAATTATCTACAGAATACAAATATTGTTATATTTGGGAAATCCTTGATTTATTTTTTTCTGTTGCCCGGTAGATTTAGATGAATGAGTTCTAATCATAAACATTCTAAAAGAGCGCCTCAGGCAGCGATTTATTATTTAGTAAATGCAAGACACCATCAGCAAATGCGAGTGCTACCCAAACACTGCGCAGTAAACTTGTTCTCGACATTAATTTTAAAATGTCGCTGAAATGTGTGGCCTTGTACGAGTCGTCAAAAACATTAGGGTGTCTAGTACAAAACACAAAGCAGTCTGTCAGGCGAAGAATGTACAAGAATTATTGTCCAGCAGATGATCCATAACAGAATGCCACTGTGCATGCACTTCCAGCATATATCAACTACATTTATTCTGACACATAATGTGATCTTTTCATATTATACTTTAAGTGCATTTTTCAGTAAACAGAATGGCAAACAAGTTTCTGTGTGAAAGCGTTAAGATTTGACAACTCTTGTTGTGATTATGAAAGATTCATGATACACGAAAAGCTTTGTGGAATCATGTAGATATCGTGGGAATTCAATACCCTGGATCAGCTAAAAATGTCATAGCTTCCCAATAAAACAAATAAGAAAATGATTGAATCTCTCCCCTTACTCTACAAAAAATTTGTTAAATTCCTTATAGCACAAGCTTGGGCTCAAACTACACTGCTTAAGGGACTGTAAACAAAAGATAACAAGAGATATATTAAGTGGCAGCTTAACAACTGCTCACTACAAGAATGATAAAAGAAAGCAGAATGTTCACGTTAACAGATGACTGTCCTCTGTGGTTTGAGCTTTGGAGCAGATTTGTAATGTTTTGTATTGTTTGACATATTTTGAAATTGCATTGTGAAGTTAATAATGAGTCAACAGCCACTCTCTGCTAAGCAATGCTGGTCATAATATTTGTTGGTACTGCAGTATTCAGTCGTAAATATATTAAATCATTGTTCAAAAATATTCAATCAAATCATGAATGATCCTGCACACCAGTTCAATTTGAATTAAAACCTTACTGTTATGGGAAGAATTAACAAGTAAAACCATTACTTGGAAATTAAATATTGTCATTTAAGATAAACAAAAAGAATTCTTTGGTTGCCAAGGATCTCTCCTGGTAGAGTTTTGGAATGCATAACGAGAGGATTACAAGCTTGGAATCCCAACTTTCTCTGATATTTTACCTTTCTTTGCAATTTTCTCTCAATCCGGGGCAAGTTGTGGACAAGGGGTAAATAACAATTCCATATTAAAGGAAAGGATTATGATTGTTCCTGCCAACTGATCAAAGAATGACACTTAAGGCAACTCTGAGGAAGTTAGTACAGTAATCTTTTTAGTTTATCAGTTGTTAGAAGGTATAGGAAGAGACTCTGCAAGCACTCCACCATAACTTGAGGAGACCTCATTAAAAGGTAATTTTTCTTTAAATTAAAATATAGAATTTTAGTGAATTTGAATTATGTTTGAGGTTTTAAGTGAGCTTTAATTTGTCAGTCTCCACGAAAGGTCAAATAAGTGCATTATAATCTACATGTTTATGGAGTCCCATTCCTTGATTTCTCTCTCTAATAAAACATCCAGTATAACTAAATGCACAATTTTAGAGATGGTCTATGAATAGACACTCTGAGAAAGTTGGGCTGTTGCATAAATGAATCTTTGAACGTTGCAGGTTAGTAAAGCAGTTTCTAAAAATAAAGCATGATCCTTAGCCCAATGAATAGTAGCATAGGATATGAGGCTAAACAATGATGTTAATCCTTCATAAATCACTGGTCATAGCTCAGGAATATGTCCGTTTCTACTCAGCACATTTTAGGAAGGATGTTAAAATGTGGGAGAGGAGGTGATGAGAGTATACAGTTATATGGAAAGACTAAAGACGCTTGCTCATAAAGAAGCAACTAGGCCTTGAAAATTATATTAGATGGCATAAATAAAGATAAGTTGACAACTAGAAGAAGCAGATTTGAGGTCATTGGTAAATGAACCAGTGGAGAAGAGGGTTCTTTTTGTGCACAGCAAGTTATGACCTGGAATGCAATGAATGAAGGATGGTGAAAGTGGCTTCAATCATATCTGACCTGCGAAATGAATGAATACTTAAGACACCTAGGGTGTGGGGCTAATTGTGCAGCTGTTTCAAAGAATGGCACACATATGATGGACCAAATGGCCTGTGATTCTGATTAAATCACTGATTCTACAGCAAATATGGCAAAATGCCATTTGGCTTAAAAAGTGCTAAATAAGTCAAAACTATTTATCTTCACTGGGCCTAATTTCTGCTATGTGGAGAATAATATTGATTATTGCTAAACCAGTAGTTTTAAACCTTTTTCAGGTGAAGTAATCTTGTGATGAGAACTTCAGTGGAATGCTAACCCTTTGTCCCTTCCCCCTTCCATCATAAATATGCCAGGAAGCAAAAACTAAAACAAACTAAAGTATATGAAAACAATGCAAATATAAATTACATTGTTTAGATTCCCTACAGTGTGGAAACAGGCCCTTTGGCCCAGCCAGTCCACACCGACCCTCCAAAGAGTAACCCACCCAGACCTATTTCTCTCTGACTAATGCACCTAGCACTATGGACAATTTAGCATGGCCAATTCACCTGACCTGCACATCTTTGGACTGTGGGAGGAAACTGGAGCACCCGGAGGAAACTCGGGCAGACACGGGGAGAATGTGCAAACTCCACACAGACAGTCGCCCAAGGCTGGAATCGAACCCGGGACCCTTTTGCTGTGAGGCAGCAGTGCTAACCACTGAACAACTGTATCACTCCACATACTTGTAATATATGATTGTGGATTGTACAGTGTTAGCATATTGCAGTTCAGTTTTATTTCAGTTTTTTATGCAATGTTTTAAAAAATATTTTCTGTGTTTGGTAAAATTCTCAAATGACCTTTAAAATTAAGTGGAACCCTTTAGGGCTGTTCATGGAGCATTTTGGTTCTGGGCAACTCGAGTTAAATTGAAGGTAAGGAATCCATATAATTGTGGCTGTGGGTGTTCCTCCCCGCCTTTGTAATAAGAGGAACTATACTAGATAGTTGCAACAAGTGGTGGTTATGCAAACTTCGAAGTTGTCTGAAATCTCACTTTAAAAGAGACTTAACTAAGACTGTGAAAGTTTCTCTCTAACAAAGTGCTAATTGGCATTGCTCGAAACAGACTGCCCGTATTTCATTATTTATTAAGTGCTTTGAGCGTCCTGAGGTCATGAAAACTGCTATATCAACAAAAGACTTTCTTTCATTTTTATATATTTTTCATTTTGACCAACAATGTTTTTAAAATTAAACTTACACATACAAATTCCCTTCATTAAAAGCCCACTTCCTCAAGACTCCTGTTATTGTTAGTGCTAATCAAGCTGACATATTAGCATCATTGCTTAATCTATTGGATAAAACTATAGTACATGAAAACTATAAATTTTCCTGAACTTCATTACCAGTAATCTCCTTAGCCCAATCATTGACTGTAGTTTGCAATTTTTAAGCTTGTTGAAAGAAGGAGATATTTGCATTTGAGTAGCACTTCTGATGATCTCAGGACATCGTGAAGTGCTTTACAGCTGCTGAAGTACTTTTGAAACAATGTTATAATGTAGGAATCAGAGAAGCCAGTTTGTCTGCAGCAAGTTAAAAAGACCAGTCCATCTGATGTTAGGTGTTCTTAAGAATAAATTTATTAAAAATTAACTTGACCAGGATACTGGGGAAACTTCACTATTGTTCTTCAAAATATCAGTCTAAGGTCTTATGTACTCATAAAGCAGTGTTCAGTCAGGCCATATTTTCCTGGCATGGGGCTTGAACTCATGACATTCTGGTTAAAGGTGACGGAGTACCGACCATTGTATAATGGTGTAAAGATAATACTGAGAAAATTTGATCAACTCCAAAGATATGCCTGAATAAAGCTGTGAAATTACTATGTTTCATGCAGATAGTGATTATGTATTTGCCATGCTATGTTGCTAGGGCATTGTGAGATCAAAAAAGTAGTAGTGTTGGGTCTCTTGAGAATTAAGGTGGATAAATCCCCAGAGCCTGATGGTATCTACCCTAGGTTTTGAGAGAGGCAAGAGAGGAGATTGTTGGGGCCTTGACCAAGATCTTTGTATCCTCACGAGGCACTGGAGGGGTCCCAGAGGACTGGTGAGTAGCTAATGTTGTTCCTCTGTACAAGAATGGAAATAGGGGTAATCTGGGAAACTATAGATCAGTGAGTCTCACATCAGTAGTTGGAAAGCTACTGGAGAGAATTTTCAGGGATAGGATTTATGCACATTTGGAAAAGCATAGCCTAATTAGGGAAGTCAGCATGGTTTAGTGCAGGGCAGGTCATGTCTTACTAACTTGATAGAATGTTTTGAGAAGTTGTCAATGGTGATCAAGGAGGATAGAGCAGGGGATGTTAGTCTACTTGGATTTTAGTCAAAAGTGTGGTGCTGGAAAAGTACAGCAGGTCAAGCAGCATCTGAGGAGCAGGAGAATCGAAGATTCGGGCATAAGTCTTTTATCAGGAATGAGGCTTGTGGCTGGGGGGCTGGTGAGAGTTAAATGGGAGGAGGGTGGGGTTTGGAGGGGGAAGTAGCTGAGAAAGTGATAGGTCGATGAAGGTGAGGGAGAAGGAGATCGGTTGGGGGTTGGCAGAGCGCTCTACCTCCCACCAACCTATCACCTTCTCCCCCACCTTCTTCAACCTATCACTTTCTCAGCTACCTTTCCCCTAACCCAACCCACCCCCATCCCCATTTATCTCTCAGCTCCCCCGGCCCACAAGCCCCTTTCCTGATGAAAGGCTTATGCCTCCAACGTCGATTCTCCTGCTCCTTGGATGCTGCCTGACCTGTGTGCTTTTTCAGCACCACACTCCTGACTCTGATCTCCAGCATCTGCAGTCCTCACTTTCTCCTACTTGGATTTTAGTAAGGCTTTGGACGGGGTCCCTCATGAAATGCTCATCCAGAACTTTAAGATGCATGGGATCCATAGTGACTTGGCCACATGGATTCAGAATTGGCTTGCCCATAGAAGGCAAAGTTTAGTGGTGGAAGGGTATGCTTCTGGCTGGAGGTCTGAGACTAGTGGCATTCCACAGGAATCCATATTGAGACTACTGCTGTTTGTGACATAAATAAATGATTTGGATGATAATGTAGATGAGTGACGTAGTAAGTTTGGAAATGATACAAAGAACAATAGAGTTGTAGATATTGTAAAAGGTGGTCAAAGAATGCAACTGGATAAAGATCAGTTACATATGTGGGTGGAGAAATGGCAAGTGGAGCTTAATCCAAGTGAGTGTGAAGTGCTCTACTTTGGGAGATCAAATATTAAGAAAATGTATACAGTTAATGGCAAGAGCCTGAACAACATTGATGTACAGAGGATCTTGGGGTTCAAATCCATAGCTCCCTGTAAGTGGCCACGCAAGTAGATAGGGTGATATCTTGCCTTTATTGGTCAGAAAATTGAGTATGTGAGTCAAGATGTCGTGTTGCAGCTTTATAAGACTTTGCTTAGGCCACACTTCGAGTATTGCGTTCAATTCTGGTCGCCACATTACAAGACGGATGTGGAGACTTTGGAGAGGGTGCAGAAAAGGTTTACCAGGATTCTGCCTGGATTAGAGGGTATGAGCTATAAGGACAGACTAGAAAAATTGTGGTTGTTTTCTCTGGAACAACGGAAGCTGAGGGGGAACTTGTTAGCAATCTATAAAATAATGAGATGTAGAGATGGAGTTGACAGTCAGAATCTGTTTTTTTCCACAGTTGAAGTGACTAAAATTAAGGGGCATGCAAGTAAGATGAGAGGGGGAAAGTTCAAAGAGTGTGAGGGGCAAGTTTTTTTTTTACACACCGTGTAGGTAGGAGTTTTTAACTCGCTGCTGGGGTGGTGGTGGAGGTAAATATGATATGGGCATTTAAGGAACTTTTAGATGAGCATGTGAATATACAAGAAAGGGAGGGATATTGGCCCAAGGGCAGGCAGAAAGGATCAATTTAATTTGGTGTCATGTTCAGCACAACATCGGGCCTTAGAACAACATTCCTGTGCTGTACAGTTCTATGTTCTGTGCAGATTTAAAGATTGACCAGTCAGCTGTTTTGTTAATTGTACATCTGGTAGAATTCCATTTGATTGTTAGGGAACTTCCAAATGTTTTTGGCCTGAGCAAACTGTACATGCTGTTTTCTGTTACAACATCAATAATTGTTTCTTTTGCTTGTTAGCATCACTGATAGAAATTGCAGACTCAGTCTGTTCAAGGAATCCTCATTTATGTTGCAGTTTATGAGCATATGGAAGCAGTAAATTCTCTTGGTGAAATCTCCTGGTTTATGTTTCACTGAAATGAGGGAGATAAAAGGGCCATGGTAGTAAAAGTGTGGCTGTTGACAACCTGTTGTCTGCTTCCCACCTGCTTCTGTCTTGATGTAAGCATATGGTTAAGAAACAGGGGAATATCGATACACAGAGTGGTGAAATTTTGTTTTTGTGTTTGTTTTAATTTGTGGGCATCACAAGGCCAGTGTTTATTGCCAACCCTATTTGCACTTGAAAAGGTGGTGGTGAGCCACCTTTTCAAACATCCTTATTCTACAAGTATTCTACAGTGCTGTTAGGGACGGAGTTCCTGGATTTTAGGGATTGTGAAGGAATGGTGATATATTTTCAAGTCAGAGTTAGGGTATGATGATGTTGATGGTATTCATGCTGCCTTTGTCCTTCCAGGTTGTGACAGTCTCAGGTTTGGAAGAATGTGGAGGCCAGTGCCAGTAGAGTGATTGTGGTGGATAGCATAGTTGCATTTGAGAATAAGTTAGATAAGTAAATGAGAATGTTAAATCAGGTTAATGAATTTGTCTTGTAAAGGTTTGAGGAAACTTATTTTGTTTCTTATTACTGTATTTTTGAAGCTTTTTCTACATGGCATTGAGACAAAATTATTTTGAGGTTTCATCCCTTTAATTCTGCTATTACACACACCATTGATCCTGCACTGCCTAACTACATAACTATATAAATCCAGTGAAGTTGTGTAAATAGGGCCCTTGCAATGCTTTTTTTTTATTGTGAAATGTTTTGAGTAAGTGGCTGAGAAATTGACTGGATTTGGTCACAAAGCCAGCAACAATAGTCATAAGCACTGAAACTAATAGGATGAGGATAATATGAACTTGATCCTACAATAACAACAACAAATTTCATCTGAAACAAAAACAGAAATTTCTGGAAAATCTCAGCAGGTCTGTCAGCATCTGTGGAGAGAAAGCAGAGTCAATGTTTTGGATCTAGTGACCTTTCTTCAGAACCTTTGGTTACGAATCTTTAAATTTGCGACAATCTGGTATGCCATACCCTCATGGCATAGATTGAGTGTACATATAGACATTTTGGACTCATCACCATCTCCTTTTCCCCTCAAAGTGTAAACCAACACAATCCAATTTAATTGCAGACCTCAGTAAATTCAATGCACTTTACTATCATTCTTTTGTAGGTTAATCACTGTATCTATTAAACATTTTAAGTCTGTTAGATCACAAAGTGATACTGGATGATCTGCTTTCACCATAGCGATTGAAAGATAAATATTATTCTCAAGATACTGCAGGCTTCTCTTTGAAATGTTGATGTGGCACCTTTTATATGTGTCTGAAGAGTGGAGAGAGGATTTTGACTTAATCTGTGATGCAAAAGTTGGCACCTCCCCGTAGTGAAACACTCACTGAGTATTACACTGGTGTGTCAGGTTATTTGAAGTAAAGCAGAAAATATTGGAAACACTTTGCAGGTTTGTCAACATCTGTTAGAGAGAGAAATGGACTGAACATTTCACCAGTGAGTTAAAGTTGACATCAGGCTCTACAGTATTGTCCACTGGTCATTCATAACCCTGCAGGAGCAGGTCATACAATCCCTGTATGCCTGCTTAGACAGTGAGACCAAACTATTTGTGCACAACCAACCTGCAACTCCTGTGCCCATTGAAATTGATGAAGAATAAGTTGGAGGCTGGCAAATGCACAAATTAAAAACTCTATTTTGAGTATCGATTGACTGATCACATGTGGCAGTCATAGAGTCATGCAGCCATACAGCATGAAAACAGACCCTTTAATCCAACCAACCCACTCTGACCATGTTCCCAAACTAAACCAGCCCCATTTGCCTTGCTTGACCCATATCCCTTCAAATCTTTCCTATTTATGTACTTATCAAAATGACTTTTAAATGTTGTAACTTACCTGCAACCACCACTTCATCTGGCAATTCATTCCACACAAGTTTAAAAAAATTATGACTCATGTCCTTTTTAAAACGTCCTCCTCTCATCTTAGAAATTGCCGTCTAGTTGTGAACTTCCGCCATCCTAGGGAAAAGGCCCTTGCTATTCACTTTATCTATGCCTCTCATGATTTTATAAACCTCTATAAGATCACCTCTCAACCTCCTGTGCTCCAGTGAAAAATGCCCCAGCCTATCCAGCCTATTTTTATATCTCAAACCCTTCATTCCCAGCAACGTCCTGGTAATTCTTTCCTGAATCCTCTCCATTTCAATAATATCTTTCCTATAGCAGGATCACCAGAACTGCACATAGTATTCCAACATCTTGTACAACCTCAACATGACATCTCAACTCCTATACTCAAAAGGTCTGAGCAATGACAGCCTTACTAACCACCTTGTCTACCTGAAATGCAAATTTTGAAGAATTATGTACCTGAACTTCTGGGTCTCTCTGTTTGACAACACTATCCAGGGCACCACCATTACTAGTATAAATCTATGATACCAAAGTACGATACCTTGCATTTGTCCAAATTAAACTCCATCTGTCGCTCGTCACTCATTGACCCAATTAATCACAATCACTGTGTAATCAGCGATTCTTCACTATCCACTTTGCCACCAATTTTGGTATCATCTGCAAACGTACTAACCATGCCTCCTATATTCTCATCACAATCATTTATATAAATGACAAACAAAAGTGAACTCAGTACTGATCTCTGAGGAACACAGAACTGAAAATCAGTAAAGAAATCCAAACAGAACTTTGTTCCAACTTAGCAATGTAAGCACTTATTAAACTAACTGCATGGAATGATGCATTTTTTAAAATGTTTTTTTTTAAAAATCGAGATTGCAATGTCAACACTGTGGGTAGAATTTAATGCACTCTTCTGTGGTAGGTTTGAAGTCAGGGAGGCATTAAGTCAGATGGGAAGCTACTGGGTGTGGACTTCAATACCTTTGTGTCTCTGCCCTTACTATGTTCAGGGTGGGAAGGCATGTAGATGATATTCTGGCCTAATGCCAATTAGGAAACCGATTGACAGTCCCATAGATCTATTCTTGCTGCTGTTGGATTTCAACTCATAGTGGAAAGGGCAGTTGCCACATGGGAAATTAAAAATGTGAATTCTTTTAAGTTTGCATGAAGGCACTGGGGCTGTTGGGGGGCAATGAGGATTACCTCCAAGTTCAAAAATACCTAGTATCTGATTGAGGGACCTGGCACTTGCACCCACCAGCATGCCTTGCACCCACATCTTTGAGACCCTGTTATATACAGTCTGAAGCGGTTCCTGACATTTGCCCCAGTCATGACAGAGGGGAGAGTAGTCATCACAGCTTTGCAGGTAGGGACCTGAGGTTCTACTGTATGGGGTGTT
This sequence comes from Hemiscyllium ocellatum, assembly GCF_020745735.1. Lineage (NCBI taxonomy): Eukaryota > Metazoa > Chordata > Chondrichthyes > Orectolobiformes > Hemiscylliidae > Hemiscyllium > Hemiscyllium ocellatum. Next base: position 44,052,163 of record NC_083404.1, read on the forward strand.
GCAGAAGTGGGACTTCCTCTTCCCCCAGGACTAGCAGCGGAGGCCATAACACCAGACCATGCCAGCCTGGCCCAAGACTGGCACCTGGGTTAAAGTACTCAGCCATTTGGAGGAATGTCCAGTAGTGTAGGAAGAAGATCAATGCCATTTTTCACTCTGCCAGAAGTGTCACCATCTTCTGACTTGATACCTCATATTCAGACTGTCTGACTGTACCCACCTCCCACAACAGCTCGATCTCTACCACTCTCAATTTTGCCTCATTGATAGTCACTTATCCCCATCTCCAACATCACTAAATTCAGTGTGCTCTGTGCTGCCTATTCATTCACTCGGGATACCTTCCTAATGCTACCAAAGTTAATAACTGTGCCACCTATGTTCATCTCCCTTAACATATCTCTCCCTCTCTCTTCCCCCCTCTCTCTTCTCCCCCTCTCTCTTCTCCCTCTCTCTCTCTCTCTCTCTCTCTCTCTCATATTTCATGGGTAGAAAAAGCAACGTAGGCCAGAAAGACACAAGATCGGGAGTGTGCAGCCGAACCTTTGGCTCCTTACCCATTACATGCATCACATCCTGATTCTGATTGTGTCTAAGCTCCTGGGCTAGTATTAGACCATAAGACATAGGAGTGGAAGTAAGGCCATTCGGCTCATCAACTCCACTCCACCATTCAATCATGGCTGATGGGCATTTCAACTCCACTTACCCGCATTCTCCCCGTAACCCTTAATTCCTTGTGACATCAAGAATTTATCAATATCTGCCTGAAGACATTTAGTGTCCCGGCCTCCACTGCACTCTGTGGCAATGAATTCCACAGGCCCACCACTCTTTGGCTGAAGAAATGTCTCCGCATTTCTGTTCTGAATTGACCCCCTCTAATTCTAAGGCTGTGTCCATGGTTCCTAGTCTCCTCGCCTAACGGAAACAATTTCCTAGCGTCCACCCTTTCCAAGCCATGTATTATCTTGTAATTTCTATTAAATCTCCCCTTAATCTTCTAAACTCCAATGAATACAATCCCAGGATCCTCAACCGATCCTCGTATGTTAGACCAACCATTCCAGGGATCATCCGTGTGAATCTCCGCTGGACACGCTCCAGTGGCAGTATGTCCTTCCTGACGTGTGGGAACCAAAACTGGACACAGTACTCCAAATGGGGCCTAACCAGAGCTTTATAAAGTCTCAGTAGAACAACGGTGCTTTTATATTCCAACCCTCTTGAGATAAATGACAATATTGCATTCGCTTTCTTAATCACAGACTCAACCTGCATGTTTACCTTTTAGAGAATCCTCGACTAGCACTCCCAGATCCCTGTGTACTTTGCCTTTACGAATTTTCTCACAGTTTAGAAAGTAGTCTATGCTTTTATTCTTTTTTCCAAAGTACAAGACCTCACATTTGCTCACGTTGAATTGCATCAGCCATTTCCTGGACCACTCTCCCAAACTGTCTAGATCCTTCTGTAGCCTCCCCACTTCCTCAGTACTACCTGCCTGTCCACCTAACTTCGTATCATCAGCAAACTTCGCTAGAATGCCCCCAGTCTCTTCATCCAAATCATTAATATATAACGTGAACAGCTGCGGCCCCAACACTGAACCCTGTGGGACACCGCTCGTCACCGGCTGCCATTCTGAAAAAGAACCTTTTATCCCAACTCTTTGCCTTCTGTCAGACAGCCAATCCTCAATCCATACCAGCAGCTCACCTCGAACACCATGGGCCCTCACCTTGCTCAGCAGCCTCCCGTGTGGCACCTTATCAAAGGCCTTTTGGAAGTCCAGATAGACCACATCCACTGGGTTTCCCTGGTCTAACCTACTTGTCACCTCTTCAAAGAATTATTGGCTGCCCTTTACTGACTGTGCAAGTATCTCCCAAGCGAAAGCTACTCCCCTTGATTTGACTGAGGCCTGATGACTGCCGTGACAAGTTTCCTATCTTCTGTGTCTATGCTAAACAGCAACCAAGTCAGAAGTAATACATACTTGGTATTTCTGGCTGAGACTGCAAAGCACAAAATGGCAAGGCAGGTATGCTGTGAGTATCCTGGTGGGCTGAGATTGAGTGAGTGCTTTGATTGCATGTGGAAGACTCAAAGATGCAGCCTGGTCCAGTCCACGAACTCAGTGTATGTCTCTAAGTGCACAGTTTCCCTGCTGCAGCATTAGTATGATAGTTGATAGTTCAGTCCAAGGCACAGCATTGAAATGTCGAAGCATCTTGTAAGTGGATCGGAAATGTGTCATGAGAGTTCAAAGAGGCTGCACATATTGGATGTCTGTGAACATGGAGTGTTTGTGGCCAATGCCCATGAAGCTTGCCCTCAGATGTTGGTGCCTAATCTCCAACTTGGAGTTCCTTCAAAATGAAGGTGAGCTGGATTCGTCAATTACCAGCTGTGATTTTCATGTTGAGATTTCTTGATATCTAGCTTGTCTGGAATGTTTGTAAGATAGGAAACTGCATATTAATGCAATGAGTTGGACTGTTAACAAGAAATAATCACTCTTAATTAGCAGTTCACCACTGCCTGAAAAGAAACTCACCATGCTGCTTGTCAAAAGCATAAAAGATAGCTTGTGATGCTCTTGATTTCAAACTTAACTGATTCTGCTATAAGACTCAACATAGCCCATCTTAAATAGACTCTTATAAGATTCTGTCTATTAGTAGTAAGATATTGCCAGTATTTGTAATTTCCTGTCTTGAGGTGGAAATAATCAAGGCTACCACCAGCACCATTTGTTTCCTGCTACTATACATGGTGTGTAAACCAGACTACAATGTAGGTCAATCCTCACCCGGAACTCGAATGAGACATTATCTTTTTTGTGTTTCTCTCAGATCAAAACAAATCTGAGCTTTATTTCAACAACCTTAATGCTCTGAAGATTCAAAAATAATCTAGACTCTCACTCCAGTAGTACTTGGAGAGGTACCGTGTTTGACATGAGCTGTTAAGCTGTCTTAGCTGGATCTTCTGGCTATTATTTTGAAGGAGAACAAAGAAGTTCATCCTCGTCTCTGGGCTATTTTTTATCCCTTAATAATCTTTCTAAAGCATTTGATCTGGTCATTATCATGCTGCTACTTGGAGGGGTTTCCTATGCACAGATTGCCTGCCACACTTCCTACATTACACCAAAGACAACATTTCAAATGTACTTCATTGGCTGTACAGTGCTTTAGGACAACCCAAGGCTATGATAGGTTTAGAGTGTAGGTTTGCTCGCTGAGCTGTAGGTTTGATATCCAGATGTTTCATCACCTGGCTAGGTAACATCATCAGTGGCGACCTCCAAGTGAAACCTTCACTTGGAGATCGCCACTGATGTTACCTAGCCAGGTAATGAAATGTCTGGATATCAATCCTACAGCTCAACGAGCAAACCTACACCCTAAACCTCAACCTGAGCTACAAACTTTCACAAACCTTGCTATAATAGGTGCTATATAAATGCAAGTTTTTCTTTGAGGGTGGTGCAAAAGGACTTTCTTTCTTAACTGAAACGTTTTGGGGCCATTTTGTTTATGTTGCTAACTTTGATTGTAAACTTTTAATTTTTCCACCACTTTGATCACTGGTAATGTCTGGTTCATGCATTTAAAGTAAAAGTTGTTCTTTACAATGTTGTACAATCTTAATATCTTAAAGCAAAGCCACGGCTTTAAATATCAGAATTGTGCAATTTTTCTGGAAAAACTGATCTTCAGTTGCAATAAAACATGCATTTCATAAAGTCTGAATGAAAGTAAAGCTCTCACTAAATTATAAATGCAATTCACTAACATTGCAAAAAGAATATTTAAACCAAAACATTTATCAGAAAACATCTCTACAAAATTGTACATTACGTGTAATTTATAGCACAGAAACATTCAGCTCTGCTGGTTTGTGCTGTTGATTCTAAGTTTGCTACTTCATTCCACCCTCCGCGATATTAACAACAGCAACTTTTACGTAGTAGGTTTTTTCCAAGGTATTGTTAAGGGCCTTATAAGGAACTGCAAAATGAGATATTAGAGTAGGTAACTGAAAGCTTAGTCAAAGAGATCATTTGTAAGCTGTATCTTAAAAGAAGAGTGTGAGGTCTTGAGCTGGAGAGGCTTAGTGAAGGCATTCCTGAGCTTAGGGCTCAGGCTGCTGAAGGCATGGTCAATAATGGAATTATGCCAAAATAGTAGAGCGAAGACGTCTCTAATAAAGTGTGCCTATCTAGCTTCCTGTTAGAAGCATCTGCACTATCATACATCTCAGTTACTGTGTGTACAAGTATTATGTTCTTACCACTGTCGGGAACAAAGTTCCTGCAGGTTTTGTTATTGGATATATCATTGACTATTTATGTTTGTAGCCTGCTAATTTGGGATTCCTATGCAAGTGGAAATTTTATTTCTTACATCCATCATAAATCTACTAATATATTGAATCCATGCATGCATCAGAATTGTAAACTTTGCCAGAATAGGTTGACCTTACATAGGTTTATAAAATCATAAGGGGCATAGATAAGCATAGTAAAGTTCTTTTCCCTGCGATAGGGGGGTTTAAAACTAGATGGCATATGTTTAAGGTGAGGGGAAAATATTTAAAAGGAGCCTGAGGGGCAACATTTTTATAGAGGGTGGTGTGTATATGGAATGAACCGGAGGAAGTGGTAGATGCAGGTACAGTTACAGCATTTAAAAGATATTTGGACAGGTACATGAATAGGAAAGGTGTAGAGGGGTATGGGTCAAATGCAGGCAAATTAGACTGGTTTTGTTTAGGAAACCTGGTTGGCATGGATAATTTAGACCGAAGGGTCTGTTTCTATGCTTATGACTCTATGCTTGTCAAACCAAGAGTTGGTCTGTGACAGTGTCACATCTTTCTTTGCCTATGTTCTGTACTGAACCCATTCAACTCATGATGCAGGAGATTTATTTACAAGTTGGCTGAGAAAAATCCAGCATTTTAAAATGTTCCAATCAAAGTTAATTTGATTTGCAGTAGGGACTGCTTCAAGTAGAAAAAGGCCATGAAAATGAGCATCGCTGCTTTTATGAGAAAGCAGTGTGAGCTCTGTTTCTTTGTTCTCCTTAATTGTCCTGTTCCTCGACTTGTTTAGTATTTTCACATGTCCTTCAGCCAGGACATTGGGATTGTTGTGTCCCTGGCCCCTTCGTGTACGGCTTCATATTTCTTTGTCATGAATTGTAATTTTGTGAGCCAAGGCTCGTTCACCCTTGATTTTTCGTCTCCCTAAGATTGAATGCTGTGTGTGTGCAGTCTTTCATCTTTGCTGGCCTAACCAAGTGCTGCCAAAGCTTTCCTAATGAGGGTAGACAACAGAAAATGACAGCTTATATTGGACTCAAACAGCTTGTCCAAGAGTCTTCCTTGCCTTTGCCTCCTATTTGAAATATTTCTCTTTATTTTGGACACCAGAGTGGATCTGTAGATTTCTATGCAACTGAGATTTCTGTGTCTTTCCATTTGCACTTAGGTTATCTGAAGCTAGAGCATTCAGTGATGATTACAAAATAGTAAAATTATCAAAGATTTTGAAGTTTGTGTGTTCTATTATTCATGAAAATAAATTAATTGAGGCCTATTCAACACCAAAATTTATTTTACTCTTTATAAGGAAACATAACAATCTCAACTTTTAGGAGTGATAAACCTCTTTTAATTACAGGGGTGGTGTTTTTATTTTTAAGAGCAATGAGTTTTTCCAAGTTACTTTATTTTACCATGCTTGAAACTGATCTGTCTAGTTAAAGTGATAGCAAGAAATCTTTAGTGTGGATTTTTAGTGCATTGAATTCCAGTTGTTATTTGTTTGGATTTTGGCCACAAATTCAAACAATGTTGAACTGCAACATTAACAAAATAGATTCTCCCCTGTATGATTGAGTTTTCGTGTAAGAAGTGCTGAAAGTAATTGTTTTTCTTTCTTGAGATATTTCTAAAACACTGAACTGATGTGCTGTTGTAGTCTTTGCAATTTTGAGGGGTTTTTGCTCTCATTGTTCATTTGTAAAGAAGTGAAGAGTTTGCACAGCCTGGGTATGAGGATAACACAATGAAGCTATGGCTGAAAGTTTAGTTCAGAAAAGGAAACTTTAATCTATGCACCACTGACAGCTGTCTCTTTAGCTGTTTAGGCATAAAGTTCTGAAATTCCCTTCCTAATACTCTCCATCTCGCTTCTCTTCCATCCTCTTTTAAGACACAAGAATGTACCTCTGTGGCCAAGCTTTTGACCACCTGTTTTTAACATTGTTACTGTGTGGCATACTGTCATATTTAATTTGCTAATAGTTCTGCAAATATCCCTTAACTGTTTATTTTAGCAGCCATAGAGGTGTTGTATATGGATCAACGTTGTTGGTTGCAACTGAAACCGAAAAAAGGGAAAAGACAAAATAGGGTAACATGAGTAACTAAGAGGTAGTAAAGGGCCTGCACATTGTGGTGGTGGTATAGTGGGGCTAAAATATTTCACATGCCAAAATTTACCTCCATATATGTACCTACATTGCTAAGAATGGAAGGAGCTTAACTAGAATTGGTGCTGAATCCACTGCTTTTCATCATTTAAATAAATGATTTAAATGTGAACATAAGAGGTATCGTTAGTAATGTTGCAGATGACACCAAAATTGAAAGTATAGTGAACAGGAAAGAAGGTTACCTCAGAGTAAATGGAACCTTGGTCAGATGGGCCAATGGGCCGAGGAGCGGCAGATGGAGTTTAATTTAGATAAATGTGAGGTGCTGCACTTTGGAAAGGCAAATCAGGGCAGGACTTATACATTTAATGGTAAGGTCCTAGGGACTGTTGCTGAACAAAGAGACCTTGGAGTGCGAGTTCATAGTTCCTTGAAACTGGAGTTTCAAGTAGATAGGATAGTGAAGAAGATGTTTGATATACTTTCCTTTATCGGTCAGAGTATTGAGTACAGGAGTTGGAAGGTTATGTTGCGGCTGTACAGGACTTTGGTTAGGCCACTGTTGGAATATTGCATGCAATTCTGGTCTCCTTCCTTGAAAGTGCTCAGAAAAGATATACAAGGTTGCTGCTATGGTGGAAGGTTTGAGCTATAAGGAGAAACTGAATAGGCTAGGGCTGTTTTCCCTGGAACGTTGGAGGCTGAGAGATGACGTTACGAAATCATGAGGGGCATGGATAGGGTAAATAGACAAAGTCTTTTCCCTGGGGTGAGGGAGTCCAGAACTAGAGAGCATAGGTTTAGTGTTAAGAGGGGAAAAGTTTAAATGGGACCTAAGGGCCAACTTTTTCTCACACATTGTGGTGCAAGTATGGAATGAGCTGCCAGAGAACGTGGTGGAGGCTGGTACAATTATAACATTTAAAAGGCATCTGGATGGGTATATGATTAGGAAGGGTTTGGAGGGATATGGGCCATCTGCTGCCAAATGGGACTAGATTAGTTTAGGTTATCTGGTCGAAGAGTCTGTTGGACCGAAGGGTCTGTTTCTGTGCTGCATGTCTCTATGACTCTATGGTTGTTTTGGGACCAAAAGGAGAATATTGACTGGTCAAGTTGATATGAGGCACCTGAAGCTGCTACAATTCTACATGAAGTGTAGACATGACTCATTTACTCCCTCCAGTAAATTCATAAACTGTTGATGTACCTCCAAATCAAATAAAGCTATTGAATGATGGAAAATCTTTAAGAAAATGAACAGAGGTGGAAATGATTCTGCGCGGGACCAACAATCTGATCCAGTCTTGTATATGATATGCTTCTTTGATGTGATGCCACCTTTAAAGAGTGATTATTTTATTACGAAAGCCCTTTAGGGGGCTGCACAGCTGAACTAAGCATTGCTAGGTTAAAGAGGAGAAATAAATTTTAAAATTGTTCTTGGTCCTAAACACTCTGCTGGAAAATGTAGATGCATCAGGCTGCATTGTGATTGCCCACTACTTGGAAGTATGTCAATGGTCCAATGTCTAATAGACTTAACTGAAGAGGAGCAACTTTGCTGAAGGGCTAATTAGTGACCATTCACCTGTACTGCTTTCAAAAAATTGCAAGGCCCTGTACTTTTAAGCATTAGGCATAAGCAAAGTATGTCAAACTGCCTATGTTTATATAACACCTTTTACTGAAAACAACATTTTGTTCTGTCGAAGACTTGAACATCTATCTTTAACAAATCGTTATTAATTCAACCTTATCTTTCCTTCCACAGTATGAAAAAAGTAGATAAAAAGTTGCAGAAATGTTTGTGGTGCTCACATTTTTGATTCTTTCATCACAAACTTGTGGGGAGTCACTTTATTTGTAAATCTCAGAAAAATGTAGCCAAACACAAGAGATACAAAATTGTTTCTTAAAAAGGTATAATTATTATTCATTTAAATACGTTTTGACTAAGTCGACCTTTTAAATCATTTTTAGTTTTAGATTATTGTTGATATAGAGAAATCTTTGTCACTAATTTTGCGTACTAGTGAAACCCTATCATATTGTAGAAAGATTACAAAACAGAATTTGAATGTTTTAGTGTAATTTCTAGCACTGCACTCATACAATGAAATGTAACTTAAACTTAGAAGTGTTTATTTGTTTAGGATGTTGTATTTGCTTTTCAAAAAAACTAAAAATGAGGAGATAACATTCTTGTCCTATGGTGTCATTTATGTTATTTAGCAATGGGCACACATTGATAGGTCAATGGTATTTTAAGAACAAAAATTGCATCATATTATTTGAAATCAAATTATTATAGATATCAATGTAAACATTGTTCTGTCATTTAATGCATAGGTGTTAGGCATTTGCAATAGTTTAAAATGATTCATTTGCACAAATTGGTCAGAAAATTAATTTCCGTATCAGCATAAATAAAAACAGAAAATGCTGAAGAAATTCAGATCTAATAGTATAAATGAAGAGGGAGACAGAATTAACAGTTCAAGTTCAGTGACAACTCTTTTTACTTCCTTTTGCTTTTATTTTAGTTTCAACATATCTACTAATCAAATTACTATCTGATCATATGCGATAGAACCACTTGCAATGTTCCTAATATAGGCAGGGGCACATATGTTATTTTTATTACTTAAGTAATGAAGAAAAATTTAACAAAACCTGAACAAATGTAGTCAAATTGTTTCCAGATGCTAACCTAATTTTCAGTAATAATCTATAAAATGCTGACTTGATGCAGGTTAAATGTGATGACGTGCTTTCTTGGAAATGGTAAGGTTTGAAAGAATTTAACTTTTCTCCCTCCCTTTTCCGGTATTTTTTAAAAAAAAATTCTCCTCTGCCTTGTTTTTCTGAAACAAGAGAGAACTCACCCGCTGCCTAATAATTTTCTGCTGGTTTTGTCCTATTCTTTGACTCATCACCAGGAAGTAATCAGAGCATCCTGTGATAATTTGCTGAGAGTCTATTTATGCCTTTTCTTCCCTTCTTTCCCCGTGGCATTCTACAAGGAATCCCAGAAACAAACCTAACTGTCAGTATTTTCACTTTGATGAATGCAATCAAATGCGGATCAAAAGTTAACTTTGGTTTTAAAAAAATTCACAGCAAAATTTCATTCATAGAAGTGTCAATTTTGAATGCATTTAAAACTGCTCTAAGCAAACTACTCTTTGTGGACTGCTATACCTACTCCTTACCACTTTGAAGTAAATGAAGGAAAAATGTTTGTGTTGATAGTTACAGAAATATAATAAGAACATGGGTTTTATTTCTAAAGATCAATAACCCATCAAAATGTGTCCCTTACAAGAATATGCTATTAATTTAGTACCTAATGTAGCAACTACACAAATAACTTCAGCAGTCTTAGGTATTGCATATGCTTTTTTTTCCTAAAACAAATTAAATCTCACAAACATTTAAGTTTTTTTTAGTTGTTGGAGCATGAACGTCAGAAATGTAGCGTGTATGGTTGAAAAAAGAGGCAGTTTGGATTATTGAAAATAAAGCCATATTGGTCATCAAACCCACACACATAAAATGCACTAGCAGCTTTTTGCTGCATCAATCTCTTTCTGTTTTAATTTCAAGTTTGGATTTGTGAATCAAGTAAGGGTGTGGGTTTGCCATTTGCAACCAGTGCTGTCTCACTCAGGATTTCAATGCAGTATTTCAGTTTTTTTATGAAGATTATTTGAGTCTATAAAACCACAAACAGAAATAATGTCTTAAATGCAATCATTGTCAAGCCTGAACAATGTAATTTATCAAGAGAGCATTTCAGACTATATAATAAGTTTCATATATTAATACAATTTTTCATCATATGTCAGACTCTGATTTATGAATAGCTTGTGTTCTAAGGTAATCATTGAATTATAATTCAGTAATAAGAGACAAAGAACAAGAGGCTGGAACTGCTACCTTGCATTAGTTTACAAACCACAGAGCCAAATTACTAAATAACCAACGGCTAAATTATACAGTATTTGTTTTCTAATTTGAAGGAAAGCACTAGTTAATTGGATAAAAGCTAAAGTCCTTCATATTTTAAAACGATTTAAGAAATTTGGTCCTGCAATTACTGTGCATCCAGCCTGCCTCCCATTATGTCTTTATTTTTCCCTCCATCTCTTTGCAATTAAATGAATTTTTAAAACTTTCCTCGTTTTTTTGCCAGTTAACATTCTATAGGTCGATGATGTAAGATTGAAACAATAGTGTCAGAGCAAATATCTTGACACTAACATCCCACATATTCAAACTAAAGGGCCCTACTCTTTGGTCAATTGTTGGGCAGTCTACTTGTGGAAGAAGTGATGTATGGAGGTCATCACTGTATTTTGTATTGTCTAGTGTAAAAAGCTTTGATGAAGTAAATGTCAGTCAATGTTCAACATGTTCTGCTTAGTGCTACTTTTCTTAGTATCTTTAAGTTCCCACCTCAAAACACCACTCTTGGACCAGTTCCCAAAAACATCACAGTAATACTCGCACCGGAATTCTTGTACCTAACACCTTGGTAGATTTAAGTCACTTGCAACTTTAACTTTTAGACTAGAAGTGCGATAGCTTATTCCTGGAGCTACCACTAACACACCTGTGCTTCAGTGCACTCAGCTTAATAAACCACTTCTGCATTTTTATCCCATCACTTCCTGTCAGGGGCTAACACTAAACTTTTCAGTCCAAGTAAATCTAATTTACTAAATCTGCCATTCCCTTTTCAGGATCATTGCTCTAAACAGCTAACTTCATTGGACTAACTCAGTATTTAACGTTAAAATTGAAACTAAAAGTCTTTTAGCTTTTGCATTTCCCTAAACTTCAACCTTTCCTACTTCTATCTCAGATTCTAGCATTCTCTAACAATCCTTTGAGGCCTTATCATGTATCATGCTGGGTCACAAACAATCTGAAATAAATAAAAGTCAATCAGTTGACAAACCCATTCATTCTATAGCCAAAGTTCAAAAACTGTTTATTTAAGAAATCACCAACACAGAGAAAAGAATCCACCAGTTACGAACTCAAAAACCAGACCCAGACTCTCACCAAATATCATTAAAAATTATAACTATAAATCCCATAATTTCCATCTGAGTCCTGATCTTTCTTCTCCAGCCAAAGAATATCTTCTCACCTGCATTCTACCTTTTGCTGTGTGCAGCAGATATTCCTGTTATCTCTTCCATGTCTCTTCAGACTTTAGTTTGCAATAGCAAAAACATCTGCCTCTGCTATTGTGTTCAGGTATTAAAACCATTTGCCATTAGACAGAACTTGTATGTAATTACATGACTCTTTATATTCCATTTCAGTTAATATAAAAGACCATTTTATAAAAGCTTGCATTTCTAACAAAGCTTAGGAATATGTGGGGCCTATACAGCTGAAGATATGGCTTCCAGTGTTCGAGGGATTACAAAGAGGTGAAAACTGGGGAATCATGGAGATCTTAGAGGGTATATTTTATTTGAAAAAATGCAAAGAGAGATTTCGATGCGCAGAATTTTAAAATTGTGACATTACCAGAACAAGAACCAAACACAACAATGAAGGGAACTTGAACTTGAAGTATGGACAGCAGTATTTGGATGAATGCAATTTTACAAAGACCTCAGCTGAGTTCTCTCTCTTAAACGGGTCAGTTTCTTTTCTTTGTGACCATTCCAAAAGATGTGATTTGTATCCACACGTATACATGATTATTATTGTATTGAGAAAATAATGGTGTAGTGATAATGTCACTGGATGTGTAATTCAGCTTGCCAGATTAATGCTCTGGGGACATATGTTTATAAGACAGCATGGTGTGTGGTGTAATTTGAATTCAATAAAAATCTAAAATGTAACTAGTCCTTTTGTGACCATAGTCTTAGTAATTTATGTCCTCTAAGGAAGGAGATCTGTTTTCTTCACCTGGTTTGGCTGATGCATGACTCCAGATCCACAACAATGTGGTTGACTCTGGGCAATTAAGGATGGGTGGTAAAAGCTGACCTAGCCAATCACACCCACATCTTGTGAATGAAAAAAAACAGATATCCAAGATCAAAATGTTAGTATTTGATTAATAACTCTTAAGATATGATGTTTTTTGTATCATATTTTGAGTGTATGATCGGAAAAAATATTTATTTGCCAAAGGCTGTAGCTCCAGTGGGAGTTAGAAGCTCAAAGTTGTATTTCCAAATATTTATCAAGATATATCCTGATAAAATTTTGAATGGATTCCAGTGAAAAATCTCCAATAGGAAACCTGAGGGCCCAACACTCTTTTCAAGTGATATCCCTTGTGTACATAGATGATTAGTTATATATAAATAAGTTGTGGAGACAGAAATTGGATGCTGTGTATCTATAGGGAAACAAATCAAGAATACATAGTATGAACATGGTTAAGCTTTGTGAAATGGTGTGAAACAAGTGAGGGTGAGTTGATGCTCATTTTACATCTCATTGCCTTGTCTTCAACAGGAATAAAAATGGGAAGCGATATAAAATGGGTTGTGAATTTGCTATCAAACATTTAACAGTAATGCAAATGTCTTCCCTTTGCACTTGAACACAACTGAAAGCATACAAAAGTGTTTGTTAAGTATAATTTATGGGCAGAGAGCAGAATGTAAAGATTGTTTAAGTATATTAATTGTAAATTCGAATCAGTGAAGGAGCATTCATCTGACTCTATCTGAACATAGTGCATTGTATATAAAATACCAGAAGAGGTAGCTCCTATTGTTGATACTCTGGCTCAAGCCAAGCCTATATCCTACTGATGCTCCAGGGATGTCTTGGAATGTCCATCATTTATTATTCATACCATGCTCCTGGCATTCAGTCTGCCTACAGATTAAATGCACTTTCACAAAATGTGTGTGCATTCTAAGTATTGTTCTGATTCTTAACTCTCAAATTGGGCTCAATGACAGAGGAGCAGGCAAGAAAGAACCCTGTGTCAGGCAGCCAGAGACGGCTAGATTCATTGGCACTTATTAGAATTGCTTCCTACCAAACTATGGAGAGAGGAACTAGCTGTTTGTTGAGTCTCTAAGTGGTTAAGTCTTTTCAATTCTTAAATTTTAGCATAATAAACAAATTTATTGTAAAGTTAATAAAGTAGATAAGTGATAACATAGGTAAGTGAATCATGAATTAAATAAGGAAAATTCGTTATGGATCGTAGTTCAGATGATGTGTCAAGGCTGCAGCATGTGGGAGCTCTGGGATATGACAGCAATCTTTGCAAATATACCCTCAGCAAATATTTAAAGTTGAAGCAGCTTTGCCCTGGATTTTTTGCACTCGGTGCAAAGCTACTGACCTTGCAATGTATCAGGGAGAGGGAAAGTTACTTAGATTTTTTTGTACTGGGAGTTGGTTGCATCACTTAGGATAGGGTCTACTCATTTAGTCACTGGTCAGGAACAGGTGGGTGTGACTGTGAGTTAGACAGGTATGGAGATGCAGAGGGCAAAATTGTCAGCCTCTGCAATTGTTCAATAGGTTTGAGGTTCTTGCAGCCTCTTTGGTTGGGAGCAGGAGCTACAGTGTGGCAAGTTGACTGTGACATTGTGGGGTTGGAAGCAATATGCAGTAGGAAATATGCAGTAGTAGGAGGTGATTGTTGACGAAGGTGATGTGGGTGAAATTGACGCCGTTCTCTGCAAGCAAAGAGTCTAGGTGGCTGTATTGGCTGATCCATGCTAAAGTTGGGAACATCTGCTCAAAGCTGGAAAGGAATTTGTGGTGTGAGGGGAGAATCCAATGGTCATGGCACATATAGATACCAACAACATTGGTAGAACTACAAACAGCATCTGAGCAGAGAGTGAGAGGAGCTCGGCACCAAATTAAAAAGCAGACTTTCACAATTTATAATTTCTGGATTATTACCTGAACTGCATGCAAATTGGCTGAGATACATAAAATGAGAGGAATGAAAATATTACTCAAAGGCTTTTGTGGGAGAAGTGGGTTCTGCTTCATGGGCTAATGCAACAAGCAATGGGAAAAGTGGGGACTGTATTCTTGAGAACTGCTCAACTAAGGAAGCAGAGAGAGTTTGAAACTAAAGTCAAGGCATCAAATTTGGAATGATGTGGCATATCAAAGAGCAGAAACAAAGTAAGTGAGGACAATTAGTAACATAGGATGGCAGGAAGGAATAAATGTTACAAAGACTAGATGTTATAGAGCTAACAAAGAGACAGAACTAAAGGGTCTGTAAGCAAATGTATATGGAATTCACAACAAAGTGGATGAATTGATAGCACACATTGCAGTAATAAATATGGCTGTTGTACATGGCTGCAGGATGACAAGCATTCGGTCCTGCCTATACTTGGGTATGTGACATTCAAGAAAAATAAGCTGGGGAAAAATGAAGGAATAGCACTGTTAATCAACGATTACATTTGTATAATAGTTAGAAATGACCCTGGTTTAGGATATGAGATTATAGAATCAATTTGAGTGGAGATGAGGAAGAGGAGGAGAAAGAGGCCACTGAAGGGGTTGGTCTATGTGTCCCTAACAATACCCATAACGTGGGGCAAGTGTTACGAGACGAAATGTTGCATGCTTGTGACTAACAGTAAAAATATTAATGGACGACTTTAAATTATGTATCAACTGGAAAAATCAGATTGGTAGCAGCAGCCTGGATGAGAATTTCATAGAATGCTGTCTAGGTAGTTTCTTCGAGATGCATATTTTAGAACTGACCAAAGAGCTGTTTATATTAAACCTGATATGTGCGATGTGACAGCATTAAATAATAGCCTCAGAGTTAAGGCATTTCTAAGCAGCAACAATATGATAACTGACTTTTACATCCAGTTGGAGGGTAGAAGATTGGGTCTGAGACTAGTATTTTAAAACTATATAAGGGTAACTATGTGGGCATCAAGCTTAGCTAACTGAAGTAGACTGGCATAGGAGCTAAGAGATAGATCAATAGAGACACAGTGGCAGGATGACAGTTATTTAGAATGCTGAGAATAAGTATATCAGTACAAAGAAAAATGCTAAAAGAAGGACCTAATATCTGTGATTAAGTAAGAAGTTAGAGAAAGCAACAAACTTTGAGAGAAAAGCATGCAATTGCACAGATGATTGGCAGGTTATATGATTTGTCAGAATATAAAGAATGGCAGAGAGGGGATAAAAGATTAATAATGAGGAAAATATTAGTGTATGAGAGGAAGCTAGCTAGGAATGTGGAAATGGATAATAAGTTTCTGCAGGTATTTAAAAAGGAAATGAGTGAGCAAAGTGAATGTTGGTCCTCCAGAGAGTGAAAATGAGGAATTAGTAATTGGTAATAAGAAACTAGTAGATGAACAAATAGCTTGCTTCAGTACTCACCACAGATTATTCAAAAAACTCTGGCAATAGTTGTAAATCAGGAAGTGGAAAGGAGAATGGAACTTAGCAAAATTACAATGGAAACTGTACTGAGCAAATGCATGGAGCTGTGGCTTCTAACTCCCCTGGATGAACTTTAGCAACTGCTTTAAGACCTTAAGAAAATGAGGTAGTGGATGTGTTGGTGTAATTTTCCAAGCTTCTGTAGATTCAGGAAATGTTCCATTGCACTGGAAAGTAGTAAATATAACCTGTCTGTTCCAAAAAAGGAAAGAAATAGAAAATAGGAAACTATATGCCAGTTCACTTGATATATGTCCTGGGGAATGTGTTAGATTTGATCATTAAAGGGATTATTGTTGCATTTCAAGAAAACTTCTAAGCAATCAGGAAGAGTCAGCATGGTTTTGTGAAAGGAAAATTGTGTTGAACCAACTTATTGAAATTGTTTGAAGGAGTAACGCGCTATCAATAAAGGGGGACCTGTAGAAGTAATGTACTTGGCTTTCCAGAAGGTATTGATAAGGTGCCACATCAAAGGTTGTTGTGGAAAATAAAAACTTGTGGTGTCAGGGTTAAGATATTAGTATGGAAAGAAGATTAGCTGGTCAGCAGACAGCAAGACATAGGCATAAATGGATTTGTTAGATTGGGAGGATGTGATAAATGGAACCCTGCAAATATTTGACCCGGGGCCTGAAATCTTTACATTTTGTACCAATGCTTTAGATGATAACTAAATTGGAAAATGCTAGCAAGATAAGTAGGAAAGTACGTTGTGATGATGACATAAAGAAGTTACAGATGGACATAGTTTGGATAAAGATTTGGCAAATGAAGTATAATGTGGGAAAATGTGAAGTTTTTCAGTTTGTTAGGAAGGGTAAAAAAATAGTTTCAATCAAATGCAGAACATCTGAAGTGCAGAGATTTAGATATTCTGGTGCCAGATTAACCGTTAGTATGGATGTAATTAAAAAGGCTAATTGAATGATATCTTTTATTGCTAGATAATTTGAACATAGAATTAAGGATGTTAAGATTCAGACATTCATGAGACCATGTCTCAAATATTATGTGCAGTTTTGGTTCGTTATTTAAGAAAGGATAAACTTCATTGGTAGCAGTTCAGAGGGGGTTTACTACATTAATTTGAAAGGAAAACTTTGCAGATGCTGGAAATCTGAAATAAAAACACAAAATGCTGGATAACCTTAGTACATCTGGTAGCATCTGTGGAGAGAGAAACAGAGTGAAACATATAAACGTAGCAAATGAGAGCAGGAGTAGTGCATTTGGCCCTTTGATAATTTCAAATCTAATATAACTTGCGAACTTCAGGAAAGAGAGATGGCTGTGAAAGCACAAATTATTCCAGACTTGCTGAGTTTCTTAAGCATTTTTGGTTTTTATGTACTAAATCGATACCTGGAATGAGCAGGTTGTCTTATAAGGATAGGTTGGACAGAAGGGGCTTGTTTCCACTGGAGTTTGATGTCTGACTTGGTTGAAGTTTGAGAGATCCTGAATGATCTTGACAAGCTGGATTTGGAAATGATATTTCCTGTTGTGGTTCAATCTAGAACTGGGGGATACTTTTGAAATTGCGGAGTTTTCCTTTCAGGACAGAAGTGAGGAGAACTTTTTTCTCAGTAGGGTTGTGCAACTTTAGATTTCTGCCTCAGCAGGTGGTGAAAGTGAGATCATCGAATAATTTTAAGGCAAATTTTTGTTAGGCAAGTGATTCTATGTTTTTTGAAGATGGAAGGAAGTGTGGAATTTGAAACACAAAACAGATTAGCTCTGATATCCTTGAATGGCAGAGCAGGTTCAAGGGGTTGAATGGTCTACTTTGCTCCAATTTCATTTGTTTGTATGTTTATATGATTATACTTAATTATTAAGTAGTGGGTTCATGCCCTGCCATGGCATATTATTTCCTGATGAAGGGATTTTGCCCGAAATACCAATTCTCCTGCTCCTTGGATGCTGCCTGACCTGTAAGTGCTTTTCCAGCATCTCACACTCAACTCTGATCTCCAGTTTCTGCAGTCCTCACTTTCTCCTCTGTGGCAGATTATTTGTCCTGTTCTGATCACCTCTGAAAGTGACTTCAGCATCGCTGTATCAGGAAAGAAAAGTTAATCCAGAGTGGGGACTTTAATTCAGTGTGCAAGACTGACCTGTGCAGTGATTTCTGCCAGAGTGGAATATTCTTCAGTTGCTCAGTGCCTGCACATGTACATTTAGGTCTGCTTTGATAAGATGTCTGAGAACCAGTAGCTGATTTAGGATAATGCCCTCATGCATTTGAGGGGAGGGTAGAGGGCAAAGAAGAGTTCTGAAACTTACAATGTTTAACAAACAACTCCTGCATGTCTCTGTTGCTGGTGAAGGGCTGGTGGGCTTGTGATTTATGGTTCTTTCATGCTTGTGAAGGAACTTCAGCATTCATGCATTTTTGTAGATTGCATTTTAGTGCATCTAAAGATACGGAGAGTCAGTGAAATTTTTAAAATTTGCATTATATATGTATATTCTCTTGTCTATTTTATTATACGTGGAAGTTAAATGTTACAAAAATTAATTTCTGGGTTTGCATTAATGAAGGAAAGAGAAGCTTCAGCAGACTGCCAATATTTAGTAATGTATAATATTTAACATAATGTACTTATTAAAGAGACATTTTAAGAAGGTTGTGAAATTGTCACTTATGATGTTTATGTGGCATCATTGAAAGGTTTAGCAAATAATGCGACTGTAATGATGTGTAGAATATCAGAAACTTAGCATTTCCACACAATTGATGAAATATTAAGTTCTTGTTTCAAGACTCTTATCCATTTTGAGAAGTTTTGAAGTCATAAATTTAAGATAGATATTGTGCCCTCAAAATGATTTTGCATATCAGCTTAGAAGATCAGACAGGTGATTCTGTGTTGTGTTGAATGTGTTTCTTGTTGCAAAAATTAGGACAGTTGTTTCATGGTCGTACTATGTGCTTCTGACATCAAGTATCCTTATTAATTCATTTTATAGCATCTTGGATGGAGCTGATGTTTGAAGGGGTTGCCTTGCGATTTATTGGTGGCCTATATCAATATGGGATATCAATATCCAATTACAGTACACCACCCCATAGATGCTTTGAGTAAATAAAACTCTGTCAGTTGAAATAAATGAAAGCAACAATGTGAATATTTCAGATACAACTGTCACAGCAGACCCATAGCAACATATTTCATCTTGATTGTTCTGGCATACAGATCTGAGGTTAAAATCATAAAGAAGAATGCAGGAGGTAATCATTGAGTTTTTTTTATTAATTGTAATGGAAAATTCTAAAACTGTTCCATTTAACAGCTGCTGTACTTTGAAATATAAAAGCACATAAATTGTGTTTTTGCACCTATCTTTTGAAATAAAACCTTCAACATAAATTAGCTAGTAGTGTAGAGGTCAGTGCACTCATTTTATGCCATGTTGATTACAGGTTTGTGTCTAGATGTGGATTAACCAATTTGTATCTCTAATGAGTGTTGTCCATTTTCAGCCAAACTGATGTCTGATATGACCAACCTTGAGGTGATATTCCAGACATTGAACGTACTGACTTTGGTAAAGTGCAATATCTCATTTGGATGGTGGGGAATGCTGGTATCCTTTTTTTTAAGAATTGATTTAAATTGGTTTTTAGCTAGAGGTTTGATAACAGATTGTTATTGGATACATGGGCCCAAAAACTGTCGTCCTGTTGTTTATTAGTGTGCCTGGGTAAGTTACATTTAAAGCAGAAGATTTTGGGCAACAAGAACTAAGGCAAACATATTGCAAAAGGATAGCAACATTAGATGATCCCAGTGGTTCATTGTTGTTCTTGACAACACATTGTTGAGGGTAAATGCTACTTTTAAGTTTGTAACATGCTTTCTCTGTGTGCCAAAATGTGTAGTTTTCCCAATAGTGTATCTGGACTTTCACTCATCTAGCTTCCTATCAAGAGATGACTTTTGTACTTAATAAAATGGAAAGAACTGCGGATGCTGTGAATCAGAAATGAAAACGGAAGTTCCTGGTAAAGCTCAGCAGATCTGGCAGCAACTGTGAAGAGAAATTAGAGTTAACCTTTCTGGTCCGGTGACCCTTTCCTCAGAACTTCCTGAGGAAGGGTCATCAGACTTGAAACATTAACTCTGATTTCTCTTCACCAATGCTGCCAGAACTGCTGAGCAGGTTTTTATGAAGGAAGAGGCCTGGTGGAATATTGTGCAGCATCCACAACACATGAGTTCTGCTTTTGAGGAAGAGGTGAAGAAAATTGGTAAAGTAATCGTAATACAGAGAAAGGTTAAAATGATGACCAGCTTTCTAACTGCCAGATCAGAAGAACTTAAGATATGATATCGCAGATACCTCTGTAATAAGATGGCACTTCAATGCTAATAAAGAGTATAGCTTGCTGATGTTCACCTTAAATGGTGCTAATTTCCAGTCTCTCTGCCAAAAGAGTCAGTTTACTCATCTGTATTTAAAAGTTGCTATGATTACTGTGCGAGGCTTGAGTACTGCATGAACAGAATAGTGACCAAGAATGGATAGGTATTGAGAGGTATTAAGCAGTACATTTACTTGCACTGCTTTGTTAAGTGATTGTTTGAAGTCTTTATGCAAGTAAAAAATGAGGTCTGCAGATGCTGGAGATCACAGCTGAAAATGTGTTGCTGGTCAAAGTACAGCAGGCCAGGCAGCATCTCAGGAATAGGAATCCTGATGAAGGGCTTATGCTCGAAACGTCGAATTCCCTATTCCTGAGATGCTGCCTGGCCTGCTGTGCTTTGACCAGCAACACATTTTCAGCTGAAGTCTTTATGCCTCATGAATTGTTAGGTTCTTATAATCCTCGAGTAAATTTGTTCTGCTGTTTCACAGTTAGTTCTGTGTTCTTTTTTCTGAATCTCCGTTTCTAATACAATCTGCATAGCCCTTTTCAGTGTGAGATAGTCTTCAATTACTAAAGGTCTGAAAGCGACAATCAGGAATTCCACTGAAAATTCCGTCTCTAATTAATTCTGGTTGTAATGCTCCATATTTACAGCATTTGGATAATGCATAAAGATCATTAATGAGAGCAGATTTACCTGGAAATTGTATTCTTTGAATGAATTTTGCTCTTTCCATTGGTTCTTAAAGTAAAATAATTGTTAATATTGCTAATACAGTATCAAAGGTAACTTCTTAACATTCTGTCTGTTAACTTAGTCAGCTAATAGTGCCAAGAATAAAGCTGCATGTTAACTTGTTCAGCTTCTAATTTGGTGTGTAGACCTGAAGCAATTTTTCTCATACTTTTTTTTTCATACTGATTTAATTCTCTGTGCTGTAACTTTGGGTCTGCCTGGACCTTCTCAAACAAATGTCACCTTTGTTTGACTTAAATTGTTTACAAATTCTGAAAGCTTTTTCAAGTTTTTTTCACTTTAACTGAATATTAAACTTTTCTTCTTTAGGTTTGAATAATGGTTTTCATTTGATTGTTATAAAATTGTTGGAAATTATTTCAACATTGTAATTAAGTTCCACTTGCTGATAAAAGGTTACCTTTCAAAAAAAAACTTTAAATTGGAATTGATTGTTATTTCAGAGCTTTAGTGAAAGGCTGCCATGATGTCAGAGCTCTTCCAGGTTGAATTCGTTGGCTGCTATCTGTGCTGCTGCAGCTGTTGGAGGGCTTGTTGCTCCTTTCTTAAATTGGTTGTATTCTTACTTCTTTATGCATCATTTTATTGTCTTTTGCTTTGAATGAATGTGGATTCTTTGCACTACTGGTATTTTCTTACTTTAGACAACAATCTGGCACCATGACAGAGATATCTGCATCTTGTGTGATATGACCTTCTTTGGGTAGAACTGTCACCACCTCTGTTTGTAACAATGAAACATGAGGCTTATTACCTCAAACTCTAGACCTGTGCCTCACAACCTACTTCACCTTCAATGACAAGATCTACAAAGAAATCAACGAGACGCCCATGGGATCACCAACATCAGCACTTATAGCAGAAGCACTTATGCAGAGATTAAAGTGAACAGCCCTTCCCACAATCCACCCGTAGTGTGAATGACACCTTTGTCATCACGAAACGCAACAGACTTCACGAAACCCACAAGCACATAAACAACATCCTGACTGGTATAAAATTCACCAAAGAGGAAGAGAACAATAACTGACTCCCCTTCCGAGACGTCACAGTAGAATGAAAAGTCAATGGAGAACTGCAGACCAGCGATTACAGGAAAGTCAGCACACTGACCAGATACTCAACTACAGGAGCAACCATCCCAACACCCACAAATGGAGCTGCGTCAGGACATTTTTTAAACAGGCCACAACACACTGCAGCATCTAGGATCTCCGAGAAGTTGAGGAAAAACACCTATTTGATATATTCAGGAGTAACGGTTACCCGATAAAAGCAGTCCACTGATTCCTGCACAACAGACCTAAACAGGAAGACACAACACGCCCAGAGACTCTAGCCACCCTACCATGCATTAAAGACATTTCAGAGATGACTACACTGGTTCCTAGGCATCATGGTGGCCCAGAAACATACCACCACACTGAAGCAGTTTCTGATTAATTTAAAGGACCCTGTAGCCACAGCCAGCAGAGCGAAAGTCATATACAAAATACCCTGCAAGGACTGCTCCAAACATTACCTTGGACAGACAGACAGGAAACTAGCCACAAGGCTAGATGAACACCAACTAGCCACCAAAAGATATGATCAACTATCACTGGTATCCATACACACAGATGAAGAGGGACACCAGTTCGACTGGGACAATACATCCGTTCTGGGACAGGGTAAATAAAGACACGCACGGGAATTCATAGAGGCCTGGCATTCAAACCAGAACTCCATTAACAAACATTTGGATGCGTACCCCATTTATCAACCTCTCAGAATCCGAGGTTGTGGTATAACCTACCACAACAAACCAAGACACACAAACCGCAAGTGGGACAGAATGCCAACACTTCACCAGAGGCTCCCTGATGATGTTACCTAGCATAGTGATGAAACATCTGAGAACTAACCCACCAGCTCAGCAAGCAAACCAGTTAGCATTAAGTGGTGAAAAATGAACCTGTATTAAGTATTCAGCTGAAAAAAACTTGTATTTGAGTATCAAGCAGTCATTTCTCACATAGTAAAATAAAAGATCACATTGGTTTAGGACTGGTTAACAACACTAATACTAAATAAAATTGTTATCTCGTAAGATAGATTAACGATGCCATATGACTAGATTTGACTGACTAACTACTAACTACAAAACTGACTAGCTTAGAACTGACCAGCTGCTCTCAGAGTGTTATTTATATATCAGTTAGTGAGCTATTCCAAAGCTTTCACCTTTAACCCTTTCAGACTAACTGCAATTTGCAACATAGGTAAATCCAGCAATTAAAATAGTCTAACCTCGAGGTGGGGAAGTTTCTAAGAATAATTATTCTGGATGAAAATGGTAACCACTTAGGCAAATGTGGGCTAATTGAGAAAAACCGACGTAGATTTGTAATACACAATTGTGTTTAACCAACTTGCTTGAGTTTGCTAATGAATTAATAGAAAGAAGTGATGAAGATAATGCTGTCGATGTGATACACACGGACTTCCACTTTAAAGTGCTGCAGTTAAAATAGTCAAGCCGATTTGTTGAAAAAGCTGAAAAGTGTTGCTGGTTAAAGCGCAACAGGTCAGGCAGCATCCAAGGAACAGGAAATTCGACGTTTTGGGCAAAAGCCCTTCATCAGGAATGAGGAAAGTGTGTCCAGCAGGCTAAGATAAAAGGTAGGGCAGAGGGACTTGGGGGAGGGGCGATGGAGATGTGATAGGTGGAAGGAGGTCAAGGTGAGGGTGATAGGCCGGAGTGGGGTGGGTGCGGAGAGGTCAGGAAGAAAATTGCACGTTAGGAGGGCGGTGCTGAGTTCGAGGGAATCGACTGAGACAAGGTGGGCGGAGGGGAAATGAGGAAACTGCAGAAATCTGAGTTCATCCCTTGTGGTTGGAGGGTTCCCAGGCGGAAGATGAGGCGCTCTTCCTCCAACCGTCGTGTTGTTATGTTCTGGTGATGGAGGAGTCCAAGGACCTGCATGTCCTTGGTGGAGTGGGAGGGAGAATTAAAGTGTTGAGCCACGGGGTGGTTGGATTGGTTGGTCCGGGCGTCCCAGAGGTGTTCCCTGAAGCGTTCCGCAAGTAAGCGGCCCGTCTCCCCAATATAGAGGAGGCCACATCAGGTGCAGTGGATGCAATAGATGATGTGTGTGAAGGTGCAGGTGAATTTGTGGTGGATATGGAAGGATCCCTTGGGGCCTTGGAGAGAGGTAAGGGAGGAGGTGTGGGCGCAAGTTTTGCATTTCCTGCGGTTGCAGGGGAAGGTGCCGGGAGCGGAGGTTGGGTTGGTGGGGGGTGTGGACCTGACGAGGGAGTCACGAAGGGAGTGGTCTTTGCGGAACGCTAATAGGGGAGGGGAGGGAAATATATCCCTGGTGGTGGGGTCCGTTTGGAGGTGGCGGAAATGACGGCGGATGATACGCTGTATACGGAGGTTGGTGGGGTGGTAGGTGAGAACCGGTGGGGTTCTGTCCTGGTGGCGGTTGAAGGGGCGGGGCTCAAGGGCGGAGGAACGGGAAGTGGAGGAGATGCGGTGGAGGGCATCGTCGATCACGTCTGGGGGGAATCTGCGATCTTTGAAGAAGGAGGCCATCTGGGCTGTACGGTATTGGAACTGGTTCTCCTGGGAGCAGATGCAGCGGAGACGAAGGAATTGGGAATATGGGATGGCGTTTTTACAGGGGGCAGGGTGGGAGGAGGTGTAGTCCAGGTAGCTGTGGGAGTCAGTCGGTTTATAGTAGATGTCTGTGTTGATTCGGTCGCCCGAGATAGAAATGGAAAGGTCTAGGAAGGGGAGAGAGGAGTCTGAGACAGTCCAGGTGAATTTGAGGGCAGGATGGAAGGTGTTGGTAAAGTTGATGAACTGTTTAACCTCCTTGTGGGAGCACGGGCCAGCGCCGATACAGTCATCGATGTAGCGGGGGAAAAGGTGGGGGGTGGTGCCAGTGTAGTTGCGGAAGATGGACTGTTCTACATATCCTACGAAGAGACAGGCATAGCTGGGGCCCATGCGGGTGCCCATGGCAACTCCTTTAGTTTGGAGGAAGTGGGAGGATTGGAAAGAGAAGTTGTTCAGGGTGAGGACCAGTTCAGTCAGTAATTTGTTGAAATACACAAGTTGATGAAATTGACAAACAAATGCCAGATTAAATTCAATGCACGGAAGTGTAAGCTGATCTATTTTAGTTGAAAGAATGCAGATAGACAATTTTAAATGAAAGGTACAATTCTAAAAGAGATATAGGAACAGAAAAACTTGCATGTAAATGCACATCAGTCATTGAAGATGACAAGGAATATTGAAAGCGAGGTTAATAAAATATGCAATATCCGAAGATTTATTGATTGGGACTTACAGTACAAAAGTAAGGAAGTTGTGTTTGCAATTTCTCTGCAGACAAAGATTTTTGGAAGATTGTGCATGTTGGTTGCAGGCTCTTCAGACTTGGCAGGCTTATCCATGACTTGCACTCTCTCACAGCAGTTACATGTGTAAATGTAATTCCCACTGAAAGCAATTGGATCTATCTTCCTTTTCTTTTTCATGTTGATTCTTCATTCAGTCTGAAAGTTATTTGTAGCACACTCAATGTAACATCTCCGGGCATCATGATCTACAGCCTGCATTTGCCACTGGTAATGAGATACAGCACACAGAAAAGAATGTCTTCATGGAATCTTTGAAAAATTTGCGAGGAACCTCTCTGAACCATTTGCTAGTTGTCAGTTCACAGGCAACATGACGATAGCCCCAGTGCTGGTGACGTTGGCCGTTTGTAGGATTTTGATGTTTTTGTTGCAGTCCTGTGAGGAGATCTTGAGGATGCTTTGGAAGTGCTCCAGGAGCAATGCAGGATCTATGAATTGGCACCATATAGAAGGATGGTAAGGATTATAACATTGGTCTGTGCTCTGAGGCTGTGGGCACGGCAATAAATTTATTGTAGCAAAGGAAGTCTGCATTACCTTTCAACTGAGATGTTAACTAACACCCAGTCTGTTTTCTCCGGTGGATGAAAAGATCCCATGTTACTATGATGAGTAGAGCAAGGGAGATCTCCTTGTTCTCCTAGTCCAATACTTAGACTTCAAATTTTCTGAGGTGCTGATTTTTAATTAATAAATGTTAAAAAGTACTCTATTGGCTGCAACACATGAGATGTTTTGAGGTCATTAACAATACAATATAAAAACAAATCTTTCTTTCTAGTCACCATATGGTGACTAGATGTGGAAATTTCTGCACAGTTCCAAATAGAAATGTATGATAAGGTAAGATTGGGCTACACTGGATTCACAAACATGTTTTAGCAAATCAAGTAGAAGGTTTGACAAGATTAGGATACAAGTCTCCAAGCGGAATTTGAAATATTGTTCGGTGAATTTCAGCGGCCAGCAGATTGAGCATTGTGAAAATTTATGAGCTCGAAACATGTCACTGCTTCGACCAATTTCACCCCCTTAATGACAGCATCAGACACAATGATTGTCTCAGTTCTACATTCAAGAGTCCAGTTGGGAGAAAAATAGCTATTGAATCTCTATTCATCTGTTGTTTCAATCCATTGAACTGCAGTTCTAAAATACATATGGTATATAAAAAGTACAGTAGTGTTCAATCTATTATGTGTCAATGTTTGTACCATATCGGTAAAGTTACATTTAATCAAGAATGTCATGATTTACAATTCGTGCGTTATCTCAGCCAAGTCATATGTACCTGCAATCACCTGATTTACAGCGTGCATGTTGTATCTGTATTCTTCCTTTTAACCTTTCTAGTGGTGCAAGAGGAAAGTCGTATCACAGTGTGCCAGCTTTTACTGTATAACCTTTTAAACCTTAGCAGAATAACTTGCCATTTTTCACAAGAGGTGCAGCACTGATCATCTAGTATGGTTTGATGCTCATTGCAGTTACTCAGTTGCAGTGGATATGCAGCTGTTCTCAGTGGAGTTCTGCATTCACCAAATCCAGAAAAGAACTGATTGATGCTTTATGATAACATTCATTAGCCTTTATTGGCAGTATCAGGTTCAAGTATGAATTATGGATTTTTCAATATATAAGCAAAAATGGAGTTTGAGTTTCAGTTGAGTGCTGCTTGTTTTTAACTGCATAATGTTGTTTATGTTTATTTGTTATTTAAATTAAAAACAAATGTTCTGCAAGATCCTACAAACTAAACTACTAATTAACCTCCAACTTCTCTCCCCCCGCCCCCCCCCACCAAAAAAAAGTGAGGCTGCCTGGGTACTGCCATTAATGAAAATGATTGTGAGCCAAAGCAGGACATCATTCTTCAGTAAAGGTGTAGTAATGGTCCAATGAAGTCGCCTGATATCAAAAGCTGGGAAAAGCTGCCAGGCATATCCGTGTTTCGTAAGCAGCAGGCAAGCAGCGTTTTATCTAACAGACAGCGTGTAAATCTGTTCCCAGAATGTCCAGATGTTTCGTTTCAAACAGTCACTATAATAATCTCCTTATTCTCTTCAGTTAGAACGATAACATCACTTAGCAGAATGCACGACTGACTGACAGAATATACGCGGGTGATGCTTTTGGACTGTGAATGTAGTTGACACAGGAGAAAATGTAAATAGAAATGTTGGCATATGATCAGTGATATTTAAATGATTTTTGTAATTGTGTGGTGTTTTTGCCCATTTATGATGGAGGAATGGAAACATGCGTCAGCCAGGAAATTGCCAAAAATTCTTCAATTGATCGTTATGGCTTTTAGTTTACCTTCTGTTGAGCTACAGTAGGTTGATGATTTTTATTTCAAAGTGGCAAAAAGCCTGTAGTACACTGAGCTCACATTGTTTTGTATCATGCCTCACTAGATGGACTGTTATGTCTGTCAGTCATTTTAGAAACACATTGTAGGGCATGAGAAGGGTTGAAAATGTTACAAGTATTTTGAATCACCAAAGAACACAGTGCAGAAGAAGGCTATTTCACCCAACAGTTCTACAGGTTATATCAATCTATTTTCCTACTCTTTGCCCATGTTTGCAATATTTTCCTCCTCCTAATATTTATCCAATTCCCTTTTGAAATGTACTGTTGAATGTATTACCACCATCCTAAAAGGCAGTGTGTTCTAGATTCTAACCACTATTTTACCCTCTGCTTATCAATCCTTCAACTCACGTAAAATTTCTCTTTTTTTTCCTGTTTGACTCTTCATGATTTTAAAAATCTTTGCCACATCTTCTCCTGGACCTTCGTGTTCAAAGGAGAACAATCCCGGCTTTCCTAGCTCTCTACCTATCTGTAATCATTCACCTCTGGAAACTGTCTAATTTCTTTTTACCCTCTTTAAAATCTTCATGTCCTGTCCCTGCTGCTTTCCATTTTTATCACGTAAACGTGCAGATATAGAAAAATGGTATAAATGTCTTGTTAAAATAGCTTTTATAACTCTTTCAGGTTGTACGCACACATAGTGATAGAGCAGTTGATAAGATTGCTGAAGGGAGCACTAGCTGATAATATAAACATTAGCTGACTCCTGCTCTGGTCAGATGTAAAGTCAAAGTTTCTTGCAGCAGTGAGATGTTGGTCATTCAATATTAAACAGGTATTTTGGAGTAAAATTCCATTCGGTGCTTCCCTAATTATAATGCATTCATCCAGCCATGGAGACCATTCAGCCCATTGTGCCAATACCGTCACATTGAAAGAGCTACACAATTGGTCTTTCTCCCTTAACTAAAAGCAAAATACTGCTGATGCTGGAAATCTGAAACAAATTCAAGAAATGCTGGAGGAACTCAACAGGTTTGGCAGCATCTGTAGAGAGATAAAACAGCATTAAATTTTCAAAACATGCATAACTCTTCATCAGAACCCTGCTTCTTTTGCTTTATCTTCATTTTTTTTTCCTTTCAGGAATATATCTACTTTCTGTTTGAAAGCATTAATTGCATTCTACTTCTGCTGACCTCTCAGGAGGTGCGTTTCTGAAGATCAAATATGCTGCATTAATCAAAAAAAAACTTCAGTTACTTTTAAGGGACTAAATATTTTTCCTATCAGACGATATACTGGAAAATGGAAATTGGAGACAGCTGTATAGTCAAGAAGCATGAGAATTTTTTTTCTACAACTTGAAAATCAGATGGGTTTGTGTGGTGTATACTTGAGCTGTATTGACTATTTGGAGCAGTGCGATGTAGCTTTGAGACAGAATTACACCGGGAACATTGTGTTTTTCCTAACTGCTTCATGATAGCCTTTGGATTGGTCCAGATGCAGTTTGTTACAGCCTTATGAGTACAGTGTATTCAGAGACATCTAGAAGCCTGCAAACAAGATGCATCTTTTACCATTTGAGAGAAAAAAGAAAACAAAAACATAGGGACTCCAAAGAAATAATGAGAATGCAAGAAAAGACTTGGATTGACCAAATGAACTATTGAATCTAAGATTGATTATCACACTGCAGCCAATATTAAGCACTCCTTCCCCTTCTCTTTCTTGCATTCTTCTCCCCTAACCCCTCTTTCTGCTACTCCCTGCCTCTCACCCGTTCTATGTCTTGCACCATCTCTCTCTCTCTCTCTCTCTCTCTCTCTCTCTTCCTGCTGCATTATCCCTGTTTCATGTTTTCCCCCTCCTGTGCTTTCTCCCTCCTGTTCTCTCATTCACATACTCCCAGGTTCTCTCACTCTCATGCTTGCGCTCTCCCAAGTGTTCTCTTTCCCAAGCTCTTGTTTCTGTTCCTGTTTCCTGTGCTCTTTCCGACTGTCTCTCCCTCAGTTATTCTCTCCTATACTCGCTTTCTACTATGTTCTCCCTTTCCCAAGTTCTTCTTTTTCACTCTCATTTCCTGCACTCTCCAACTCTGTCTCTCTTACCCATTCTCATTCTCTCTCTCGTCTATTCTGTCTCCCACCAATTCTTTCTCACCACTTGTTATTTGTTCTTCTACCGCTTTCTCTCTTACTCTCCCCCTCCCGTGCCTGTCATTCCACTATCACTTTTATAGTCATAGAGATGTACAGCATAGAAACAGACCTTTCAGTCCAACCTGTCCACGCTGACCAGATATTCCAACCCAATGCCAGCACCTGACCCATATCCTTCCAAACCTTTCCTATTCATATACCCATCCAAATGTCTTTTAAATGTTGCAATTGTACCAGCCTCCACCTCTTCCTCTGGCAGCTCATTCCATACACGTACCACCCTCTGTGTGAAAAGGTTGCCCCTTCGGTGTCTTTTATATCTTTCCCCTCTCACCCAAAACCTATGCCCACTAGTTCTGGACTCCTCCACCCCAGGGAAAAAACTTTGTCTATTTATCCTATCCATGCCCCTCATAATTTTGCAAACCTCTATAGGGTCACCCCTTAGCCTCTGATTCTTGCTTCCATTCTGTTTCTTCTGCTCTCTTTCCTGCTTTCTGTCTCTCTTTCCTGCTTTCTGTCTCTCTTGTCTTTCTCTCTCTCTCTCTCTCTCTCTCTCTCTCTCTCTCACACACACTTGCTCTCTCACTCTCTCTCTCATGCCCTTTCGCTCTCCCACTCTCTCTCTGCTCTCCTACTCCTGCTCTGCCTCCCCACCTTTCTCTCTCTCTCTCTCCCATGCTTTTTTTTGTCCTTCCCTTGCTCTCTCAACCACTCTCACTGCTCTCTCCCTGCACACCGGTCTCTTCCTTTTTCCTTCTCTCTCATAATCTCTCTTCCACCCTCTGTCTCACACCATGTCTTTGTCTTCCCTGTCTCTCTCTTACGCATCTGCTCTCTTTCACTTGCAATCTCTCACTCACTCATGCCCATTCTCTCTCACTCTGTCACCTACACTCTCTCTCTCTCTCTCTGTCTCTCTCTCTCACACACTTTCAGACACACTCTCTCACCCCCCTCACCCCCTCTCTCTCACCCACCCGTCAACCCCCCTCCCTCTCACCCCTCTTTCTCTCATCCTTTCTCTCACCCCCCCTCTCATCTCCCTCTCTCTCACCCCCCTCACCCCCCCTCTCTCTCTCACCTCCTCTCTCTCTCACCTCCTCTCTCTCTCACCTCCTCTCTCTCTCACCCCCCCTCTCTCACCCCCCCTCTCTCACACCCCCTCTCTCACACCCCCTCTCTCACACACCCCCTCTCTCACACCCCCCTCTCTCACACACCCCCTCGCTCACACCCCCCTCGCTCACACCCCTCTCTATTTCACACCCCCATCTCACCCCCCGTCTCTCACCCCCCGTCTCTCACCCCCCGTCTCTCACCCCCTTCTCTCTCACCCCCCTTCTCTCTCACCCCCCTTCTCTCTCAACCCCCTCTCTCACCCTCCCGCTCTCACCCCCCCACTCTCACCCCCCCACTCTCACCCCCCCCTCTCACCCCCCTCTCTCCCACCCTCCCTTTCTCCCACCCTCCCTCTCTCCCACCCCCACCCTCTCTCACCCCCCTCTCTCACCCCCCTCTCTCTCTCACCCCCCCCCCTCTCTCTCTCTCACCCCCCTCTCTCTCACCCCCCTCTCTCTCTCACCCCCCTCTCTCTCTCACCCCCCTCTCTCTCACCCCCCTCTCTCTCACCCCCCCTCTCTCACCCCCCCTCTCTCACCCCCCCTCTCTCTCACCCCCCTCTCTCTCACCCCCCTCTCTCTCACCCCCCCTCTCTCACCCCCCTCTCTCTCACCCCCCTCTCTCTCACCCCCCTCTCTCTCACCCCCCCTCTCTCTCACCCCCCCTCTCTCTCACCCCCCTCTCTCTCTCACCCCCCTCTCTCTCTCACCCCCCTCTCTCTCTCACCCCCCCTTCTCTCTCACCCCCCTCTCTCACCCCCCCACTCTCACCCCCCACTCACCCCCCTACCCTCACCCCCCACTCACCCCCCCACCCTCCCTCTCTCCCACACCCCCCCACTCACCCCCCACTCACCCCCCCACCCTCCCTCTCTCCCACACCCCCCCACTCACCCCCCCACTCTCACCCCCCCACTCTCACCCCCCCACTCTCACACCCCCTCTATCTCACACCCCATCTCACCCCGCCTCTCTCACTCCCTGTTCTCTCACCCCCTTCTCTCTCACCCCTCTTCTCTCTCACCCCTCTCTCTCACCCCCCCTCTCTCACCCCCCTCACCCCTCTCTCCCACCCCCACCCTCTCTCACCCCCCCACCTCCCACTCACCCCCCCACTCTCACCCCCTCACTCTCACCCCTCCACTCTCACCCCCCCCACTCTCACCCCCGCCTCTCTCACCCCGCCTCTCTCACCCCGCCTCTCTCACCCCGCCTCTCTCACCCCCTTCTCTCTCACCCCCCCCACCCCTCTCTCCCACCCCCCCCCTCTCTCACCCCTTCTCTCTCACCCCCCCACCCCCCACTCTCACCCCCCCACTCTCACCCCCCCACTCTCACACCCCCACTCTCACACCCCCACTCTCATCCCCCCTCTCACCCCCCCTCTCTCTCACCCCCCCTCTCTCTCACCCGCACCCACTCTCACCCCCCCCACTCTCACCCCCCCCACTCTCACCCCCCCACTCTCACCCCCCCACTCTCACGCCCCCCCTCTCACCCCCCCCTCACCCCCCCTCTCTCCCACCCTCCCTCTCTCCCACCCCCACCCTCTCGCACCCCCCTCTCACTCTCTCACCCCCCCTCTCTCCCACCCTCCCTCTCTCCCACCCCCACCCTCTCGAACCCCCCACTCTCACCCCCCCACTCTCACCCCCCCCACTCTCACCCCCCCACTCTCATCCCCCCCACTCTCATCCCCCCCACTCTCATCCCCCCCACTCTCATCCCCCCCACTCTCATTCCCCCACTCTCACCCCCCCACTCACCCCCCCTCTCTCACCCCCCCTCCCACCCTCCCTCTCTCCCACCCCCACCCCCCCTCTCACTCTCTCACCCCCCCCTCTCTCACCCTCCCTCTCTCTCACTCTCCCTCTCTCCCACCCTCCCTCTCTCCCAACCCCACCCTCTCTCACCCCCCTCTCTCTCACCCCTCCACCCCCCCCACCCCCACCCTCCCTCTCTCCCCACCCCCACCCTCTTGCACCCCCCCTCTCACTCTCCCTCTCTCACCCCCCCCTCTCACCCCCCCTCTCACCCCCCCTCTCACCCCCCCCCTCACCCCCCATCTCTCACCCCACCCACACCCCATCTCTCACACCCCCTCTCTCACCCCGCCTCTCACTCCCCTCTATCTCACACCCCCATCCCACCTCCTCTCTCTCTCACCTCTTCTCTCACCCCCACTCTCTCACCCCCCCACCCCTCTCTTATCCCCACCCTCTCTCACCCCCCACCCCTCTCTCTTACCCCCTCTCTCTCACCCCACCAGCCCCCTCTCACCCCCCTCACCTCCTCTCTCACCCCCCCCTCACCTCTCTCTCTCTCACCTACTCTCTCTCTCACCCCGCCTCTCTCACCCCCGCCTCTCTCACCCCCCTCTCACCCCCCCACCTCCTCTCTCTCACCTCCTCTCTGTTTACCCCTCTCTCTCTCATCCCTCTCTCTCATCCCTCTCTCAACCCCCCCTCTCACCCCCCCTCACCCCCCCTCACCCACCTCTCTCACCCCCCCACCTCCTCTCTCTCTCATTCCCCCCTCTCTCATCCCCCTCTCTCATCCCCCCCCTTTCTCACCCCCCTCTCTCACCCCTCTCTCTTACCCCCCTCTCTCTCACCCCACACCCCCTCTCTCTCACCCCCCTCTCTCTCACCCCCCTCTCTCTCACCCCCCTCTCTCTCACCTCCCCTCTCTCTCACCTCCCCTCTCTCTCACCTCCTCTCTCTCTCACCTCCTCTCTCTCTCACCTCCTCTCTCTCTCTCACCTCCTCTCTCTCTCACCTCCTCTCTCTCTCACCTCCTCTCTCTCTCACCTCCTCTCTCTCTCTCACCTCCTCTCTCTCTCACCTCCTCTCTCTCTCTCACCTCCTCTCTCTCTCACCCCCCCCACCCCCACTCTCTCACACCCCCCACTCTCTCACACCCCCCACTCTCTCACACCCCCCCTCTCTCTCACACCCCCCTCTCTCCCACTCCCCCTCTCTCCCACCCCCCCTCTCTCTCACCCCCCTCTCTCTCACCCCCCCACCCCCTCTCGCTCTCACCCCCCCTCTCTCTCACCCCCTCTCACCCCCCCTCTCACCCCCCCTCTCTCACCCCCCCTCTCTCACCCCCCTCTCTCTCACCCCCCTCTCTCTCACCCCCCTCTCTCTCACCCCCCCTCTCTCTCACCCCCCCTTTCTCTCACCCCCCCTTTCTCTCACGCCCCCTCTCTCTCTCGCCCCCTCTCTCTCTCTCTCTCGCCCCCTCTCGCTCACCTCCCCCCCTCTCTCTCACCCCCCTCTCTCTCACCCCCCTCTCTCTCACCCCCCTCTCTCTCACCCCACTCTCTCTCACCTCCTCTCGCTCACCACCTCTCTCTCTCTCACTCACCTCCCCACCTCTCATCCCCCCCTCTCTCATCCCCCCCATCCCCCCTCTCTCAACCCCCCTCTCTCAACCCCCCTCTCTCTCACCCCCCTCTCTCTCACCCCCCTCTCTCTCACCCCCCCATCCCGCCTCTCTCATCCCGCCTCTCTCATCCCGCCTCTCTCATCCCGCCTCTCTCACCCCGCCCTCTCTCACCCCGCCCTCTCTCACCCCGACCTCTCTCACCCCGCTCTCTCTCACCCCTCTCTCTCTCTCACCTCTCTCTCTCTCTCTCACCCCCCCCTCAACCCCCCTCTCTCTCAACCCCCCCTCTCTCTCAACCCCCCCTCTCTCGCCCCCACCCTCTCTTACCCCCCTCTCTCACCCCCCCTCTCTCACCACCTCTCTCTCTCACCCCCTCTCCCTCCCCCTTCCCTCTCACCCCCTCCCTCCCATTCCCCCCCACCCCGTCTCTCTCTCTCTCTCTCTCTCTCTCTCTCACCCTGTCTCTCTCTCTCTCATGACCCTGCCTCCCTCTCTCTCTCTCTCACCCTGTATCTCTCTCTCTCTCTCTCTCTCTTGCACACACCCTGTCTCTCTCTCTCACCCTGTCTCTCTCTCTTTCACCTATTCTCACTGTTTCTGACCCTCTCTGTCACTCACCCATGCTGTCTCTCATACTGACACTCATTACAAAATAGAGAAGGAAAAGCTTAGTTCAGGTAATGGAGCTTGGGTTGTGGGTCGGGGAAAATGTCGTCATTGCCATCTTGGGACATTGTTGAGAGGAGTGATAGGGGAATTGTAAAATAGTCTGGGGAAGGTTGGAGGGGAAGAGTAGCCACTCCGAGGCACCATCAAAAGGACACTGAGGAAGGATTTCAGGTCAGGTGGAGGATTCAGAGGTTGGGGGTGTGGGGGGAGCAGCTATTAGCCATGGGGAGATATTGAGAGCGACGAAAAAGGCAAGGCCACCCATTCAGAATAGCTGGGGCCAGGGCACAGTCTCACACACACCATCAAGTAAGCCTTTCCAGGGTAGATGTAAAGCACTACCAGGCATTTCAGTTCACTTAACCTGAACTTTGGCAACCTCCAGGCAGGTGAGACAGAACAGTCACCACGTAGGCTAAGAAAGAAATGAAAGTTGGTGTAATTTCGCTGATATTACTCAAATAATGAATGCAGTTGTTAAGAACAACAACAATCATTGGCCAAGTAGCCTGTCGGTTGTTGTGGCATTCGCACCATATTAGCCAATCTGGTGCAAAGACCATTTCAATTGACAGGCTGCTTCTAAAATGAGTCTGTGTTTCCCACTCTATGGCTAGCATGGGACAGCAGTGGAGATGTTGCTAACCATAGAGGAGGAATACACACTCATTTTTCAAGTACTTTGTCAATTGAAATGATCTTCGCACCAGATTGGCTTCTTTAGAGATTGACCATTTCAACTGACAGGCTGCTTGAAAAATGAGTCTGTGTCCCCCATTCCATGGTAATCACCATCTCCACTGCTGTCACATGGTCTCCTTTTACCAGTGTCAGCAGTTTTTCCTGACTTGATCCTTCATAGTTTTGAACGGCTTTATTAACTATTTCCTTTAGACTTCTTTGCTCTGAGGAGAATACTCAGAGAATTCTCTCTTCCTTCCAAAAAACTGAAGTACGTTGAACCCATGTTAACTACTTAAATATCTGACAACTATTTACAAATTAATGACTTCTACTTGAATCTTTTCCCTGTTACTGAAAGAGTTAGTCTCCCAAGAACAAATATTAATATTATCATAAATAATCTAGAGACATATACAAAGTATTCTATTGCTTCCTCTGCTGCATTCCATTCTCACTTCTAATTCCACTAAATTGTCTGAACCATCATAAAATGGTGAACGTTATCCTATCTCATTGTGGCTTAGCTTAATGTACTTTCTGAACTTCATTGAATACAAAGATTCCAACAGACGTATGACCATAAAACTTGTTTTCACCGTCTTTCTCTACTGCATACACCCTTTCTTTTATGGTCATGTTTATGTAAAAATCTTTGATATATGTTTACTTATTGTGAACATAGAAATGCGCTGATGTTCACTTTTGCACAGCACATGGACATTGTTTTCTTTGATGTTGAGGAATATAGAATCCCTTCTCCAAATAATTCTCCCTCAATCATCGTGTTCTTGCAAATTACCACTCAGTTCCCACTTAGCTTTTGCATCAACTCCTTAAGCATGATACATTCTCCTAAGTTAATGTAATGTCATTTTTCAATCCTTTTAATCAAATTCCCATTTCCGTTATAATACAAAGCAAGCACTAACCAAAATCATAAATGACATCTGTTTGATAATCGCAGTTAACATTTGATGCTCAAAACTATCCAAAGCAGCCTGGTTGATTGATGCTCCCATTTCCATTTTAAACATTCACTGTGGTAGCAATGTGTACTATATTGATTGATTTTGATTTGATTTATTGTCACGTGTACCTAAGTACAGTGAAACATTTTGTTTGCAAACAGTGCAGGCAGACCAATGTGTGAAAAAAAAACTTGAAGTGAAATAAGGCATATAGGTTACAGTGCCACCAGATGTGCAGTAGACAAGGTCTACATTACCAAGATCAGCATTATTTGAAGTTAAAGAAGCCATTCATCAGTCTAATGACAGCAGAAAAGAAGCTGTTCTTGAACCTTTTGGTGTATGTGTTCAAGTTTCTGTATCTTCTGCCTGATGCTCTTTGATAATGTTGGCAAATTTACGACAGCAATGAGAGTCCATGGAGGATAAGTGGAGTCCGTGGATGGGAGTTTGGCTTCTGAGATGGTCTGGTCTGTGCACACAACCTTTTTGGGCAGAACAGTTGCCATGTCAGGCCGTTATGCACTCAGACAGTGTGCTTTCTATGGCGCGTCTATAAAAGTTGGTGCGGGTCCTTGTGGACATGCCAAAATTCCTGAGCTACCTGAGGAAGAAGAGGCATTGTTGTGTCATCTTGATAGTCGCATTTACGTAGGACGTTCAGGACAGTTTGTTGGTTATTGTCATTCCTAGGAACTTGACACACTCAACCCTCTCAACCTCTGCTCCATTAATGTTGATTGGGGTGTGTTCTCCTCCTTTCTTTATGAAGTCAGTGATCAGTTCTTTAGTTTTGCCAATATTGCGAAAGATGTTACTATCATTGTATCATGTTACCAAACTTCTCTCTCCTTTCTGTATTCTGACTCGTTGCTGTTAGATATCTATCCTACCACAGTGATGTCATCAGCAAACTTGTAGATGGCGTTTGTTCGGAATGTGGCAACACAGTTGTGGGAGTACAGGGAAACAGTAGAGGGCTAAGAGCGCATTCTTAGGAGACTCCCATGTTGAGGGTTACAATGGAGGAGGTGTAGTTGTCTATCTTTACTGATTGCGGTCTGCAGGTCAGGAAGCTGATGATCTAGCTGTAGAGGGCAGAGCCAAGACCTAGCTCTGAGTGTTGAGATCAGTCTGGAGAGGATAATGTCGTTGAAGGCGGAGCTGTAGTCGATGAGCAGGGGTCTGGCATAGGTATCTTTGTTGTCTAGGTGTTCCAGGGATGAGTGCGGAGCGAGGGAAATGGTATCCTTTATGGACCAGTTATGTTGGTAGGCAAGTTGCTCAGAACTGAAGCAGACTGGGAGACTGGAGTTAATGTGGGCCATGATCAGCCACTTGAAGCACTTCAGAGCCACTGGGAGGGAATTATTAAGACACATTTCATGTGCTTTCTTAGATACTGGGATTATGGTGGTCTTGAAGCAGGTGGGGACTTCAACTTGTAGAAGGGGAGGTGCACTCCAGCATCTCAATATTAGTGCTTCGATACGACCTTCTAAACCTTCAACTTCTATGAAGGCAGCAGGTGAATGGGAGCTCCCCTGCCTCCAAATTTCCTTCCAAGCCCCGCACCATTCTGGCTCAAAACTGTTGCTCAATTCATTCACTGGATGAATTTGTGCAGCTCAAAATGACACTTAATCCCTTCTCACAGGTAGTAGAGATGTGCAACAAATGTTGGCCTTGGTACTGACATGCAAATCCCCCATGAAATAATACAAAAGGGAGCATTTTGAAGTTGGTCTACTCCCAGTAGCAGCAGAGGCAAAAATATTGAAATTGTATATGAGTCTTAGTATTGACCGCAGAGAGATCAGAAGTAGTCAGTTAACCTAAGCATCACAGAAGTGATCAGGAATCTGAAAGCCAATACGAAGGGCGTTATTTTATGCTGAAGGTCATTTTTGTAACTTGAGGGAGTAATCGTTTACCTTCCAGCTCAAAACTTGGCAATCGATATTTGTTTTATTTTACCCTTAGAGTCAATTTATTTCAAAATCTAAAAGATTTTACCCATTTTCCACAGGCCACAGGCTGTCGTCTGTCACATCAGTGGCTGGTAGCTTTAGTGCTTGTTGACATGAATCACTGAAATATGTGCGTGCAGATATAATTGGTTTCTTCATTGGAAATGAGATATGATGCTCCAGTTAAATGTGCAGAATAGGTCCTGAACTGAGCTGTTGAATATTTTGCTAGTTCTTTACATTCACTAAACTGTAATTTTGTAATTATACATCACAATGGCAGGTGCTGATGAAACATAACTTTAAAATATGTAAGTCAGAGAAAAAAAACCTTTGTTTTTTTCTAAGACTAAGAATCCAATGAATCTTTTGTTTATGCAGGTTTTTTGCAGCACTTACTTGTGTGTATGTGTTTTTACTCTCAATACCTTTATCGTGTTATTAGTGCGTTAAGAGGTATCTTCATTGGTGTTTCTTTAAATTTTGTGCAATTTTGGAGCATGCTTAATCTCCTGAATGCTGTTTTGATCATCTAAGGTATTCAGACGGGAATCTTTTGTTTTTCATTTCTCCCTACTAA
This sequence comes from Hemiscyllium ocellatum, assembly GCF_020745735.1. Classification (NCBI taxonomy): domain Eukaryota; kingdom Metazoa; phylum Chordata; class Chondrichthyes; order Orectolobiformes; family Hemiscylliidae; genus Hemiscyllium; species Hemiscyllium ocellatum. Next base: position 44,091,485 of record NC_083404.1, read on the forward strand.
TATTTCCCCTATTTTTAGTCTCAGGAGATCTCATGGCTTGATTTGGGTGGTGACTGTCTATAATTTGATGCATGAGGAATCAAAAATGTGTGGAACCAGCTGCACGAAGCAGTGTGTCAATGTCTGTTCATTATTCTTCAAACGTAGTCTTCCACATCTCTCACTCCATAAATTTCAGGACATCCAAAACTATGCTGCCCATTTCCAAACTCAAATGAAGTTCCATTCACTCATGACCATTGCACTTGTCAACTTATGCTGGTCCCCAATGAAGCAACACCTTGGTTTTAGCATTTTCATAATTGTTTTCAATTCTTCCATGAATTTGCCCTTCCCTATCTCTGAAAGCCCTTTGAATTGTACAAATTCTCTTTGTGGCCTCGGGCATTCCTGATTTTAATGATACACAATTTGTGGACATGAATTTGGTTGCCTGGGGCCTGAGTTCTGGAATTCTCTTACTCAGCATTCTCATTCTCTGTATTTCCCTTTTCTCCTAAAAGATGGTCCTTAAATCTTTTATAGAGCTTTAGTAATATGACATAATATGTGGATCTGTGTAATTTCTTTGCTTAATAACACTCTTATGAGACATCCAAGTACATTAAAACACCATGTAAGTATAAGTTATTTATATAACTTCTAAAGATTTTGAGACAAGATATTTGTTTCTCAAAATGTTTGTAATCTGATTAAGTTAACTTTAGTTCTTTGGTATTTACTGTCCTTTTTGTAGGGCTTGCTGTGTTCCAAAGTTATGTAGACAGCTATAATGTCAGAGTTAGCAGATTCTGGAATCCATGGCTATGAAAGCAAACAGTAAAACTGCAAATGCTTGCCAGACCAGTGAACATCTTTAAGAGAAAATATCTTGATATTTTGAGTACAAATCTTCCAAAGACTATGCTATTTTATTCTTATGCTGATCAAACTGCTGAGAAATTTTAGGATTTTCATTTATTATAATATTGGTAGATGGTAGTTTATTTTAATCAGCTGTTTGGTGCTGACCTTTTCGAAGATATTTTCAGTGCCCATTTCTTCTTGGGTAGCTGGGCAGAATCATAAATTCATCTCTGCTTACTGCCAGTGCTGAACAGGCAGAAGAATTGCATTTGACAACCCTATAGGAAATGGAATATTATACAGCAGATCTTTTCCAAATCTATTTGTGTTTGATATAAATTACATGTTTAGATTATTTTATATATGAAAACATGTGGTGAAAATTATCGTTAATTAATTACATTGAAATACTTTATCTGCAGTGCTCCGCTAGAAAGAAGATTTACAGATTATAACAAATATGTATACTGCCTAGTCTGCAACAAGCTGTGGCTGTTACTCTTGTTACTTCAGTCTGTTAAATCTCGGAGGGGAATAGGACAGCCAATCTGGCAACAGTACCAAGTTAATCAATGCCTCTTACCACATTGGAGTCAAACCTTTTGAGGGATGTTTCATCATCCTACAAGGAAGTGGAAATGGGATACGATTGAGCAGAGAATGTAATTCAGTCTTAATTTGTAAAGTGCAAATGTGCGCTTTGGCAGTGGTTAAGTTCATGCTGGTGTGATTGGTTGAGTAATCTTGTATGTATGGCTTTCCATTTAGCCTTTGCTCTGACAGCATGTGCCCTGGATAAGTGAGGGGATTGTACAGGTGAAATCTATTCTCACATTTGCCTTAGGGGCAACTGGACTGTAACAGAATTTTTCAAACCCTTTGGGTCCAACCGCAGAGCAGAGAATAAATGGATGAAGTACCAGGTCTCGACAGAAAAATCAATGCCTGGTTATATAGACGTGACAGGCCTAGCCTGCAATGCTGTCTGCACAAAGTCTGTACAGTTGCTGCAGTTCATTTTTTAGAACGCTGTGGCAGTGTTATGTGTGTGCAATATTTTTTTCCCTGCTCCTTATGTTTTATATCTCTCCCTTTTTGATTTTTGCAACAGGAAGTTTGTGTGTGAAATTTGTGACCGGACTTTCACAGAGAAGTGGGCCCTAACCAATCACAAGAAGCTGCACATGGGCCAGAAACCATTCAAGTGCACTTGGCTGACGTGTCACTATTCCTTCCTCACAGCGTCTGCCATGAGAGATCACTTCAGGACTCACACAGGTTTGTTTTTATAACTGGCTGTGAAAAAATCCAGTCATTAAATCTGTAAGCAGTGTCCATTTAGAAAAGGAAAATACTAATATACTTTGAATTTGTTGGCTTCACCAACAAGTTGCCTTTAGTTTAGTGAAAATGACCCAAGGCGCTTCACAGGCGCATCCTCAGACAAAATCTGACAACCAGCCACATGAGATAGTCAGGTGTGTGGCCTACAGCTTGGTCAAAGAGAGAGAGTTTAAGGAGAGTTGTAAAAAAGCAGAGATAGACAGGGAAGCTTAAAGAGTGAATTACAGAACTTGGGTACTAAGCAAGTGGAGCAACTAAAATCAAAGATGCATAAGAGGTCAGAGTTGGGAAACTGCAGGAATCTAGGAGAAAGTGAGGAGTGCAGATGCTGGAGATCAGACCTGAAAATGAGTTGCTGGAAAAGCACAGCAGGTCAGGCAGCATCCGAGGAGCAAGAGATTCGAACATTTCGGGCATGAGCTCTTCTTCAGGAATGAGGAAAGTGTGCCAAGCGGGCTCAGATAAAAGGTAGGGAGGAGGGACGTTGGAAATGCGATAGGTGGAGGATAGGTTAGGAAGACCTGCAATCTTCTTCCTGACCTCTCCATCCCCACCTCCACTCCGGCCTATCACCCTCACCTTAACCTCCTTCCACCTTTCCAATGCCCCTTCCCCAAGTCCCTCCTCCCTACCTTTTACCTTAGCCCGCTTGGCACACACTCCTCATTCCTGAAGAAGGGCTCATGCCCGAAAAGTTGATTCTCCTGCTCCTTGGATGCTGCCTGACCTGCTGTGTTTTTCCAGCAAACTGCTGGAATCCCAGAGATTGTACAGCTAGAGTAAGCTCCAAACATAGTGAGGCATGAGCGTCCGGAGGAATTTGAACAGAAGGATGCTGCCAATAACCAGTGCCATAGTGGGCACAGGTGTGATGGGTGCCTGGGACTTGCTGCAAATCAGGATGCAGTAGCAAACTTTTGGATCACTTCATGTTTACAGAAGGAAACATATGGGCAGCTAATTCCAAGAATACTATTAGCTGCAACACGCCTGCAGAATTGCTGTGACATTACACAATCTGCCTTGTTTACATTGATTGGGCAGATTCCACAGCATGGGACCACCACAAAAACAACTCTGCTTTTTTCAACTTGACGTGCAGAGTTGTTTTTAGTTTTACTGTTCACAGAAATTGTTCCTGTCCTCTTCAATGGATGAGGCAAAAGCACAACAAGCTGGCAGGCGATAAAAACACATTCTTGATCTACAAAGGCAACTGAGCTTCTCAGATCCATCAGATGTGAGAAACGAAGATAGATCTGCGGTGTAGAAGTACTCAATATTTCAACCGAAAGTGCATCTTCTTTCAGAATTCCCAAGGTAACCACTGTTTTAGAAACACAGTGAAGACCCTGAAAATAGTAAAAATGTTAAACATCCTTTACGGCATTTCAGAAATTTTTGGGACTGCCATTGGGGGTAGCACCATAAAGTAACTAGGATATGGGGTAGAATTTTATGTCTTCTTTCCTGCCCACTTCCTGCTTCCACCCAGATTGATTCAAGATCATGATGGTAGTTGAACAGATTTCTTGTTGCAACCCATCGATGGACCCCTTAATTGATGCCCAGTTGAGGGCGTCTGCCTTTTTTAAATTTATTCCGGCTAAGCTGGCATTCATTGCCCATTTCTAAATACCCAGAGAGTCAACCATTTTGCTGTGAATCTAGTCACATGTAGACCAGACCAGATGAGGATGGCAGTTTCCTTCCCCAAAGGGCATTAGTGAACGAGATGGGCTTTTTCAACAATCAACATGGTCATAATTAGACTCATAATTCCAGATTTGCTTTTGTTAAATTCAAATTCAACTATCTGCCCATGCAGGATTTGAACCCAAGTCCCCAGAAATTTCCTGGCTCTCTGGCTTCACAGTCCAGCGATAGTACCACTAGGCTGTAACTTCCCTGCCACTGTTCTAATTAACCCAAAAGTAGAAAGGACTCTGGTGATGCAAGGCACACATCAAACAAGCCCATACAAAAGAAGTGACGCAAAGCTCTCACTGGCTGTCCAGCTGGCAGCCAAGGTCTCTACAAGTTTGCATCATTAATAAACATTTTTTATTGCCATTACACTTAAACACTTCATTAATTCAACTGAGCCCAGAACTGCAGATGATAGGCTGAGAACTATGCAACAACTAACTCACTACTTGATTCCCCAAAGCTTGTCCATCTAAGCACATGTCAGGGGTGCAGTGGGATACCCTCTACATCCCTGGAAGTGTGTTGCTCCAGTAACATTCCAGTGCTTGACTGATATCCCTTTCACCATTTCCAACATTCACTCCCACCACCACCAAAGCACAGTGGAGAAGTGCGTACTATCTACAAGATGCACTGCAATGGCCTTCCCAGGCTCCCTACGCAACACCATCCAAGCCCGTGACCCCAACCATCTATAAAGACAAGGGTAGCAGATGTATGAAAACTCCACCATCTCTTAAGTTTCCCTCAGTATGCACACCATTCTCTCTTTGAACCACATTCCCATCCCATCACTATTACCGGATCAAAATCCTGGAGTGACCTCCTTCAAGTCAACATGGGTTTAATGACACCATGTGGGTTGCAGCAACTCAAATAGGCAGATCACTCACAGGTTTCAGGAGAATTAGAAATTGGCAACAATAGCCGATGACATGCACATCCTGTGCATTAGATAAAACTAAATGCTTAGTGTCATTAAAATTGTGCTATTAATGTTCTCTGGATTTACTGGACTTCCAGTAGTTTCAGCTTAACCTAAAATAGGCAGGAGGCTCCCTTCTTAATTAATTCAACAATATTTCTATTAAATATTGAAACACCATTCTTTTTTGATATTGGAGCTAAAACGGTTAAATTCATTCGTTTGAATGCTTAATAGTGCTGTACAGGCTTTGAGTTATTCTTGTTATCACCTCAAATCACACCCCTGTGGAAACAACTTTGACACTTCATTTATACAGGTGTGTTTCATCATTTATTTATTCTGAAGTTAAGTACGATTGGGTCATGATTTGTTGTGACAGGGTGTCCTAAGGCCATATACCGTTAGTTAGATTTTGCTTCGTATGTTCTAGGTTTTGAGTGACAGGTTGCTAAAAGTCTGAGCTATAACATTGCAGCAAGTGGAAAACAGGGCATATGGGCCTGAGGGAACATGGCAAATGATTGGTTAAAGAGATGCACAATCAGTTTAAAGGATTGTGAAATTAATAGCATAAGTGATGAGAAGGAAAGTGGATTACAGTAAATTAAGGTAAATTCAATGTCAAATGTGATATAGAAAGAGAATAGATGGAAAGAAATGTAGAATTGAGAGAAAGAAGAGACAGAAAAGACACTGCTAAAAAGAAAATTTAATTTTTAATTTGATGTTTTAAAGATTGATATTTTAAAGATCTCTGACATTTAACATCAGAAAGAATGAAATTCAGTATCTTTAATACTTAGTGTCTCAGAGGTTGTTTGGAGGAGTATTTATACAACCAAATCATTATAAAGTGTACTTAAATTTGGAATAATAAGACTTAACTTTTTGTGGAAAGTTTAACTTATTTTTGTGACATAAATGCAGCAACGTCATGCTATTCAATGTCGTTCAGTGTTGAGCTAGACTGCAGGATACCATATTTGCAAGCTAATGGCAAAGTGGAGCAATTTGGAAAGGCTCAAGGGGCTAAATGATCTAGTCCTGTTCATATGTCACCACTCAAAATCCCTGAGAAGTTTGTTAACCTTGTCCTTATGTTGACAATAAAATCTGGGCCATTAAGTCACAAACATTGCTATGAATATTGCTTTGTTCTGACTGACTGATGTGTGGCCATGGTTTTAAACTCATTTGAGATTCCCAGTTTTGCAAGTTGGGTATGACAGGACAAAGTTTCAGTCTGAAATGCTGTTCTTAAATGTATAAGCAGCATTGGCATTTTACTAAAAACAGTAATTGCTTTGTTCTTTGGAGTGGTAGAATAACAATCATGTCCTTGTATATGCACTGTAACATGAATAGAGAATATTCAAGTTAATTGAAGGATTGTGTCCATTTCTAGTCACCACATTTTTGGAAGGATGTTAAAAGAATACAGAGAAAATGTATTGGAATACTACCAGATATGGGTTGTGTAGAAAGACTAAAGAAGCTGGCCTATTGAATGGGCATGTTCAAATAAAGGCTTTGGTAAGATGGATCTGGAATTCAGCATCTCTGAAAGTGCAACACTCCCTTGGTAATGCACTGGAGTGTTAGTCTGTGTAGTAAGCAGAGGAGAAAGATGAATGGACCACAGATTAATCCTTTGAAATGGGGAAGGAGTGCTCAGTGTGAGGTCAGATTGGAACCAATTGAACGCCATCCCAACAAGATAAACTACAAATGAGAGACATTGGAAGAAGAATACAGTGACAATATAAAAGAAGTATAACCCATTATTGTCACAGAACATAAGAACGTAGGATAAGAAATAGGAGAGGATTTGGAGCAGACATTTCACCCCTTAAACTTTCCCTGCCACTCAGCATAATCATGCCTAATCTGCTGCAGGCCTCAATTCCTCTTTCATGCCAGCTCAGCATATAGAAAATGTGGCTTTACTGTGGGCAATTTCCACACTTTAACAATGCACAAATCTAATTGGAAAGACTTGAGCAGTGTCTCAGGAATTGATGAAGGAACCAACTAGTTGGATTTACTCAACATCAAGTACAATTAGGAAATACCGTGAATTAGGAGTATGAGATAAGTATGATCTATAACATACAGTAATCAGAGCTTTTAGGAGAGAGGGCTCTCAGTAATTCCCATGAGTACAGTTCAATGTACTCGCGTCTTTTGGGAAGCTGTCATGCTAAACCATACCTTTTGGTATAAATACTAGAGCCAAATGGCGACCCTGAATAGGCATCTTCATCCAGAAAAGGCTTTGAATTCACATGCAGACCTGACTTAATGTGCTTGAAGAACACAAGCAGATGATTTAAATGATATTACCAAGCAAAGATTATTAATAGGTTCATCCATTTCGCTGTTAATCATATTTGTTTGCATCTGAATCTGACATTTCACAATTATGTCACTTGAGCTAAAAATAAGAGCTGGGGGGGGTGGTGAATCTTACACAATAAAATAAATAAAACTAGAAATTGCTGGAGAAACTCAGCAAGTCTGGCAGCCTGTGTGGAGAGAAAACAGAGTTAACATTTTGAGTCCAGTGACCCTTTATCAGAACTGATAGCATCTGGAGAAAAAGTAGTATTTATCTTGATGACAAGGGGTGGCAGGAAAAAGGAGTGAACTGATATGTGGAAACAAAGCACAGAGCGAGAGAGCGAGTTGAACAAAGGGATGATTGATAGTAAGTCAGCAGAGAAGAAAAGCTGGATAGGTGATAATGGGGACTGTGAGTGGGTGAAAATGAGTCGGCTGTGCTGAACTACCCATGTCATGTCAGGACCTGAGGTGTGGGGGTGGATAAGAGACATGGAAGGAGGTGTTCAGGCTTTAAAATTATCAAACTTGATACTGAGTCCTGAAGGCTGCAAGGTCCCCAAGCAGAAAATGAGATGCTGTTCTTTAGTTTGCACTGAGCTTCACTGGAGCACTGCAACAGAACTGAGACAATAATGTTGGCTAGGGAGCATGGTGGTATGTAAAAGTGGCAGGCAACTGGAACTTCGGCGTAATTTTTACAGACAGAATGTAGGTGTTCCACAAAGCAGCCACAAGTTTATGTTTTGTCCCCCCAGTGTAGAGGAGACTGCATTGTGAGCAGTGAATTCAGTAGACAAGGTTAATGATTCACTGGCATTTCACTCAATTCACCTGGAAGTTGTGTCTGGGGACTTGGATAGTGAAGATGGAGAAAGTAAACAAACAAGCATTGCACATTCTGCAATTGTGTGGGCAGTTGTTGGGAATGGAAGAGGAGTAGGATAGGGTCCTGGAGGGAATGGTACTTGTGGAAGGCAGATAAGGGATTTGAAAGGAATATGTGCCTGGTGGTGGCATCTTTTGAATTCAGAGCCTGGTGGGTTGGTAATGGTGAGGGGAGAAATTCAGGAGATGGTTCAGAAATGGCTAAGGGCTTTATCACCCATGATGTTGGGGAAATCTTGATTGAGGAAAGAAGATGGACAGTTCTGAGGATCCCATTGGAAGGTGGCATCATCAGAACAGGTCATAGAGATTTACAACATGGAAACAGGTCCTTCAGTCCAACTCCTCCATGCCAATCAGATATCCTAACCTAATCTAGTCCCATTTGCCACCACTTGGCCCATATCCCTCTAAACGCTTCCTATTCATATACCCATCCTGATGCCTTTTGAATGTTGTAGTTCTACCAGTCTCCACCACATCCTCTGGCAGCTCATTCCATACGTGCACCACCCTCTGTGTGAAAAAGTTGCCCTTAGGTCCTTTTCAAATTTTTCTCCTCTCATCATAAACCTATGCCCTCTGGTTCTAGACTCCCCCACCTCAGGCAAAACATCTTGTCTATTTACCATATCCATATCCCTCATGATTTTCTAAACCTCTATAAGATCACCCCTCAGCCTCCGATGCTCCAGGGAAAACTGTCCCAGCTTATTCAGCCTCTCCCTATAGCTCAAATCCTCCAACCCTGGCAATATCCTTGAAAATCTTTCTGAACCCCTTTCAAGTTTCACAACATCCTTCCAATAGGTGGGAGACTAGAATTGCATGCAATATTTCAAAAGTGGCCTAACCAATGTCCTATACAGCTGCAACATGACCTCCCAACTCTGATACTCAATGCTCTGACCAATAAAGGAAAGCATACCAAACGCTGCCTTCGCTATCCTGTCTATCTGCGACTCTACTTTCAAGGAACTATAAACCTGCATTCCAAGGTCCCTTTGTTCAGCAAAACTCCCCAGGACCTTACTGTTGTCTGTATAAGTCCTGCTGTGATTGTCTTTCCAAATGCAGCACCTCACATTTACCTAAATTAAACTCCATCTGCCACTCCTCAGTCAATTGGCCCATCTGATAAAGATCTTCTAGTACTGTGAGGTAAGCTTCTTAGCCGTTTACTACACCTCCAATTTTGGTGTCATCTGCAAACTTACTAACTACAGTAGTTCCCCCACACCCAATGAGGATACGTTCCAAGACCTACTGCGAAAGCCTGAAACCGCAGATCGGTGCGAACTCATTCATTTAAATGGGAATCGCCCCTTCCCGGAAGCCTTCTGGTCCCTGGTTCTAGAATATTCCCTATAATATGTCCAGGCTGCGGTAAACCATGATTAACTGAAACCGCGGAAACCCGACCCACGGATACGGGCATCGCCTTGTATACTTCCTATGTTCACATCCAATTCATTTGTATAAATGACTAAAAGCAGTGGACCCAGCACTGATCCTTGTGGCACACCACTGGTCACAGGCCTCCAGTCTGAAAAGCAATCCCCCACCACCACCTTCTGTCTTCTACCTTCGAGTAAGTTCTGTATCCAAATGGCTAGTTCTCCCTGTATTTCATGAGATGTAACCTTGCTAACCAGTCTACCATGAGGAACTTTGTCAAATGCCTTGCTGAAGTTCATATTGATCATGTCTACTGCTCTGCCCTCGTCAATCCTGTTCATTACTTCTTCAAAACCTCAATCAATTAGTGAGAGACATGATTTCCCACGCACGACGCCAGGTTGACATCTGTCTCCAATCAATTTTTGAAAGTTCTTTTCCTCCAATTTAAAATTTCACCTTGTAGATCTGGGCTATCCCTTTCCATCACTACTTCAAAGCTGATAGAACTTTGGTCATTGGCCCCAAAGTGCTCCCCTGCTGACACCTCAGTCACCTGTCCTGCCTTATTTCCCAAGAGTAGGTCAAATTTTGCACCTTCTCTAGTAGGTACATCCACATACTGAATCAGAAAATGTTCTTATACACTTAATAAATTCTTCTCCATCCAACCCCTTAACACTATGGCAGTCCCAGTCTGTTTGAGAAGTTAAAATCCCCTGCCATAACCACCTTATTAGTCTTACAGTTAACTGAGATTTGATTAGATTATATTACTTACAGCGTGGAAACAGGCCCTTCGGCCCAACAAGTCCACACCGATCTGCAGAAGCGCAACCCACCTAGACCCATTCCCCTATATTTACCCCTTCACCTAACACTACGGACAATTTAGCATGGCCAATTCACCTAACCTGCACATTTTTGGATTGTGGGAGGAAACCGGAGCACCCGGAGGAAATCCACGCAGACACGGGGAGAATGTGCAAACTCCACACAGAGTCGCCTGAGGCGGGAATTGAACCCGGGTCTCTGGTGCTGTGAGGCAACAGTGCCACCGTGCTGTCCTCATCTTCTTACAAATTTGTTTCTCAATTTCCTGCTGGGTATTAGGGTGTCTATAATACAATCTCAATAAGGTGACCATCCCTTTCTTATTTCTCAGTTCTACCCAAATAATTTCACTCAATGCATTCCCAGGAATGTCCTCCCTAAGTACAGTCATAATGCTCTCACATATCAAAAACACCACTCCCCCTCCTCTCTTGTCCCCCTTTTTGTCCTTCCGGTAGAATTTGTATCCTGGAGCATTAAGCTGCCAGTCCTGTCCATCCCTGAGCCATGTCTCTGTAGTTGCTATGATATCCCAGTCCCATGTTCCTAACCATGCCCTGAGTTCATCTGCCTTCCCTGCTTTGAAATAAATGCAGTTAAATTTATCAATCCTACCTTGTTCTCTGTTTGTTCCTGTCTTCTCTGAGTGCTTGACTCACTCCTTTTCCCAACTGTACCAGTCTCAGCTTTCTTTCCTCACTATTTCCCCCTACTCCCTCACCTTACTAGTTTAAATCATCCCAAGCAGCTCTAGCAAATCTCCCTGCTAGTATATTAGTCCCTTTCCAATTCAGGTGCAATCCGTTCTTCTTGTACAGGTCACTCCTACCAATGATCCAAAGACGTGAACCCTTCTTCCCTGCACCAGCTCCTCAGCCACACACTCATCTGCTCTGTTCTCCTATTCCTACCCTCACTAGCTCATAACACTGGCAGTAATCTAGATATTATTATCCTAAAGGAACTATTTTTAAAATTCCTGCCTAACTTTCTATATTCTCCGTTCAGAACCTCATCCTTTTCCCTTTCAATATCATTCGTTTCAATGTGTACAACAACCTCCTGCTTGTGCCTCTCTCCTTTGAGAACATTCTGCATCCTCTCTGAAATATCCTTGATCCTGGCACCAGGTGCGACAGAGATAGAAAAACTGGGAGAATGGAATGGAGTCCCTTAATGAAGTAGGATGTGTGTATATTGTGTATATGTCTGGGTAACTGTGGAAGTTGTTGGGTTTGTAGTGGATATCATGGCATGCCTAGCCCCAGGAATGGAAACAGATGTTAAGGAAGGGAAAGGAGTTGTCAGAGATGGACCAAGTGAAGGTGAGAGTAGGGTGGAAACTAGAAGCAAAATTAATAAATTTTTCCAATTCCAAATGAGAGAGAGAAGCCGCACAAATGAGATTCTCACCATGAGGCTCAGCGAGTATTCTTATCAACTCTTCTCAAACTTGCTGCATTAATTATTGTTCCTGTCCCTATGACGTGTGTCACATTAGATTTTGCCCCTGTCTTAACATATGCTGTTCCCAGAACAATTTGTCATTCAGCAGATATCCTGGAACTGACTAGCAGCTCTGATGCCCGCACTATATGTAATAGACTGTTGTGCACCTGAACAAGCACTGATCTGCATGATTCCTGACATTTGCCCAGACCTGGAAGACAGCAGTTGGATGCAGGGTTGGTGGCTAGATGGGTGGAGTGGCTACTGAAGAAGGCAAGATTCAGTATCTGACTTTGCAGAAAGACTCCTGGAGCTCCTACTGTACAGGGTGGTGCACAGGTGGGACTTGCTTTCTCCTCAGATTCAGCAGTGGAGTCTCAGCTAGAGCCGTCGGTAGAAGGTCAATAACAAAAAGGCAAGGCAGTGATGTTGTGAGTGTCCAGCTTGACTTAGAATGAGTGAGCACTGTGACACTGGTTGAAGAGCTTGGAGATGCAATCCAGTTTAGTCCATGAGCTGGGTGCCTGTCCCTGAATTTTCAGCAACATTAAAATGATATCTGCTCATGCAGCCCAAGTTGCAGTATTGAAGTGCAAAAGCATCCTGTAAATGGATCAGAAATGTTAAATGAGTGTTCTTAGAGGTTTGCATATGTCAAATGCAAGTGTGAGGTTCTTGTGGCTGGTGTCGATGGAATGTGTCCTGAAATGTTAGTGCTAGGTGTCTAATATGGAGATCATTTGGAGCAAGTGACAAGGTCAGTGCTCCAAACTTTTACCCTGCAAATTTGACATCAGGAAAACCTGAAATGGAAAATAGTATAAGTTGGTAAGATCGCAACAGGAACATCGATGAGGACAGCTGGACAATCAGCAATGACTTAAATTTTAATCACCATCAGTTAGCAACTTGCTGCTATCCAGCAAGAATCTTGCCACGGCACTAATGAAAAGCATAAAAGATGGGGTGGGATGATCTCGACGTAGAGGTGAGCTTAGCCAGTCTTCTCACGCAATTCTGCCACATATCTTGCCAAAGCCCACATCACTTAACCTCCTATTGTATTCCATCATGTGACACTCAATCCACTTATAAAATACAAAACCTAGCATTCACTTCAGATTAACTGTGGTTTTCCAAGTGCAGAAGACAGCAATCTTTGATTGAAAACTCAGACCAGGATTCTGTATCAAAGAAGAACTATATCATGATGGTTGTGTTCTTGTGCAACTCCACACTAAAAAAAAATTCTTTAGAAACCGTGCTTTAGAAACGGTGCTTAAAGTGTTGATGATGTAATCACATTACAATCAACACATATTTTAAAAGTTTGCGCTTTAGAAATAGTGTCCCCAGTTCATGAGTTTATAAGTTTATAAGGTATAGCAGCAGAATTAGGCCATTCGGCCCAAGAGTCTACTCCACCATTTGATCATGGCTGATATGCTCCTCACCCCCATTTTCCTGCCTTCTGTCCATATCCCTTTAACCCATTACCAATTAAAAATCTGTCTAATTCCTCAATTTTACTCACTGCCCCAGTATCGATCGTACTTTGGGGTAGCGAACTCCACAAATTCACAGCCCTTTGGGACAAGTAGTTTCTCCTCAACTCTGTTTTAAATTTGCTACTCCTTATCCTAAGATTAGATTAGATTCCCTGCAGTGTGGAAATAGGCCCTTCGGCCCAACAAGTCCACACTGACCCTCCAAAGAGTAACCCACCCAGACCCATTTGATTAACACTGTGGGCAATTTAGCATGGCCAATTCACCTTTTTGGACTGTGGGAAGAAACCGGAGCACCCGGAGGAAACCCACACAGACACGGGGAGAATGTGCAAACTCTACACAGACAGTCGCCCAAGGCTGGAATTGAACCTGGGACCCTGGTGCTGAGAGGCAGCAGTGCTAACCATTGAGCCACCGTGCCTCTCCTATGACCTCTCATCCTAGAATGCCTGACAAGAGAAAGCATCCACTTCACATCTATTTTATCCACATCTTTTATCATCTTGAATACCTCAATTTGATCTCCCCTCATTCTTCTAAATTCCAGAGATTATAGGCCTAAACTGTTCAATCTCTCTTATACGTCAAATCCCTCATCTCTGGGATCAATCTAGTCAATCATCAGTCAATTTGTCAATTGGGTTACTGTGAATTTGGGTGAACAATATGCGAGTTATAGCGGAATGACTTGTATTGCAAATAAATAGATTCTAACCTTAAGGCTTTAGCTAATGCACCATCTATCCTTGCAGCAGTTCAACAGCTACTGCCAGTATTTTTATCCACAAGCTGTTCAGCTACTCAGGAGCCAAGCAAACCATTGTTGTCAAGCCTTTGGCATCTACAATTAGTCACAATTCCACCGATCAATCAGCAAACTGTTTCCAGCCAAACCTCACACTATTTCCTGTCCACACTGGTGCTGGACCATCTACAAGCAGCTTCCCCCATTCATCCCACCACTGCTTGAACAAAGCAGCAGTGTAAAAATGACTTACAACAAATTTGACTATCCTACTTTTTAGGAGTGCAACAATCGCTTTCACAATCTTTGGTTTTAAAACTATCCCTTTTCTGTTTCAGTCCACAAAATACCGACAAGAAAAGATAATGTCTTTGCAATGTGGCTGTCATTCACATTTAGAAGAAGATAAATCCATTGGAATTTTGCAATTCATGGCAACTCCATTGGTAGAATCATCACTTTTAGTTATGCACTACAATGGATCGAGAACAAGCTTGCTTGATTTAAGTGCCGGACTTCGAAATGTTAGAATGATCAGCTTTGTGGGAAGAGAACTTTATCTGTCTTTTATAACAAAAAATATAATGTGTACATAAAATTATTTTGCAAGTACTGGAGACATCAGTTAAATTATTGTGCCTAAAATAGAAAAATGGATGTTGCAAATGTGAGGTCATTAATATCTTAGAATCTAATTGCTACAATATATGCAAGCTAAGGATACACAGCACAATTACACTGAGATAAAACTAATATACATCCATCATGCAACAACAATTTGTATTTGCATTGTGAAATAATTCCACTGGGGATGGTACCTCATCACCAAGCCACCCGTTATTTACATTGCAATGTACTTTAAACTGATCTAGCTTCCTCAGAGCCACTTTCAGAGTGAACAGTACCTCTGATATTCCTATTTATGTGGACAGCATGGTGGCTCAGTGGTTAGCACTGCTGCCTCATAGCGCCAGGCTTGATTCCAGCCTTGGGTGACTGTTTGTGTGGAATTTGCACATTCTCCCCGTGTCTGTGTGGGTTTCCTCCAGGTACTCCGGTTTTCTCCCACAGTCCAAAGATGTGCAGGCCAACTAAATTGGCCACTTTAAATTGCCCCTAGTGTTGGATGCATTAATTGGAGGGAAATGGGTCGGGCGGGTTACTCTACGGAGGGTCAGTGTGGACTTGTTGGGCCAAAGGGACTGTTTCCAAACTGTAGGGAATCTGTGGGCGGCACGGTGGCACAGGTGGGGGCACGGTGGCACAGTGGTTAGCACTGCTGCCTCACAGCGCCAGAGACCCGGGTTCAATTCCTGCCTCAGGCGACTGACTGTGTGGAGTTTGCATATTCTCCCCGTGTCTGTGTGGGTTTTCTCTGGGTGCTCCGGTTTCCTCCCACAGCCCAAAGATGTGCTGGTCAGGTGAATTGGCCATGCTAAATTGCCCGTAGTGTTGGGTAAGGGGTAAATGTGGGGATATGGGTGGGCTGCGGGTCGGTGTGGACTTGTTGGGCTGAAGGGTCTGTTTCCACACTGTAAGTAATCTAATCTAATCTAATCTGTCAGCCAGGACTCCCTGACTGGACCAGGTTAACAGCCCAAATCAGGGAATTCATACTCGGTCTACCTGAGTGACTTCATCACAATCACTCCATCCCTTCCCCTCTGAGTCCAGAGATGTAATCCTGTTCTTTTTCTTGTAGCCTCTCCTGGGGAGTTTTAGCACTGGGTCTGGTCATCTGACTCAGCCTCGGACATAGATAGTGTGTACTGAACTGTAGCCTGCCTCTTGCACTCAGTGCATCTCAGAAGAAATTCATCCTTTTCTTCGGGTAGTAAAGGCATTGTGAGTACAACATCAGTCATGTCCATCTTAGACTCTGAGGTTTCTTCGCCATTATAAGGGGGGAGAACCCACAAATTCCGTCAATATTTTTGGCTGTTTGGAGCGGCTGAGTATGTTTTGTTCCTGACCAGTTTGAAACTTTCATTTGTCAATGTGATTGTTCAAGACTGCCTCACTGATCTGAACTCATCGTGGGACTTGGTATTTGTATCATCGATAGATATGGGTGAGGTGCCAGAAGACTGGAGGTTGGCTAATGTGGTGCCACTATTTAAAAAAGGTGGTAAGGAAAAGCCAGGGAACTATAGACCGGTGAGCCTGACATCAATGGTGGGCAAGTCGTTGGAGGGAATCCGGAGGGACAGGATGTACATGTATTTAGAAAGGCAAGGACTGATTAGGGATAGTCAGCATGGCTTTGTGCATGGGAAATCATGTCTCACAAACTTGATTGAGTTTTTTGAAGAAGCAATGAAGAGGATTGATGAGGGCAGAATGGTAGATGTGATCTATAAGGACTTCAGTAAGGTATTCAATATGGGAGACTGATTTGCAAGGTTAGACCTCACGGAATACAGGGAGAACTAGCTATTTGCATACAGAACTGGCTCAAAGGTAGAAGACAGAGAGTGATGGTGGAGGGTTGTTTTTCAGATTGGAGGCCTGTGACCAGTGGAGGGCCACAAGGATTGGTGCTGGGTTGACTGCTTTTCATCATTTATATAAAGAATTTGGATGTGAGCATAAGAGGTATAGCTAGTAAGTTTATAAATGACATCAAAATTGGAGATGTAGTGTACAGGGAAGAAGGTTATCTCAGAGTACAACAGGAGCTTAATCAGATGGTCCAATGGGCTGAGGAGTGGAAGATAGAGTTTAATTTAGATAAATGCAAGGTGCTGCATTGTGGGAAAGCAGATATTAGCAGGACTTGTTCACTTAATGCCAAGGTATTAGGGAATGTTGCTGAACAAAGAGACCTTGGAGTACAGGTTCATATTTCCTTGAAAGTAGAGTTGCAGGTAGGTAGAATAGTGAAGAAGGAGTTTGATATGCTTTCATTTATTTGTCAGAGCATTGAGTATAGGAGAAGAGAGGTCATGTTGCGGCTGTACAAGACATTGGTGAGACCACTTTGGAATGTTGTGTGCAATCCTGTTCTCCTTTCTATTGGAAGGAAGTTGTGAAACTTGAAAGGGTTCAGAAAAGTTTTGCAAGAATGTTGCCAGGGTTGGAGGATTTGATCTACAGGGAGAGGCTGAATAGGCTGGAGCTATTTCCCCTGGAGAATCGGAGGCTGAGGGGTGACCTTGTAGATGTTTATAAAATCATGAAGGGCGTGGATAGGATAAATAGACAAAGTATTTTCCCTGGGGTAGGGGAGTCTGGAACTAGAGGGCATAGGATTAGGGTGAGAGGGGAAAGATATAAAAGGGTTGAGAGTGTGGTGCTAGAAAAGCACAGCAGGTCAGGCAGCATCTAAGGAACAGGAGAATCAACAGTTCGGGCAAAAGCCCTTCAGGACATTCAGGGCACACTTTTCTCCTGTCCGGGAGCAGCAGGAAACAGAGCGGAGGTGACGTTGAGACCAGGAGATTGCTGGGAAGGTAAAGACTTAGTATATATTTGGGCAGTGGCTAAACCCGAGATACTGCACGTGTAGCATCTCAGGATTGCTACCAGTGCCACGTGCCAGCCAGGGTAGAAATGAAAGAATGGGCAGGATGAACACGTGGCTTGAGAGATGGTGTAGGAGAGAGGGGTTCGGCTTTGTGGGACATTGTGACCTGGAAAATATTGGACTATTACAAATTGGATGATCTACACCTTAACCAGTATGGAACTAATGTCCTTGGGGGAGTTTATGCTACTGCTGTTGGGGAGAGTTTAAACTAATGTTGCAGGGGGCTGAGAACCAGATAAGAAGACTAGTAGACAGTGAGGTGGAAACCAGAGACTGTAAGGAACAGTCCTTACCAGAGACAGTATGGAAGTTAGCATTACCAAGGGGAAGAGTAGGCAGAGAGCAGATGAATGCAAAGGAACTCGTAGTCTGAACTGCATATGCTTGAATGCAAGGAGTATAGCGGGTAGGGCAGACGAACTTAGGGCTTCAATTGGTGCCTTGGAGTATGATGTTATTGCAATCACAGAGACTTGGTTGAAGGAAGGGCATGATTGGCAACTAAATGTTTCAAGATATAAGTGCTTCAGATGAGACAGGGAGGGAAGTAAAAGGGGAGAAGGAGTTGCATTGCTGGTCAGGGATGCTATCACGGTTGTGCTAAAGAAGGACTTTATGGAGGGCTAGAGGAGTGAGGCATTATGGGTAGAGCTGAGAAATAAGGATGCAGTTACATTGTTGGGGCTATACTACAGGCTTCCCAACACTAAGCGTGATGTAGAAGAAAAAATAGGTAAACAGATTATGGAAAGATGTAGAGGCAACAAGGTGGTGGTGATGGGAGATTTTAATTTTCCCAACATTGATTGGGATACACTTCGTGTCAGAGGTCTGGATGGGGCAGAATTTATAAGGAGCATCCAGGAATGTTTTCTGGAGCAGGATGTCAATAGTTCAACTAGGGAAGGGGCCATATTGGACTTGGTGTCAGGAATGAGCCAGACCAGGTGGTAGAAGTTGCAATGGGGGATTTCTTTGGGAATAGTGACCACAATTCTGTAAGTTTTAGAATACTCGTAGACAAAGATGAGAGTAGTCCTAAGAGGAAGAGTACTAAACTGGGCCAAGGCCAATTATTATCAAAATTTGGCAGATGCTGGGAAATGTGGATTGGGGGCAGCTATTTAAAGGAAGTCCACATTTGATATGTGGAATGCTTTCAAGAGATAGGTTGGAGATAGTACAGGATAGGCATGTCTCTTTGAAAACAAGGGATAGGAAAGGCAAGATTCGTGAACTGTGAATGACAGGAGAAATTATGTGACTAGCCAAGACGAAAAGGGAAGTGTACATAAGGTTTGGCAGCTAAGAACAGAACAGGCTTTGGAGGAATATCGGGAGAGTAGGACCAATCTTAAATGAAGAATCAAATGGGCTAAAAGGGGTTGTGAAATAACTTTAGTGAGCCGAATTAAG
Organism: Hemiscyllium ocellatum; assembly: GCF_020745735.1. Classification (NCBI taxonomy): domain Eukaryota; kingdom Metazoa; phylum Chordata; class Chondrichthyes; order Orectolobiformes; family Hemiscylliidae; genus Hemiscyllium; species Hemiscyllium ocellatum. The sequence continues at coordinate 44,110,423 of NC_083404.1, forward strand.
GAGAATGCCAAGGCCTTTTATTCATATGTAAGAGGGAAAAGGGTAACTAGAGAAAGGGTTGTCCACTAAAGGATAAGGAAGGAAGGTTGTGTGTCGAACCTGAGAAAATGGGTGCAATTCCCAATAATTACTTTGCATCAGTGTTCACTGAGGAGAGGGACATGATGAATGTTGAGATTAGAGATAAAAGTTTGGTTACTCTGGACCACGTTGACATAAGGACGGAGGATGTGTTGGGTAGGCTAAAGGACATTAAGGTGGACAAAGTAATGTCCTAGTGAGTGTTGCTGAACAAAGAAACCTTGGAGTGCAGGTTCATAGCTCCTTGAAAGTGATATCGCAGGTAGATAGGATAGTTAAGAAGGTGTTTGGTATGCTTTCCTTTATTGGTCAGAATATTGAGTACAGGAGTTGGGAGGTCATGTTACAGCTGTACAGGACATTGGTTAGGCCACTGTTGGAATATTGTATACAATTCTGGTCTCCTTCCTATCGGAAAGATGTAAAACTTGAAAGGAAAGATTTACAAGGATGTTGCCAGGGTTGGAGGATTTGAGCTATGGGGAGAGGCTGAACAGGCTGGGGCTGTTTTCCCTGGAGTGTCGGAGGCTGAGGGGTGACCTTATAGAGGTTCTCTAGTTTACAAAATTATGAGGGGCATGGATAGGGTAAATAGACAAAGTCTTTTCCCTGGGGTGGGGGAGTCCAGAACTAGAGGGCATAAGTTTAGGGTGAGAGGGGAAAGATATAAAAGAGACCTAAGGGGCAACTTTTTCACACAGAGGGTGGGACATGTATGAAATGAGCTGCCAGAGGAAGTGATGGAGGCTGGTACAATTGCAACATTTAAGAGGCATTTGAATGGGTATATGAATAGGAAGGGTTTGGAGGGTTATGGGTCAGGTGCTGGCAAGTGGGACTAGATTGGGTTGGGATATCTAGTCGGCATGGACAGGTTGAACCGAAAGGTTTGTTTCCATGCTGTATGTCTCTATGACTCTATAAAGCCCTAGGACCATTTGGGATCTATCCCAGGTCGCTGGGGGAGGCGAGAGAGGAAATAGCTGGGGCCTTGGCAGATACCTTTGTAGCATCCTTAAACGCGTGTGAAGTGCCAGAGGACTGGAGAGTTGCTAATGTTATCCTCCTGTTCAAGGAGGGTAGTAGGGATATTCTAGGTAACTACAGACCAGTAAGCCTGACGTTAGTGGTGGGAAAGTTGCTGGAAGAGGTTCTGAGGGATACGATCTATTTATATTTGGAAGAAAATGGGCTTATCAGTGATAGGCAACATGGTTTTGTTGGGGGGAGATGGTGCCTTATCAACTTAGAGTTCTTTGCGGAAGTGACCAGGTTGATCGATGAAGGAAAGGCTGTAGATATCACATACATGGACTTTAGTAAGGCATTTTATAAGGTTCCCCATGGTAAACTAATGGAGAAAGTGAAGTCACATGGTGTGCAGGGTGTTCTAGCTTGGTGGATAAAGAACTGGTTAAGCAACAGGAGACACAGAGTAGTGGTTGAAGGGCATTCCTCGAAATGGAGAAAGGTGACCAGTGGTGTTCCACAGGAATCAGTGCTGGGGCCGCTGTTGTTTGTGATATACATAACTGATCTGGCAGAGGGCATATTGGTGGTCTTATCAGCAAGTTTGCAGATGACACGTAGATTAGCAGAAAGCATAGGGGACTGTCAAAGAATACAGGAGAGTTGGGAAAAGAAGTGGCAGATGTAGTTCAATCCGGGCAAATGTAAGGTGATGCATTTTGGAAGGTCTAATCCTAGTGCAAACTATACTGTAAATGGAAGAGCCTTGGGAAAAGTTGATGAGCAGAGAGATTTGGGAGTTCAGGTCCACTGTACCCTGAAGTTGGCTGCATAGGTGAATAGAGTGGTCAAGAAGGCATATGGTATGCTTGCCTTCGTTGGGTGGGGTATTGAGTATAAGAGCTGTCAGGTCATGATAAAATTGTACTAGACTTTGGTTCGGCTGCATTTAGAATACTGGGTGCAATTCTGGTTGCCACATTATCAAAAGGATTTGGACGCTTCTCTGGTTTACGAGGATGTTGCCTGGTATGGAAGGTGCCAGCTATGAAGAGAGGTTGAGTAGGTTAGGATTGTTTTCATTCGAAAACAGGAGATTGAAGGGGGACCTGATTGAGGTCTACAAAATCATGAAGGGTATAGACAGAGTGGATAGAGATCAGCTTTTTCCCAGGGTGAGGGATTCAATAGCAAGAGGTCACGCGTTCAAGGTGAGAGGAGAAAAGTTTAAGAGGGATACATGCGGCAAGTACTTTACACAGAGGGTGGTGGGTGTCTGGAACGCATTGCCAGCAGAGGTAGTAGAGGCAAGCACAGTAGATTAATTTAAGGTGCGTCTGGACAGATGCACAAATAGGTGGGAAGCAGCGGGATACAGATGCTTAAGAATTGGGCGATACATTCAGACAGTGGATTTGGATCAGCACACACTTGGAGGACCAAAAGGCCTGTTCCTGGGCTGTAAATTTTCTTTGTTCTTTGTTGACTCTAATCTCCAGCATCTGCAGTCCTCACTTTCACCCAAAGATATAAAAGTGACGTAAGGGGCAACTTTTTCACACAGATGGTGATGTGTGTGTGGAATGAGCTGCCAGAGGAAGTGGTGGAGGCTGGTACAATTACAACATTTAAAAGGCATATGGATGGGTATATGAATAGGAAGCATTTAGAGGGATATAGGCCAAGAGCTGGCAAATGGGACTAGATTAGTTTAGGATATCCGGTTGGCATGGATGAGTTGGACCGAAGGGTCTCTTTCTGTGCTGTAACATCTCTATGACTATGACTCTATGACTATGACCTCGCATCGACCATGCCTCTTGCCCATACAGGGCCATTTCCATGGTTTTAACACAAAACTTCGTTCCCACAAAGCAAACCATCTGTCTTGCTTAGAGGAGTCTTTTGTCCAGCATTAGTGCTCCTGATAACATTTCACCCTCCCCATTAGGTCAGGGAAGATCATATTTAAGCTGGTGCAGAGTCTTTTCCCCATTAGCAATGCTGCTGCAGCTATTCCTGTAGTTGCACGGGTGTGGTCCTATAATCAAACAAAACCAGGACACCTTGTGAAACTGTAGTCTGTTTCCTAAAGTCTGTCTTCAAAGTTTGTACTGGTCTTTCCAGCAGACCATTGGATGATGGGTGGTATGGAGCTGTTCTTATACGCTAAATGCCATTTGACTTTAGGAAATACTCAAATTCGCTGCTGATAAATGATGGCTTGTTGTCTGTGACCAACGTTTATATATTGCAAAAGATGCTCACAGCTTTTCTATTGCTATCCTTGTGTTTGATGAATGAACTCGATGCACATCCAACCACTTTGAGTCGGCGTCCACATTGACTAAGATCATTGAGTTCATGAATGAACACAGTTGGCGTGTAACCAAGTCCAGAGTTTACCCAGCCATTCTCATGATGTTGAGGGAGCTTCCTGTGGTAACTTTTGTGCTTATTTGCACTCTGGACACTGCCTCACCAGAGGTTATGTCTGCATCCAGTACTGACCACCTAAGATAACACCTTCATTTTGGACATCGCTGGATGACTCTGGAGGAGTTCAGCCATTACCTTGGGGCAACCTTTACTTAGGACATTCACTCTTGTTCCTCATAGTCAAGTGTTGACCTCTATGGTGATCTGGTCTTGCTGATTCCAGAAAAGTTTCAGTTCTGGTTGTAATGACTCTTTTGTTTCCATCATCACCACCAGCTATTTTAGTTTTGCCAGGATTGGATCTTTCTGCATCCACAGTCTGATATTGTCAGTGATGACTGGAGGGGTAAAAAATGAGGTCTGCAGATGCTGGAGATCACAGCTGCAAATGTGTTGCTGGTCAAAGCACAGCAGGCCAGGCAGCATCTCAGGAATAGAGAATTCGAAGTTTCGAGCATAAGCCCTTCATCAGGAATAAGAGAGAGAGAGAGCCAAGCAGGCTAAGATAAAGGGTAGGGAGGAGGGACTAGGGGGAGGGGCGATGGAGGTGGGATAGGTGGAAGGAGGTCAAGGTGAGGGTGATAGGCCGGAGTGGGGTGGGGGCGGAGAGGTCAGGAAGAGGATTGCAGGTTAGGAGGGCGGTGCTGAGTTGAGGGAACCGACTGAGACAAGGTGGGGGGAGGGGAAATGAGGAAACTGGAGAAATCTGAATTCATACCTTGTGGTTGGAGGGTTCCCAGGCGGAAGATGAGGCGCTACTCCTCCAGCCGTCGTGTTGTTGTGTTCTGCCGGTGGAGGAGTCCAAGGACCTGCATGTCCTCGGTGGAGTGGGAGGGAGAGTTAAAGTGTTGAGCCACGGGGTGATTGGGTTGGTTGGTTCGGGCGGCCCGGAGGTGTTCTCTGAAGCGTTCCGCAAGTAAGCGGCCTGTTTCACCAATATAGAGGAGGCCACATCGGGTGCAGCGGATGCAATAGATGATGTGTGTGGAGGTACAGGTGAACTTGTGGCGGATATGGAAGGATCCCTTGGGGCCTTGGAGGGAAGTGAGTGTGGAGGTGTGGGCGCAAGTTTTACATTTCCTGCGGTTGCAGGGGAAGGTGCCGGGGGTGGAGGTTGGGTTGGTGGGGGGTGTGGATCTGACGAGGGAGTCACGAAGGGAGTGGTCCTTGCGGAACGCTGATAGGGGAGGGGAGGGAAATATATCCTTGGTGGTGGGGTCCGTTTGGAGGTGGCGGAAATGGCAGCGGATGATACGTTGTATGCGGAGGTTGGTGGGGTGGTAGGTGAGAACCAGTGGGGTTCTGTCTTGGTGGCGGTTGGAGGAGCGGGGCTCAAGGGCGGAGGAGCGGGAAGTGGAGGAGATGCGGTGGAGGGCATCGTCGATCACGTCTGGGGGGAATCTGCGGTCCTTGAAGAAGGAGGCCATCTGGGCTGTGCGGTGTTGGAATTGGTCCTCCTGGGAGCAGATGCGGCGGAGGCGAAGGAATTGGGAATATGGGATGGCATTTTTACAGGGGGCAGGGTGGGAGGAGGTGTAGTCCAGGTAGCTGTGCACCGGCAGAACACAACAACACGACGGCTGGAGGAGGAGCGCCTCATCTTCCGCCTGGGAACCCTCCAACCACAAGGTATGAATTCAGATTTCTCCAGTTTCCTCATTTCCCCTCCCCCCACCTTGTCTCAGTCGGTTCCCTCAACTCAGCACCGCCCTCCTAACCTGCAATCCTCTTCCTGACCTCTCCGCCCCCACCCCACTCCGGCCTATCACCCTCACCTTGACCTCCTTCCACCTATCCCACCTCCATCGCCCCTCCCCCTAGTCCCTCCTCCCTACCCTTTATCTTAGCCTGCTTGGCTCTCTCTCTCTCTTATTCCTGATGAAGGGCTTATGCTCGAAACGTCGAATTCTCTATTCCTGAGATGCTGCCTGGCCTGCTGTGCTTTGACCAGCAACACATTTGCAGCGATGACTGGAGGGGTGTCCAGAAAGTTTAAAACCAAACAGATGCTTCCAATGGCGGCACCACCGGTGTTGCATCTGCCGGTGGGAAATGGTTTGAGGCATCTAGATTTGCTATTTGGCCTCCTGGTTGGTGTTCCAACTTGCAATTATACCTATTAAATATTAGAGCTGAATTCAGCCTGAAGCTATTCGTGGCACTGCTTTGTCCTCTTTAAATAGACCTAGCAGGGGTTTGTGATCCATTATTAACACAAATTACATGTCTTGAAACGCATAGAGGTGGATAAATCCCAAGGACCTGATCAGGTATACCCTAGAACTCTGTGGAAAGCTACAGAAGTGATTGCTGAGCCTCTTGCTGAGATATTTGTATCATCGATAGTCACAGGTGAGATGCCGGAAGACTGGAGGTTGGCAAATGTGGTGCCACTCTTTAAGAAGGGTAGTAAGGACAAGCCATGGAACTATAGACCAGTGAGCCTGACGTCGGTGCTGGGCAAGTTGTTGGAGGGAATCCTGAGGGACAGGATGTACATGTATTTGGAAAGGCAAGGACTGATTAGGGATAAATCAACATAGCTTTGTGCGTGGGAAATCATGTCTCACAAACTTGATTGAGTTTTTTGAAGAAGTAACAAAGAGGATTGATGAGGACAGAGCAGTAGATGTGATCTTTATGGACTTCAATAAGGCGTTCAACAAGGTTCCCTACAGGAGACTGGTTAGCAAGGTTAGATCTCTCAGAATAAAGGGAGAACTAGCCATTTGGATACAGAACTGGCTCAAAGGTAGAAGAGAGAGGGTGGTGGTGGAGGGTTGTTTTTCGGACTGGAGGCCAGTGACCATTGGAGTGTCACAAGGATCGGTGCTGGGTCCTCTACCTTTTGTCATTTACATAAATGATTTGGATGCGAGCATAAGAGGTACAGTTAGTAAGTTTGCAGGTGACTCCAAAATTGGAGGTGTAATGGACAGCGAAGAAGGTTACCTCAGATTACAACAGGATCTTGATCAAATGGGCCAGTGGGCTGAGATGTGGCAGATGGAGTTTAATTCAGGTAAATGCGAGGTGCTGCATTTTGGGAAAGTAAACCTGAACAGGACTTATGCACTTAATGGTAAAGTCCTGGAGAGTGTTGCTGAACAAAGAGACCTGGGAATGCAGGTTCACAGCTCCTTTGAAAGTGGAGTCGCAGGTAAATAGGATAGTGAAGAAGGTGTTTGGTATGCTTTCTTCTATTGGTCAGAGTATTGAGTACAGGAGTTGGGAGATCATGTCGCAGCTGTACAGGACATTGGTTAGGCAACTGTTGGAATATTGCATGCAATTCTGGTCTCATCGGAAAGATGTTGTGAAATTTGAAAGGGTTCAGAAAAGATTTACAAGGATGTTGCAAGGTTGGAGGATTTGAGCTATGGGGAGAGGCTGAACAGGCTGGGGCTGTTTTCCCTGGAGCGTTGGAGGCTGAAGGGTGACCTTATAGAGGTTTATAAAATTATGAGGGACATGGATAAGATAAGTAGACAAAGTCTTTTCCCTGGGGCCAGGGAGTCCAGAACTAGAGGGCATAGGTTTAGGGTGAGAGGGGAAAGATATAAAAGGGATCTGAGGGGCAACGTTTTCAAGCAGAGGATCGTACGTGTGTGGAATGAGCTGCCAGAGGAAGTGGTGGCGACTGGTACAATTGCAACATTTAAGAGGCATTTGGATGGGTATATGAATAGGAAGGATTTGGAGGGATATGGGCTGGGTGCTGGCAGGTAGGACTAGATTGGATTGGGATATCTGGTGGCATGGATGGGTTGAACAGAAGGGTCTGTTTCTATGCTGTACATCTCTCTGACTCTATAAAGGTATTGGTGGAACTTTCTCACACCAGAGATGACCACCAAACCTTCCTTCTCTATCTGGGTGTATTTGTGCTCTGCATCAGCTAAAGTCTCAGAAGAAAACACTATTGGGAATTCCTCTCCATTATGCCATCTGTGAGTCAACACTACCCTGATACTATACAAGGAGGCATCATGTGTCAACACCAGAGGTCCCTTGGGATCTTTCTGTGCCAAGACCTTAAATGATGATAGTTGCTTCTTCACTTCCCTAAAGGCTATATATTGGCTACAGGATCATTTCCAAGGCTGACCCTTTTTCAATAGCAGGATGAAAGTCAGGTTATGTATGAACTCTCTGTAATAATTCACCAGCCCAAGGAAAGACCTAAGCTCCAGTACAAATGTGGGAGCCGGGGCACCTTTGATCGTCCTCACTTTACCTTCAAATGGGTGTAACCCGGTCTTGTTCACTCTGTATATACCAAGTAGGGGTGTCTGGAGCACACATATTTTTCTCTTCTCAGGCATATGTCTGCTTTGAAGAAACATCTAAGGACTATGCCCAAGTTCTCTAAATGCTCTTTATTGGTCTTTCCTGTTAGCATGGCATCCAACTAAATGGTTGCCAGAGATGGACCTTGTAAAATGTGCTCCATCATCCATGAAAAATGGCTCAGGCTAATGATACCGCAAATGTCAGTCTTGTATATTGGTACAAACTCTACTGGATATTAATTGTAGCTTATTTCTGGGAATCCTGATCTAATCACATGGCTCATGTCCAGCGTAGTGAAAGACAACTCCTGATTTCTGCCTCTATTATTGCATATACGGCAAATGGAATCGGTTTAACAGCCCCAATCAGGGAGCTCTTATTCTATGAGGTCCAATTGGCTGACCTTGCTACAATCACTACATATTTTGCCTTTCGTATAATAAAACTGTCCCATGTAACTCACAGAAAAGGTATCAGATAAGGTTTGATAGTGTCAGGAAATATTTGGACAACTAAACTGAAGCCCGTTAATGTGATAGGTTTGAAAAAGCCATCACAAAGGAAGAGAGAAAAATATAGAGTTTAAGGGAGAAATCTTCTGAGTTTAGGCCCCAGACTGCTGAAAGAATGATCATCAATGTGTTATATTCCTCATAACAATTTTGGTATAGGAAGAAACTTGGGTCAGTGTTTGCTTGAAATAACTCCATTCTGAATGAAATGTTCCAAATGTATATCTCCTGTCTGCTCTCAACTCCTGTATCAGTGCCTTTTTGAAGGCTTCACAGGAGGCTCCCAAGCACTGAAGATGTCACCTAGAAAGGGGACGAAACGTTTGCAACAAAAACTCCCAGCTCGGTGAACAGAACCGCACCAGTACTAAGATCAATTTTAAAAAAGTCTCCCCTTACCTAATACCTCAAAATCCACCTTCCCACTCACCAAAACTTTTGTTTCTCCAGCAAGCATATGGCTTTAAAAGAAATCCTTTTAGAGTATAAATTCCTGCAGGGCTTGCTCCTTTCCACTCTTTCTAACTGTTCCAGCTCTACAACCCACCAGATATCTGAGCTCACCAATTCTGGCCTCCTGCACATTTCTGACTTTTCATCAATATGCCATTATATAAATTGTAGATATTTTCAACTCAACCTGTTCAGAGATGTTATCACATTTTTCTGGAGTAAGTGGGACTTGAACCTGTGCCTCCTGACCCAGAGATGGGAACATTATATTAATTTAATCAATTTAAGTATGTATTTGTAGAATGCATTGTTAATGAGAATGAGAATGGAGGGTTAAGGGACTTCTAATGGCTCAAGTGGCAAAATGGTAATATCCCTACCTTTGAGCCAGGAGGACTGGCTTCAAGTTCCACCAGAAAGATGTAATGACATCTCTGAATAACTTGATTCGAAAATATATTGACTAATTTCAAAAAGGCACTGATACAGGAGTTGAGAGCAGACAGGAGATATACATTTGGAACATTTCATTCAGAGTGGAGCTATTTCAAGCAAACACTGACCCAAGTTTCTTCCTGTACCAAAATTGTTATGAGGAATATAACACATTGATGATCATTCTTTCAGCAGTCTAGGGCCTAAACTCAGAAGATTTCTCCCTTAAACTCTATGTTTTTCTCTCTTCCTTTGTGATGGCTTTTTCAAACCTATCACATTAACGGGCTTCAGTTTAGTTGTCCAAATATTTCCTGACACTATCAAACCTTATCTGATACCTTTTCTGTGAGTTACATGGGACAGTTTTATTATACGAAAGGCAAAATATGTAGTGATTGTAGCGAGGGCAGCCAATTGGACCTCATAGAATAAGAGCTCCCTGATTGGGGCTGTTACACCGGTTCCATTTGCCGTATATGCAATAATGGAGGCAGAAATCAGGAGTTGTCTTTCACTACGCTGGACATGAGCCATGTGATTAGATCAGGATTCCCAGAAATAAGCTACAATTAATATCCAGTAGAGTTTGTACCAATATACAAGCACTGAAGATGTCACCTAGAAAGGGAGCGAAACGTTTGCAACAAAAACTCCCAGCTCGGCGAACAGAACCACAACAACGAGCACCCGAGCTACAAATCTTCTCACAAACTTTGATCTTAGTACTGAAATTCACAACCACCTTCTCATCTGAAGGCTGAAATAAAAGCTAAAAATGCTATTCAGGCAGCATCTGTGGAGAGAAAGACTGACTTCAGCTAATTCTGGAGAGTTGACAGCCTATGTTGATGCCATATTTACTTAACATGTTTGACTAGAAAACTCAGAGCCCCACCTTATTGGTCAAATTGTGCACTGCCCATCACATAACAGAAAACGTAGATTCATAACTGACTTGAAGATGTAAGGCAACTGAATTATGAAACGTCATTAACATATAAAAGAGTTATGACGGGAATTTAATGAGTTTATTTGAGCACTGAATGTTGAACATGTTCATTTGTTTTTCCATCAAAAGACATGTTTTTGGGACTTTCTTTAGGTTTATGTCTGGGAGGCTAAAACCTCCTTAGCTTCACTGACAAGGGTGTTGACGATTTAAGGTCTCTAGACTGCCCTCAAAGATCACTGGTATCGAACACCAGATGAAAAGCCAGTGCAGATGTAATTTATCGTCAGTGTTTCCTTCTAAAGAATAATTGTGGAGACTTGGTTCAATCAATATTATAGATTTTTGTTGTTAGATTTTGTAGTCTGCACCATAATGAGAGATATGGGACAGTGTCTGTTTCCTAATAGAAAATAAGGGATGTGTTTCCATGTCATTGTGCGTTTAAATTCAGAAGAAAATGCTCAGGGAAAAATACTTGTTGATAGCATTACATTAACATTGAAAAAAATTGTTCCTGCAGTGGTACTCACTGAGAATGCAATTCTTCTCACATTGTTCTTCAATTAAAATATGCCATTTTAACTTGTAAAATCAATAGTTGTACACTTGTTAAACTAAGCAAGTTGAGTTCTTGTTTTTCCAGTAAATTGAGATTTAAAGTACATTCTTCTTAAGATTGTAGGTGAGATGGATCATTTTGCTTCATGCAACTAAGTTTCCAATTCTTTGTGTGGAAATATCTCGCACAGATTGGAGAGAAAATTTTGGGACTTTTTAGAGATGGTTTATTCTCCGATGCTCTTAAGTGGAGGAGGCCATGGAGTAGATTGCCCCACAGGCCATTGCACACAAGAAACGCATGAAAAGGCATAGACAAGATGCAATATGATAAATATAAATCAGTTTATACCAACATGTACAAGGAATCTTGGTCAAAAAATGACTCAGATTCCTATAATGTATTTTGCTGTCACTAAAAGTAACCTGTGGTAGTACATTTCAGACCAATTTGCTAGCATTTAGTGATATTGAATATATGATCCAATTTAGTGCCATTTAAGCTTGCATTTTGAGTCTAGATTTTTACTTTGGCTACAGATTATTGCTTGTTGAAATAATTAATATTCAGATGCATTCAGTCCTTCATGAGACTATTCGTCCATTTTTAAAGAGGAAAAATAACTCGTTTAGTTGACTGAATTATTTGCTAAGCCCTGTGGAGACTTGATTACCAGTTGAGTAGGTAAACAGCAGAGCTACAAGACTGGGCTGTTGCAGCTAAGGAGGTCTCCCTCAGTGGACTGCTCTACTGTTTGTGGTGTGGAGTCATTTTCCACAGACCTCAATGACCAAGTAGCCATACGAAAAATATTTTCTCTTGATATTTCTTTTAACTGGTAAACTAAAATATAGACATCTAAGGATTAGCATAACGTAATAGTGTAAGTCAAAGGGTTAATTTGTAATAATCATCTGAAGCCTGAAATGTAATTATTCTCTGATAATTACTTCCATGAACCTGTTGCTTTTAATCATTTATTCTGGGAGAGCTAATGGAGAATTTGTTTTCGCACTTCTGTTGGTCATTGTCTTTGCTCTCAATATCAATAATCCAGGCATACCATGATGTATGGCAGTGTCTACAGTTGGACAACGAACAACTGTGACTCAATGTTGCAATTCTCATTGGGTTGTAATTCAAGTTAAGTAGTAGTAAAATGGCTTTCAAAACAGTTAGGTAATAGTAATTTGAGGTACATGTGATACTTAAAGAATGGATAAAGAAGAAACTAAATTCATGAACTGAACAAAAATATCACAGTAAACTAGTATAGACAAATAAGACACCAAATATGCTTCTTATAAAGTTTGGGAGAAGATTTGTAGCTCGGGTGCTCGTTGTTGTGGTTCTGTTCGCCGAGCTGGGAGTTTGTGTTGCAAACGTTTCGTCCCCTTTCTAGGTGACATCCTCAGTGCTTGGGAGCCTCCTGTGAAGCGCTTCTGTGGTGTTTCCTCCGGCATTTATAGTGGCTTGCCTCTGCCGCTTCCGGTTGTCAGTTCTTGCTGTCCGCTGCAGTGGCCGGTATATCGGGTCCAGGTCAATGTGTTTGTTGATTGAATCTGTGGATGAGTGTCATGCCTCTAGGAATTCCCTGGCTGTTCTCTGTTTGGCTTCATATAAACATTGTCAGACAAATTTGGCATGGAGCTACACGAGACAAAATTGAGACAAGTGACCAAAACTTGGCCAAAAAGTGTTCTAAAGGAAGCAAGAGTGATTGAAGGACAGGGAGGTTTAGGGAGAGAAATACTGAGCAAACGACCTATCCAGATAAAGGCAAGGCCACCTCGGCCTTGGAGCAATGAAAATCAGCACGAATTGAAATTGGAGGAGTGAAAAGATCTTCAAGGTCTGTAAGGCTAGACAAGGTTGGAGAAATTTAAAAATAAGGATGCAAATTACGAAATCAAGGCATTGCTAGACTGGAATCTAGTTTTGGCTAAAGAGCATAAGACTTAGTCCATTAATTGCATTAGTTGTACTCACATTATTCTGCTTGTCAAAGGCTCACATTTTGTTTATACTTAGTTTAGTTTGTGGATAGGTTCCAGAATTTTGCTAAAAAAGAAACTCTGAAGACAAACCAGCACCTGTTGGCGTTAGACCAGTAAATTATATTGTGTCAAACTCTATGAAGCCAATTTTTTTTTAAAATAAATATTTATAATCTGAGTTATTAATAGAAAAATGAAGTAGCTTATTTTAAATTTTTCAGAGCAAGAACATGAGCTGCTAATATATGGAAATGGTACATTCTTTCCAACCCCCTGTTTTTCAACAGATATTTTGGCTGAAAATATTATTTTTGAGGATAATCATTGCAGCTTTGTAATTTATTCAACATGTTTTGATTTCAGATGAATTTATGGCATGTTTGTTAAAATAAATTCTGCGATTGTTCACCTTTTACTGCTTTATACTGTCCATAATTTTAAGGTTTTGCAAACAGCCCACGGTGAAGAAACATGTTTAGATGCAGGAGATATGTTTTAATGTATCTCAGAACAACTAACATAGCCAGTATCTATACAGAGGCCAAGAGGAGTGGTGTAATTTCATTAAGAAAAACTTCAGGGGAAAAAAAAATCAGGGAATGGCATTAGTTTTGAAACAACGCCTTTATGTGCTCATTGGTATGAGAGACTTTGATGCAGAAAATGCTGGAAATAATCAACAGGTCAGCAGTGTCTGTGGAGATAGAAACTGAGGTCATGCCTCAGGTCATTAATCTTTTCCACCTCTGAGGAAAGATTCATTATTGACCAGTTTTGGAAGCTTTGCACCAGCATTTTGTTTTTGTCATTTAATCTGTCCTGCCTTTTAGTCTAGTGCAGATCTTCCCTTTCCCAAACCTCAGTCTTTTTTTCCCCTGTCTCAGAACTTTTGTTACATCTTTAACTTGTTCCAGTTATAATGAAAGATCATCAACCTGAAATATTAATTCGTTTTCTGTTTTTGGGGACATTGCACGACCTACCGAATATTTCCAGAGTTTTCTGAATTTCCTTCAGATTTTCAGCAACCACTGTATTTTGCTTTTGATGTATAGATCAAGGATAGTATTGTCGAATGGCTTCAGTATGCACTCTGCAGCTGCAGTTTATCATTGCATTCATTTTAGTTGCAATGCTGTCAAAGGTACCATTGTCATTGTCCAATGGCTTCAGGTAAACGTTGAAGGCTTTATTTCATTCAGCATTTAGACAGCTTTTGGTAACTGCTGCTGAAGAAAATTTCCTGCTCCTTCATTGTAGGAAGGCCAGTCAACATTGAGTGACTGGGTTTGTAGAAATTGAGGGGAGGATAAGCAGAGTATGTATAAAAATTATTCAAGTGCAAAAAGCAGCCCCATCTGGAAGACATCTAACTGAAATGAAGTTGTACAAAACCATTCCATTGATATTAAAGCTAATTTTTATGGTTCTGACAAGTATGTAATTATGTTCAGTGGTGCTTTTCAGATTTTATCACAGTCAATAAACCGCAGTGGTAATTTCATTCCCATTTGACATATTTACATGGAAACATTTGATTGGAGGAATTAGTAACCCTGAAAGCCTTGATAGATATATTTTAATGATCTGTGACCTGCACGGTCCCCTTATCTGTTTGTTGTTGCAATAGGGGAGAAGTCGTTCCTGTGTGACCTCTGCGGATTTGCTGGTGGAACACGCCACGCTCTCACCAAACACAGGCGACAGCACACAGGTCAGTCAAACTGATCAATTCACCTTTTTAGATAGAACCTACCAGACAAACAAAGAAGTGCATGTGACCTACCTTGGTAGAGAAAACAAAAGAGGGATTTCTGCACAATCTGACTGATAATCACTTTGATGTGAAAGGAGATACACTCTGCTTGTGATTTATATGATTAAGAAAGGTAACTGATGGGAAAGTGAGAGGATGTGGAAATAAGTATTAGAATGCTGGTATTTTTTTCTGCACAGATGTGTGACAGAGACATTGATAATACTGTAATAAAGTTAATGGACACTTCTCCTTATGTACATAATTTTCACCGCATCTCTTTTGTTAGCAACTTTTGTGTTGTGGTCAGATGATACTCTACAGATGCCCAACCTTTAGAAAGTGACTTGAACAATGTAATATGAGGCACATGTTAGTATGTTACTTGTATTTTCCTGCTTGTCGGCAGTTCTAAACATGGTATTACTGGAAGAAGTCATGTGATACCTACTTTTAATGTTTTTTTTTCTTTCCCTGCAAATGTGCAAAGTCCACTTTTTAAAATGTCTCTCTGTCCATTACACACTGAGTGTAGATTACGGTGTTGACAAGCAACCCACTGTAAAATTGTGACCGGCATATGTTTGTGCAGGCCAACACAAAGTGTGCAAGATTGATTTGGGCACATACAATAGCCATCCTCCGTTTACCTCCAGCCCTGATACCCTCCCCTATTCTTTGCAACCTACCATTGTGTTTTGAACACTTCAAGATTGACCTGGAATCTCACCCGTGAATAGTAGGTTGATCTCGGGAACACTGCTGAGACCAGGCACTGGAGAAAAAATCTTCAGGGTCTTAAAAAGAAATTGTGTGCCTTTTTAAAAAAATGTTAACACTTTCATTTATTCATAAATTAAAATCTTGGAGGTGGAAAAAAAGACAATTTCGCTAAAGATGAGAAGCATTAAGTTGAACAATGAAGGGCCTGTTCATTTCTTTGTTTGTCAAGGAAGGGTGTGTGACCCTGCGCATGTTAGGCAACAATGGAGCCAAAACAAATTATGAAGTATGAAACTAAACAGAGAACCCTCCACTTCACAGGAGGCTCCACAGCATTAAGGATGTCACCTAGAAAGGGGTCAAAATGTCTGCAAACCAAGTTCCCAGCTTGGTGAGCATACTCCCAGCAACTGCAGCATCCTTTCCTTAATAGTAGGTTTATTTACTGACTGCAGCATCACACATCTCTGCCTTCTGCCTACCAACTCCAATGTCCCAGCTGTCCAGTTTTCTAGATGTTCATGACACTTATTCAATAAATACTGTAACAGTACAATCAATGTAACATTAACAAACTAGTGATGGGATATGAGAGGTAATTTGATGAAACCTCCAGACTATTCTTAACTGGAGATCCTACTCGCCCCTCCTCATGGCACAACAGAGATTTCAAGCTTAATAGAATGTATGAATTTAAACCTGTGTCCCTAATGTTCTTGCAGTACGAGCACATTGTCCTTCCCTTACTGTCCTTCCTCTTAATTCACAATATCATCTCCCTGTATAGCAATCGAACAGCGCTAGTGAGGAACCAAACTGTTGCTGTTGAACCCAAAATCACTTTGACCTGCATAAATAATAAATATTGTAGAAATACCAGTGCTAGAATGGTCTTCTGGTCAAATTTTGATTTCACTAATGACTGGGAAGGAATTTCCCATCTTTTTTCACCCCAAATTGATCTGCGCTTTTACTTGATTCGTACACTCTAGTAAGGTAGAGTGTTAATATATTGTGAGATACAAAGCATCTCAATTGTGTGCGACAAGCTGAATGGATTGGGGAATCTTTTCCTGCCTGTCATTGTTCAAATGTTTGTATTACTACCGACGGTATAAATGAATGGCAATTCAACCCAGTATTTGAACTGTGGTGTGCTGGCCATCTTCTAAACCAATCACGTTTTACTCTTTAGTTTGAACCTCTTGATTCTTGTTATTTCTTTCAAATAATTTTTCTTCTTTATAAAGAAGAATGAAAGATGGAAGTATCTGAAATGTGTTCATTTTAAGATGTGAAACTCAACTAACCAGGACTGATAAAAGGTTAATCCAGTCGTGACCATTTAATTGAGAGCTGGTACTATATTATGGTGAAAGATGCAAAAATATGCAATCTGTGACTTTTAAAACTTCACGCCTTATAATACAAATATCAAAGGATTTTTGAGATTGTGAACGTGTACTTTATTTTAAGTACATATGATTGGTCTTCAGATTTGGTCAGTAGGTAAATGCGTCAGAAATTAAAACTTTGGTAGCATGGTTTTCTAACCCTTACACTCTGATAATTATCAGAGCCTGTCAGATAAAAAATAATGAGCGTTTCTTTTGTAGGTGAAAAGCCATTCAAATGTGACCAGTGCAACTTCGCTTCCACAACACAATCCCATCTGACCCGTCACAGACGTGTCCACACAGGAGAGAAACCTTATAAGTGTCCTTGGTGTGATTACAGGTAACAGTTCATTAAACATTAGTTGATGTGAAAAAGATTAAAAGTGATGAGAAAAGGTTTATACAAATTAAAAATACATTGCTATTTAAGTACATAACCAGCATCAGTAATTATACATTTAATTAGGAATTGCATTTCTCAAATATTGCATCTTTAAGGGTGTATGGCAGCCGGTTCATGTCTGTTTAATTTCATTATTTGTTTTCAGAAGATGGTTAAGAGTATTTTTTCATTGCATGTCAAAGACTGATATTTAAATGTGGAAGTTTAATTACTTGAATGCCGCTCTTATTCTTATTTAGCAGAAGTTACACTTACTTTTGAGAGAATTTCCTGAACAAGATACAAATGCTGTTTATGCTAAATTTGATAAATTCATTCTAAGCTTATTAAATGCATAATCTTAAAAAGCAAATGCATTGAGATGATCCTTGGGTATGTTTTACTCAATTCAGTCAGCATGTGAATTAGAGAAACAACTTAACACTTATTAACTGTCTCTCTTTGAAATGCTTCCTGATCTATTACATATTTCTAAATTTCCCTGTTTTGTTTCAGATATCAAACACATTCTGTTTTTCTTTTCCTAGTTTACCTCTTATACATTTCTTGTTTTCTAGTGATCATCTGTGCCTAATAATATCATCAATATTTGATAACCATGTTTCAATTAAATATCAATATAAATATACTGTCACAGCCTTGATTTAAGTATGCACTCGTCTTTAAAAATGTGATTACTCTTTTTCAGTGTGTTGGTATTGTTTCTGATCAGAACTCCACTGGAACTAGATCCCAGTTTGGATAAGTTAGCTAGAAGATCTGGATTGTTCTCTTATGAGCAGACAAGAGGCTTAAAAGATATATTCAAATTTATGAAAGGTTTGGTAGAGTAACTAATGAAGAACTGTTTCCACTGGCAGCAAGGTTGATAAATAGAGGACACAGACTTCAGGTAACAGAGGGAAGTTGAGAAGAAATGATTTCAGTTATGATCTGAAATTCATGAACAGCAGTGATGCTGGCTACAGATTCAGTTGTAACTTTCAAAAGAAAGGAAAAAAGTTTGCAAGGCTTTGGAAGCAAGGACAGGTCATGTGCAACTAATTGGAGAGCTGGCACCAAAATGAAGGGCTGAATGATCTCCATTTGTTTTGTATGATTGTACATGCAGGTTCAGTATAGATCAAATTAGAACAACATTTCAAAATCAATGCTTTTTCCTATTTATTAGCAGTAGCGCTTATTTAGTACTTTCAGAAATGCCAGAATGCTAATTTCACTTTTCCTTTTGAGAACAGTTTTGAAGTACAGGCTAGATAGTTTTCCTTTACAACAAGTGAGGAGAAAAACTGCAAATGTTGGAAATGACAAAAAGGGAAAAGAAAACTTTCATTACATAGCACTTATTGTGGCCACTTCTCAGAATGCTTTATACCCAATAAATTACGTTTTAAAGTGTAGTCACAGTTGTAAGGTAGGAAACACAGCAGTCAGTATGTGGTCAACATGCTCCCAGAAATACCAGCATGCCAATCTATAGTTTTGTGATGCTGGTTGTGCACTAACTGCCAGGACGCTGGATATATCTCCTCTGTTTTACTTTGGAATACTGCAGTCTATGTCATCCACCTAAGCAAACATACGATTTAATGTCTCATTGGAAAGGCAGCACCTGCTACAATGCTGTACTCCCGCTGTTCAGCACAGAAGTGTAAACCTTGATTTTTGTGATGAAACTCCAGAGTGCGACTTGAACACAGAACCGTGTTCCAGAGATGAGTGTACTGAGCCTTACCACACAATATCTAAAATATAAAGAGAACATGTTGACAGTATCTGCAAAGGGAAAAGAGAGAATATTGTATTTTGGGTTTACATACTGGATCTGAACTGGAAATTGGAGGATTAGCAAGTTGTTAATGGGACTGAACTAAACAAAAGGTGTAGGGAAGAGAACAGCAAGTAGACATCATGAATCAGGAATACTGATAGTAGTTAATGGATGAGTTCAAGCAAATTGCTTGAAAACCTGAAAGGGATGAAACTGATGGATAATATCTAAGGAGCAATTCAGAGAAGCAATGAAGAGGCAATAAAGAACAAAATAACATGAAAATAGCTGAGCCAGTGAACATGAGAGGTCAAGATGCACACAACAGAAAAATGGGCAATAATGTGGAATGGTGAGGAGAAGGGAAAATAAAAGCATTAAGATGGAAAATGCAAAATATTGTTGAAGACCACTGCAGATCCACCTGCATGAGGGAAGAGACCAGTAATCTGAAATAAAAACAGAAAATTATCTTGCAGCATCAGTGGTAGGGTTCATGTTTCAGATCGGTTACCTTTTACCAGAATTAGGAAAAGTTAGAAATGGATAAAAGTTTTGAGCATTTGAAAACATGGGGAATAGAACAGAGGGGAAGGTGTTTTACAAGGCAGAGAGTAGGTGAGATTAAATGTTAAATATTGAATAATCATAGTGTAATCTCAGTGTAGCTCCTCCCACCCCCACAAGAAGGCTGTTCTAATTAAATGTCATATATCTCCCCCACCCACATCCACTGCTGCTTCTCCTCAAACACTGACAGATTTGTTGGGTCGACACATTTGTAGGCTTTTGAGAAACTGGAGAAGAAACCAAAGGCCCAAAGTGGGCTAATTCAATCTTCAAACTCTGTAACTGTCAAGTTCCCAGGAGAAAAGTACAATGCTTATTCCAAAAGCTTTCTTTGAGTTTGGTTATAACAGCTTAAAATGTCAAAAACAGACTATGCACTGGAAATGAAAGAGACAATTGAAGTCGTGAACCGTAGAAGTATCGAATCGTTCTCACTGAATTACTCAATTCTGTTCGAGACATTTGCCACCTAATCTGCATTTAACTATACCTATATAGGGTGCGATGATGTTACTCCTTTAACAAGGTTATGCTGCCCTTGGCTTTTTTTCCCAGAGTTGTCGTAAAAACTGTGATTCCAAAAAGTCTAGGTTTGAAGTGTTTTAGAGCCAGTTTGATTATAACTAACAGATATTGCCTCAGGAAAAGGGCTTTCACTTTTTTTTTAAAAAGTACAATGAAAGGGGAGTGGCCAGTTCTTCCAGCTCAGCTTTTCTCTGGTTTGGTTTGGTTTTTAGCAGTCTGGCTGTTCACTGAAAGCAGTCAGTCAGTTTTGAGGCTACTGGTCCAAGCTACATGGAAGAAGGTGCTCCATGCTGAATCCCTCTACCATCTCTTCTTCCTCCCTGTTAGACTGTGTGTTTGATTTTACCTTTTTTCCCAAGGAGTGTTTATGGGGATTGTTGCAGGAATTTGGAACGACATCATCAAGTTGGGATAATCTGTTGGGTTTTCACATAGGTTAAGTTATTTTATATTCTGTTGTCTTTTGTTTGTGTTTCATTCAGTAATATTGCAAATAAATTACATTTTGTGTAAAACTAAGTGATTGGGCCAGCTGCATCATTCTTGGAATATCTGCTCAATGCTTGCTTAAAACAACTAGCAAAGTTAGGTCCAAGCTACTTTCTTGAAATGTTTTGAGGGATCTGGCATGGTCCATAACAAGTGGCCTATAAAGAAAGAAAGCTTTCATTTTTGTAGCAATTTTTCTGATCTCAGGACTTCCTAAAGGGGGTTACAAACACGAAGTAGTTTTTTTCATAATATCACACCTAGAAGATGACACCTCTAACATTGTTGCACTGTCTCATTATGGGAATTTGCAACAGAGGGACAAATGGCACATGTGTGCACTCATGAAGGCATTTCCCAATCTTAAAGGGAATGTGCATGGCAAAAGGAAAATAGAAGATAATTTGATGGGTATGTAAAAAAATCAAATTTACAGAACATTATCAGTATGTCATCAAACTAATATTTCTAAAAATTGATACATAATCATGAAATGGAAATATGTAATAAGGCACCCTTGCACCATTGTAGTTGGAGATATTTTCCTGATTTAAAAATGATTTGGATTGAAATTAGTTTAAATTAGATTTAGGTATTTGCTTATGAAATTACAGAATACAGTGTCATGAAGATATTAACTTGCAGAATTTGTTCACTGAAGTAAATGATATTCTGTCGGGGAATGCTTAGTTCAGTCACATAGGTTTGGTTAACACTTTCAGACTGAAACCCCAGTAATTAAAGTCTGTCTGTGTGTGACCGTGTGAATGCAGCAAATTGAATGTAAAATGAGACAAGTTATTGCACATTTCAGAAGGATCTTGTTACATGTTTTCCAGAGCTCAGTCCTTACAGCATAGACCTGTGCTCTTGAATTGAATTGTTGTAGGAGAGTGATTTTGTTTCCAACATAAAAAAACTTGCATCCATCTGTAAGGTAGTATTTCTGCATAATATGTTATAACAGCTAGTGGGCATTCACCATATGTAATATTTACTTGTGTTTTATTGTTTATAACCTCGCTAACCAGTGGTTTATATTTTAAGCATCATTCTCGATCCAACACCACAAGGTACTCCAGTGGTTTAAAGATAAAACCAACCACCATCACCACGTTGTCAAAACAGCAGGCAGTAAATGCCACCTTGATAATGGTTGTCTGGATTCTGTGAACAATGTTTTTTTTTTTAACCACTGTAGTACAGTTATCAACTTAGATTACCAACTTAGAGGTTTTGGCAGCATTGATATTGAGGCCAGTAATCTTAATGTAAATCTGCATTTTTGCTTGCCACTTATTGAATGTAAATGCTTGCACTAATTCTTCAGAGTCCTATTCAGTTTATATTAATCCTGAAGCTGTGAGGTTAAAACACAGGTCAGGTGTCTGATGGAGCCCTATTAACTGGAAGTGACTATACACAAATGGCTACTAAACAATGCTCCTTGCATCATGTTTAGTTTATAATTTAAAATACATAGTTTTTGAGTTGGCATAAAATATTCATATCTAGGATTTTAAAGACCTACATGAACAGAATGTAAGTTTAAGTAATCTAAATTACAAATGAATTATATGAGCAGAGTTTTTACGTGAGCTAAGGAAGTATTCTTACAGAAGACAATGTTAAAAGCAGAATATTGTGCCAGGAGTGATACAACACTGGGTTTGTTTTGCAAGTGAGGAAGACCCTAATTTATTTACGACACAGGGCACATTAATTATTATATCTTTATCAGAAGTGAAAAATTTTCAGTATGGCACAATTATCAGTCTCCAAACTTCTGTTTGTTCCTTGGACCTTAATTGTTTCTTTTTGGAGCATGATGGGAATTGATTTTTTTTTAAAACGTTTGATTATTTTCTACATCTAAAAGGTTAAATTTCCTACTTCAACCTTGAGTTCTTCTTTTTTGAAGAGTTTGTAATTATAAATGAAATGCTACTATATTGTTTGTGTTAAATATAGAAGTAA